>NC_142879.1:64880000-65182708 GCF_051225735.1 Oryctolagus cuniculus | reverse complement strand
TCCCATTCAGTCTAAGTGCTGGAGCCAGCACCCCTGCTCTAAACAGAATTTAACTGAGTTCATGTAATTTATGTTTTATGTAAAATAGTTTTTAAACTTTGGCTTGCAGAATTTCTGCAAACTTCACAGTCAGCTCTTGTGAGCTGGTACAGGTCAGCAGGTTTTGGTTCCCACACACAACTGATACTGTGGTCACCACCCCCTTGTCCAGGGAAAGCTACCCCTCCAGCTATCTCTATAAAGGACCAGCTCCTGGACAAGTAGAGTGGTTAGGACCGACTCCCTTGGTGTTCTCCCATGCATACAAAACAGAAATCAAATACAACTCTTGTAAAGAGAAAAAAAATAATTTTTCCTTTGGAAAATTATTTTCTTCCTTTTAAATCAATTTAATGGTATTTTTAAAAAGTTGCCAACAGCTTGATTATGGCATTGTTTCACCAGGAAGTCTTTAAACTATGCAGATATTTCGTTTCTTTTGTCGGTGTACACAGATGTCTTATACTGATAGGAAGTACAAATTAACTCCAAAAGTTAAGAATTTGTTCCTGCACCTGCACCATAGAGAGAGTAGCAGACAGGGGAGTAACACTATTTCAGAACACAGGTGTCACAAACAGGTGGCCCAATAACCGCATCATCGACTACATTCACCACTTGACTACTTAACAACAAGTGTGATTGCGTGAACGCTCGCTCCCGGCAGGCTGGCATGCAGCCGGTGTGATACCACATTCCCGACACAAGATGGAGCCAGTGCCACGGTACTGGGCTGTGAGGCTTCGGTTTAAGGGCAGTCTAAGGTCAAAAACATCGCCAGTTCAGAACATTTCATGCCATTCTACAGGATAAAAGAACAAACAAAATATTTTACCTCCTCCATGAGAAAAAAAACTGATGTCATGCTAAGTGTGAGAGGATGTTAAAAGCAATTCAAAATATTTTGGAAAAAAGCAGGATTTGAAAATAATTTTCATTCACTGAACAAATATTTAACACTACTATGCATCCAGTAACACCTACAGTACAGTAGAGAACAAAATAAAGACCTTACCCTTACTTTTCACAGATTCCCTTAATTTGGAGCCACATAACGACATGAAGCTACAACGGCAGCAGCACAACCACTCTGCAGAATAGGCCTCTTTGTCCAAGGTCTGACTTACCAAGTGAAGATTATTTTTCACGGCTACACATACTTCCTGAAAACCTTCTGGTTCTAACTAGTGCAATATTATTTCTCCTACAGTTCTGTGTGCCAGAACTCACAGCCCCCAAATGACAGAGCCTGGATCTCCTGTATGCTGTAGGGAAAAAGCTCCATGTAACAGGGGACTTCACTCGGAATGGTCACTTAACCAGAGCCTTCTGCATCTGCAGGGCCTGGGCACTGTGAATCAGAGAAAGGCCCTCCCCTGACCAGGTGGGAGAAAGCAAAACCACAAATATGCTAATTGTAGGGAAGACATTCATTATCAGGCACTTTAAATGTCCATGGAAAATGGAATACAAAGATGAGCTTAACAGTAGGAATATTTATGGAAAAATGGCAGGGCAAAGTCATCACTTATCAATAGTCACCTTGAATGTAAATAACCTCAACTCTCCAGTTAGAAGACACAGACTGGCTAAACAGATTAAAAAACAAGACCCAGCACTGCAGCATAGAGGGTAAAGCCGCTGCCTGCAGTACCAGCATCCCATATGAGTGCGGGTTCAGGTCCCGGCTGCTCCACTTCTGATCCAGCTCTCTGCTATGGCCTGGGAAAGCAGTAGAAAATGGCCCAACTCCTTGGGCCCCTGCACCCATGTGGGAGACCTGGAAGAAGTTCCTGGCTCCTGGCTTCAGATCAGTGCAGCTCTGGCCATTGAGATCATCTGGGGAGTGAACCAGCAGATGAAAGACCTCTCTTTCTCTCTCTCTCTCTCTCTCTCTCTCTCTGCCTCTCTATAACATTGCCTTTCAAATAAATAAATATTAAAAAAAAAAAAGACCCATCTATTTGCTGCCTACAAGAAACACATCTCACGCAGACTGAAAGTGAAAGAATGGAAAAAGATTCCATGCTAACAGAAACCAAAAAGAACTGGTACAGCCATCCTAATATCAGACAAAATAGACTTTAACACAAAAACTGTTAAAAGAGACAAAGAAGGGCAATGATTATGGAATCAATTCAACAGGAAAGTATGACTATTACAAATGTATATGAACCTAATTACAGGGCACCTAGCTATTTAAAAGAAATGTTAATGCATCTAAAGGAAGACATAGACTCCCATACAATAGTAATGGGAGACTTCAATACCCCACTTTCAGCAATGGACAGATCAACCAGACAGAAAACCAGCATAGAAACAACAGTTAATGGACACTATGGGCCAAATGGACCTAACAAATATCTACAGAACTTTTCATCCTGCAGTTGCAGAATATATATTTTTCTCACCAGTGCATGGAACTTTCTCTAGGATAGACCACAGGCTAGCCCATAAAGCAAGTCTCAGCAAATTCAAAGAAATCAAAATTATATCATGCATCTTCTCTGACCACAATGGAATGAAGCTGGAAATCAACAACTCAAGAATCTTTAAAACATAAGTAAATACATGGAGACTGAACAACATGCTCCTGAATGAACAGTGGGTCATAGAAGAAATCAAAAGAGAAATTAAAAAACTGGTGAGAAATAGGGTTTTTTTCATACTACTTGTTAAACTCTTTACTTAGGGGCCGGCACTGTGGCACAGCAGGTTAACACCCTGGCCTGAAGCACCAGCATCCCTTATAGGCACCGGTTCAAGTCCTGGCTGCTCCACTTCTGATCCAGCTCTCTAACATGGCTGGGAAAGCAGTAGAAGATGGCCCAAGTCCTTGGGCCCCTCACCCATGTGGGAGACCCAGAAGAAGCTACTGGCTCCTGGATTTGGATCGGCGCAGCTCTAGCCATTGCAGCCAATTGAGGAGTGAACTATCAGATGGAAGACCTCTCTCTCTCTCTCTTTGCCTCTGCACTCTCTGTGTAACTATGGCTTTCAAATAAACAAATAAATCTTTTTTAAAAATAACAGAGAATGAGAAAAAATCTTGGAACAAAAACCTCTTTACTTAGTATAGAGTTAATCAAAAATAGATTTTAGTAAAAAATAAGAATGGGACTAGGAGAGGGAAGAGGAACCAGGGTGGGAGAGTGGGTAGTAGGGTGGGTACGGTGGAAGAATCATTGTGTTCCTAAAGTTGTATTTATGAAATGCATGAAGTTTATATACCTTAAATAAAAGGTTTCTGGGGAAAAAAATAAAATAAAATGCTAACATGTCAAAAAAAAAAAAAAAGGTTCAGTTCCATAAGAGATGACTATGGAAAAGTAATACATTTTTTAGTTTATCAAAGGAGTATTCAAACTATATTCTGTCTTCAATATTTTGAGTATATGCTGTTTTCCTAATTCTAGGGGCCACAGATGTTTACAAAAGAAGAAAAAGATCTCTCAGTGCACTCTGAAAGTAGTTGAATGTATATATGAGTATGTATGAATTTCTGGCAGGGGGGTCGGGGGGGTGGGGGGAAGTTGTACCAAAATGAATTTCTTTTTTACTCTGTTAGAAAAAGAAAGATGGGGGCCGGCACCTTGGCTCACTTGGTTAACCCTCCGCCTGCAGCACCAGCATCCCATATGGGCACTGGGTCCTAGTCCTGGTTGCTCCTCTTCCAGTCCAGCTCTCTGCTGTGGCCCGGGAGGGCAGTGGAGGATGGCCCAAGTGCTTGGGCCCTGTATCCCATGGGAGACCAGGAGGAAGCATCTGGCTCCTGGCTTTGGATCGGCACAGCACACTGGCTGTGACGGCCATTTGCGGGGTGAACCAATGGAAGGAAGACCTTTCTCTCTATCTCTCTCTCTTACTGTCTATAACTCTACCTGTCAAATAAATTTTTAAAAAAAGAAAGAAAAGGAAAGATGAGCTTATTTTGGTGCCAAAATTTTTAAATCCTTGCCTAAGAGGTCTTCAAAAAGTCCACAGAAAATTTGTATCATGAATAAACTATGTGTAGATTCCAAATTTTTTTACACCGAAACAAGTACCTTTTCATTTCATTTTCCTTGAGTGTTTTGGAGACCCCTGGCTCCTAATCCTACAGATCTGTGGCTTAGCTGGTGAAGTGCCTCCTGAAACACAGTCATTCCATGGGCGCCGGTTCAAGTCCTGGCTGCTCCACTTCCGATCCAGCTCCCTGCATTAGCCAGGGATAAGTAGCAGAAGATGACCCAAATACTTGGGTCCCTGCCACCCACGTGGGAGACCACCAGGTAGTTCCTGGCTTCTGGCTTTGGCCTGGTTCAGCCTTTGCTGTCACAGCCATTTGGGGAGTGATCAGCAGATGGAAGACTTCTCTTTTTGTCTCTCCCTCTCTCTGTAGCTCTCCCTTTCAAAATTTTAAATATATCTTGCCGGCGCCGCGGCTCACTAGGCTAATCCTCCGCCTAGCGGCACCGGCACACCGAGTTCTAGTCCCGGTCGAGGCGCCGGATTCTGTCCCGGTCGCCCCTCTTCCAGGCCAGCTCTCTGCTGTGGCCAGGGAGTGCAGTGGAGGATGGCCCAGGTGCTTGGGCCCTGCACCCCATGGGAGACCAGGAAAAGCACCTGGCTCCTGGCTCCTGCCATCGGATCAGCGCGGTGCGCCGGCCGCGGCGGCCATTGGAGGGTGAACCAACGGCAAAGGAAGACCTTTCTCTCTGTCTCTCTCTCTCACTGTCCACTCTGCCTGTCAAAAAAAAAAAAAAAAATCTTAGAAACAAACAAAAGAAAGCTTCACAGAAAATTTCCCTGACCAGAATATCTAAATTGTCCCATCCCTCCTAACTACCCTTTCATTCTCTAATTTATCATCTTATTTTCTTTATAGCATGTTTCACATCATCCTGTTTTGTCTATGTGAGTGCACTTATTCCTACTGAAATTGTATTTATTTCTTATCTATTTACTTTTTTATGCCTCTTTCCTCTAAAATGTAACTTCCCTAAGGGCAGAGGCCTTATCTATCTCTTTCAATGCTATATTCTCACACAGGGTACAAGCTCAAACATAAAAGAAACTCAACATTTGTGGAATAATAAATGAATCTGTAGTACACAATAGTTTGAAAAATTCCTTTCAATTAAAAATATTTTCATATACATTCAGAAACATTCCCTCACTTAATTCTCATATCAGTCTATGTTATAATCCTTATTTTAAGAAAGAAGGTAACTAGAACATTTCAGAAGTTACTGGATTCATTCTGCTAGCGCTATGGCTGGTACAGAGCAAAACTGAAGTTGGTCCCCATCCTCCGAGTCCTGGGATTCTGTCTGTCAGCAGTTTTTACAACAGCATCTTCTTAGACTCAGTCATGGTGCTTCGTATGATTTTTCGAGAGACAAAGACTCACAGCAGACAGGAAGTACCATGTCCTTTGTGTATGTTTCATAGCTGCTTTGGTCCTAACAAAGGTTTAATAAATGTTACTGAATTAATTAGCCAAAACATTTTCCACAGCTGGGAAATGTCTGAAAGTTCCGGAGGCTTTGTCCTCTTCTGCCCACGTGGGAGACCTGGAATCAGTCCCCAGCTTCAAGCTTCAGCACACCCCAACTCTGTTGTGGGTATCTGGAGAGGCAATCAACTGGTGGGAGCTCTCCCAAATAATATTTATAACGCGGGGACAGGGCAGCAGGCATTTGGCCTAGTGATTATGCCCACATCCCCCATCAGAGCACCTGGGGTCCAGCTTCCTGCTAGTACATGCCCTGCAGGCAGCAGGTGATGGCTCAGGCCCCTGGGTCTCTGCCCGCCAGGTGGAGACCTGGAATGAGTTCCTGGTTCCTGGCTTCAGCCTGGCCAAGCTCCAGCTGTTACAGGCATTTGAGAAGTGACCCAGAAGATGGGAGATACTTTCCCCCTCTCTCTCTCTGCTTTTCAAATAAATAATTTTTTAATTAAAAAAATAGTTCTGAATCAACATTACCAAATGGCTGCACACTACCCAAACAAAATAAAAACAAGATCAATGTCCTAGAGTTCCCTTTTGAAAACTCACAGAGCAACACCATTTGGCAAACAATATAGTAATAATTGTCAAAGGGCAGACCAGCGAACAGATATACTACAATTTGTGGGAAAAGTTGAAGCAGAAACACAAAGATATTTGCATGCCTCCAAAGTATCTCTCCTAAATTAATTTACTAAATACAAAGGGAAAATTAGTAACTTCATAGTGGGGATGTGGGAGATCTGGAAGAAGCTCTAGGCTCCTGGCTTTGGCCTGACCCAGCCCCAGCCCTTGCAGCCATCTGGGGAATGAGCCAGTGGATGGAAGCTCACTTGCTCTCGCTCTCTCTCTCTTCCTCTCTATCACTCTCAAATAACTAGGTTAAGTCCTTATTGAAAAATAACTGAATAGGCCGGCGCCGTGGCTCAGTAGGCTAATCCTCCGCCTGCGGCACCAGCACACCATGTTCTAGTCCCAGTCAGGGCACTGGATTCTGTCCCGGTTGCTCTTCTTCCAGTCCAGCTCTCTGCAGTGGAGGATGGCCCAAGTGCTTGGGCCCTGCACCCACATGGGAGACCCAGAAGTTGTTCCTGGTTCCTTAGAATCACCTCAGCTCTGGCCCCTCAAACTGAGGGGCACTCTACAAAATAACTGGGCAGGATTTATCAAAAGTATCAAGGTCATAAAAGAAAGAACAAGGAACTGCCACAGATTGGAGGACTACAGAGACAAAGACAATTAGCTGCAATGTGGCATTCTGCTCTGGGTGCTGGAAGAGAGATTGAGAGTAGTCAAAAAGCTGGTGGAAATCCAACAAGACCCACAGTTCAGTTCATGGTAATGAAGCAATGTTCATTTCTTGGTTTTGATCACTGTACTATCATTATGCAAGATGTGAACATTAGGAGAAGCTGGGTGAAGGACTGGCCAAGGACTCTCAGAACTATTTTTGGAATTTCTGTAACTTAAAATTATTTTAAAACAAAATGCTCTTAAAAGCACAACAAAGATTAAAAATTTTAAACAATTTTTATTGCAGTTTTACATTTCAAAACCAAAAACTATATAGTACAGAGTTCATATTCATATACTTGCCACAATCAGTAGACTGCCCCACCTCCCCATTAACATCTCATATTAGTATGACATATTTGTCACAATTAATGAACCAACTCAGCTACCTGTTTTTTTTAACCCAAACTTCCTCTATCCCTCTAACCCTTCCCAGCCTCTAATAATCACCATTCTGTGTTCAGACTGATTTGCTTAAAACACACACACACACACACACACACACACACTTCTATGTATGAGGGAGAACATGCAGTATTTGTCTTCCTGTGTCTGGCTGATTTCACTCAATACAACATCTTCTTCCATCCATTTCCATCCATTTTGCTGCAGGTGACAGATTTCACTCTTCGTGGCTGAATAGTACCCCACTGTGTATACGTAGCACACTTTCTTTATCCAGCCATCTGATGACGGACAACTGTGACCAGTTCTGCATTAACATGGTGGAGCATGTGCCTCTTTGGTGGTGCTCTCTTGTCTTTTGGGTATATACCCAGTGGTCGGATTGCTGGCTCATAGGCAGATCTACTCCTAGGTTTCAAAAAAATCCATACACTGTCTTCCATAGTGGCTATACTAATTAACATTCCTACCAAAAAAGATCAAATTTGAAAGTAACAACATACTAAATTTCTTTTTTCTCTGTGGTCGACAAGTAGAGATTTCTGGTTAGATTTTTTTTGTAAAGGTACCACTTTTTTATTAGGAATATTAGTCATCTAAAAGAATATTTCCTCAAGTTGTTACATATTTCTTCATTTGATGTTTTGGGGGGTGGAACTTTAATTTTCTTACACCAGTGAAGGTGCCAATAAATTATGTTATGTTTTATGCCTGAATTTCTGTTGCACGTAGACTTTCTTTTGGTATTCAGTAGGAAGTACAGATCCAATTGTTGTATTTTTCCAAATGGGTGTTTAGTTAAGGCTATCATCTTCTCACTTGTCAAAGATGCCACTACATCTATATGACCTAGGGCTGTTTCTGGATTTTCACCACTCTCTTTTAACTATGTAGGATTTGTAGCATGCTAATATCAAATAAAGCTAGGCCCTTGCCTTTACTCTTCTTTATCAGAGTTTTCTTGGCTATTCTTGCATATGTATTTTTTCATATCAACATTAAAATTCCATTGTCGGGGTGGGCATTGTGGCACAGCAAGTTAAACTGCTGCCTGGGACAGCTACATTCCACACTGGAGTATTAGCTCAAGTTCTGGCTGCTCTATTTCTGATCCAGGTTCCTGCTAATGCAGCCTTGGGGGCAGCAGATGATGGCTCAAGTGTTTGGCCCCTGTCACTCACATGCAAGATGTCGGTGGGCTTCAGGGTCCTGGCTTCAGACTGATACAGCCCTGGCTGTTGAGGGCATGTGGAGAGTAACCTAGCAGATGGAAAATATCTCTCCCTTTCTTTCTCTCTCTCTCTCTCTGCCTTTCAAGTAGATGAAAATAAATAAATAAATAAATAAACATTTACAAAAATTCACTTGTCAAGCTCCAAAACAGATTTATTGGGTTTTTTTCATTGACACTGTGTTAAATTTATAATTTATGATTATTTAACATCTTTATAATTGCAAGTCTTCCTATCCAAAAACATGATGGGTCTTCCCATTCATCCAAGTCCTTTTTTTTAAATCTTTCAGATTTTCCCAATGTAACATTTCCTAATGTATATTTCTTATTACATTTATGCCTATAAATCTGAGGGGTTTTGTTGCTATTACAAATTAGTCTTAAGTTCATTATATCATCTACCAGGGCATTCTGTGCATAGTTAAAGGCTCCTAATTCCTGAGTTTATTTCCTACTACTTTACTAAATTTTTCTTTGTGGTAGTTTTCCTATTGATTCTCTTGGAGTTTCCAGATATTTAATCATATCACTATGAATATAGTTATTCTTTATTATATCTATTCTACCTTCAACTATTTTGTGTCCAACATTTATGCCTCTGTTGAGACTTGTCTGTGTTGGTTTTTCTCTCCAGTCAATACTAAATACTCTGACTATAATGTAAACTTCAAATAGTATCTAAAAACAAAACATTGTTAAAAAATACTAAATGGCAAATGTGGCTTCTCTCTCTTGACCCTGGCTTCATAAAAATGCTGCTTATGTATCCTCATTAATTCAGAAACTAGACTTTGGCAAAGTTCTTTCTCAATTTCTACATTTTGAGTAGAAATTTTTTTGAGTCTTTAAAATTATAAATGTATGTTGAATTCTGTCAAATACCTCTTAAACTACTATAGAGATGATCCTATGACTTTGTTTCTCATATCTAGTAATGAATTGCATTAATAAACACCCCAACATGGAACTATTTTTACATTGCTAGATAAACCCAGTTGCTTTAACGTACTACTGAATTTTGCTGCTACTACTTTATTTACAATTGTTGTATATTCATATGTAAAATTGTTTCATAGGGTCTTTATGCCTTATTAGGTATTTCATGTCAACATTATACTTACTTCAGAAAAATAATGTGGACTTTTTCCTTCATTTCCTATATTCCGAAAATACTAAGTACCATTAGGAGTAACTAGTCTTTAAGTTTGATAGAATTCTAGCAAACCGCCTAGATCGAAGCCTTTTGGTGAAAGTTCTTTTGAAAGCTCTGTGGTTGACTCTATGTAATTAGTGTGTTTACATTTTCTACCTTTACTAGGATCAGTTTGTTTGTTTTGCTATTTTTGTCAATTGACTTTTTAAAGTGTATTAAATCAGTGGGTTTTAGTATATTCATGAGGTTGAACAATCTTCACTGCTACTAATCAAAGAATATTTTTCTCACTCCTTAAGGAATTCCTGCTAGCAGCTCCTTCACATTCCTCCCTCCCTTTGTACCCTCACAAGCACTAATCTGCTTTCTGGACTTTTCATGTAAATGTCATGCAACATCCCGCCATCTGTGTCTAACTACCTTCACCCAGCATAATGTTTCAAGGTTCATCCATATTGTAATATGTATCAGTACTTCATTCATTTTTATGGGTGAAACATAATACATAAATGAATAAATCATATTTTGTTTATTCATTCATCAGATGATTGACACGTGAACTACTTCTACTTCTTTGGCTACTGAAAATAGCACTGCTATGGACATGCGTGTGGAAGTTTTTATGTGGACATGTTTCCTCATTTCTCTTGGGTATATGCCATACCTAGGAAAGAAATTCTTGGGTCACATGCTAAGTCTGTGTCTCCCTTGTTGAGGAAGTACCAAACTGTTTTTTTTTTTTTTTTTTTTTTTTTTTAAGATTTATTTTATTTATTTGAAAGGCAGCATTAGAGAGACAGAGGCAGAGGCCGAGAGAGAGAGAAAAGTCTTCCATCTGCTGGTTCACTCCCCAGATGGCCACAACGGCCAGAGCTGGGCCGATCCGAAGCCAGGAACAGGACCTTCTTCTGGATCTCCCAAACAGGTGCAGAGCCAAAGCACTTGGGTCATCTTCTGCAGCTTTCCCAGGCCATAGCAGAGAGCTGGATCGGAACTAGAGCAGCCAGGACTCAAACCGGCACCCATATGAAATGCTGGCACTGCAGGCGGCGGCTTCACCCACTAAGCCACAGTGCTTGCCCCCAAACTGTTTTCTAAAGTGGCTCCACCATTTTACATTCCTCTCAGCAGTACATCAAAGTTCTAATTTCCCCACATCCTCAAAAACTGTTATTTTTCGTTTTTTAAGTTACAACAATCCTAGTGGATCTATAGTTATATTTCATTGTGGTTTTGATTTCAACTTCCCTAATGACTAGTGATATTTAGTATATTTTTATGTAGTTTTGGGCCCTTAAATTCCTTCTTCAGAGAAATGTCTATTCAAATCCTTGTTCACGTAGTGCTTGGGTTATTTCTTTTTAGTGTTCAGTTGTAAGAGTTCATTGTTTATTCTGGATACTGAACCTTTATCAGATACATGATTTGAAAATATTTTCTCCTGCTCTGTGGCTTGTTTTTTAACTGTCTTGATGGTGTCATCTGAAACGCAGACGTTTCCAGCTTTGGTGACAGCTAACTTACCTGCTGTGTGGCTGTACACTGTTTGGGCTGGGAGAGTGCAAGTTGCTGGGTGACAGCTCTGTGAAGCCACCACATAGGTACATGCTCTCACCCAACCTTTTTCCCCAGGCTCAAGTTCAGATTCCTCTGAGCACAGCGTAAGAACTGTGACTGCTCTATACCCTCGTTTATACCACAGACAGCCTTTGTGCCACTGAAGGCAGCTCTTCCATTCAAAGTCATTTGATCACTTTTCTGCTTTGTGTATGTGTCTGTCTTTTTGTTTGCTTTTTCAGCTTTCCAGGTGATTCGAATGTGTAGTCAGAATTAGAAGCCACTGCTCTAGTCCACATGCCAATCAATCTACCAACCCACAAGTAGTTTTCTTTATAAAACTCAAATCCAGGGGTGGATGTTTGGTGCAGCAGTTTAAGTTGCTGCCTAGGGTGACTGCACCTCATAACGCAGTGCCTGGCTTGAGTCCTGGCTACTCCATTTCTGGTCTAGCTTCCTGCCCATGTACAACCTGGGAGGCAGCAGATGATGGCTCAAGAGTTTGGGGCCCTGTCACCCACGTAGGGGACTTGAATGAAGTTCTAAGCTCCTGGCTTCAGCCCAGCCCAGCCCTGACTATTATAGCCATTTAGGGAGTAAACCAGCAGATAGATGGAAGACATTTCTCTCTCTCTTTCTCTCCACTCTCCCCCTACCACTTTCAAATAAAATGAAAATAAATAAAAATTTTAAAAATATATGAAACCCCAAATCAAGCCTTATCGCTTGTCTGCATTCATGGATTTGTACTGCTGACATAGTGAAGGCTCAGGTTCCTTCAGTCAGGAAACAGCATCATTCTGATGGCCCTGGCCCACCTGTCCATATTCTCGTCCTAACAACCCACACAGAGGACTACACACCCCCAGTTCATGTTCCTAGAGAAAAGACAAAGCTGTATGCATTACAGAACCCAAAAACTGAACACTTGGTCTTCAGTAAATTTATAACTTAGGAGAGATAAGAAATACAAGCATTTAGTTAAAAAAATCAGTACTTTTGGAATTTGGTGAGCAAAGGAAAGAGCCAAAAATGAGCTCTCCTCAGTGGGAGATCAGAAGCTATTGTAAGATGCATTAAACAAATTTCAGAAAAGAATACACATCTGTCACTTCTCAGAACTTCAGAAAATGAAAGAGAAGACGGCTACGGGTCAGGAGCTGGTGTCGCTATCATGCCTTTAAATTAACCAAAAGCTTACTTGAATTCTAGCACTTAAAGGCTGGCTTTCAGAATGGTCTTGTGATTACACTATACAGTGGCACCCCAAACACTTGCTTCTTCAATGACAAAAATCATGGATTCCCATGTTACCTGGGACTCTTACTGAAACCAAATTGTCTCCTGTCCACAGCTCTTTGAATGCACCCACACCAGTCCTGTCTTTCTCACTTTCCCCAGGGAAAGCCAGATTGAGACATCTTGTCTTACAGATGAAGCTTCATCCCCTCTATTTCATCTATCTAGAATATATACAGCTATTTCAGCTATGGTGAAGATGGAGTTACTCCCTCTGTGTACACATGATGCCACTAGTTACTAACCCTACCTTCCTTCTCACTCTCTCTAAATAAATATGGAGGCAACTTCCAAAAACTCCTGGACTTTCATGTGCACCTACCAATGCATCTAGTATCCAGAGCTGTGACTAATTTTCATGAAGTGGCACACATCATCTCCATCCACATTTTACTGGCAAAAACTCATGGGATAAGCATTTGGTGCAGTGCTTTAGGATGCCACTTGGTGGACTCCCACATCAGATATCAAAGTGCCTGGGTTTGAGCCCTGGCCCTAGCTCCTAATTCCAGCTTCCTGCTAACATTTACCTTGGGAGGCAGCAGATGATGGCTCAAGCACTTGGATCCCCACTACACATGTAGGAGATACAGAATGAGTTCCAAACTCCTGGCTTCAGCCAGGCTCAGTCCAGGCTGTTGTGGGCATTTAGAGTAGTAAACAACAGATAGATGGACTGTCTCTCTTGTGTATCCTTTCTCTCTTTCTCTCTGCCATTCAAATAGTGTGAAAATAAGTAATTCTTTTAAAATCTTGCACACTTAACACAGCTGATACTTCTCAAAGGAATCCAGTACTATTATACTATTATTTCCTGTGTAAAGAAGAATAGTTTGAGGCTGCAGGAAGTATGACCTTGGAAGCCACAGAGGGTACACACCCAGAGGCCACAGGAATTATATACCCAGAGGCCCCAGGAAGTACACTCCCTGAGACCACCAGTCCTCAGACAGCCTCTGACTCTTCTTGTCTGTAGCCACACAGTAACATGTGCACCTGTTCCAGACCACACAGTAAGTACAAAGAAACATATACACTCCAAAGTCAACCAAAGTGAGCCTGCACAGGTAGCAAATACACAAAAGGTCTCCCCTATCAAGATAGTTAATGAAGTACCCTGAACAAGGTAGCCTGTATACAAGTGTTATTTTTCTGTCTCAATGTCATCGTATGAACCAACTTCAGTCCACACAGCTTGGAACACAGCTTACTGGAGTATCTCGGATCTCACACTCTTTGCGATGTCTCCAATGTGCTGAAATCGAAGTCACACTGAGCTGAAGCTTGAACACAACAGCTACAGGCATTCTAGACCCTGAATGCTCTTGAGGAAGCCCCACAAGTTTCACCTTGCGTTTGATCCTGCTCTCTGGAAACGGTACCATGCCATGTACAAATCCAATGACGGGGAGGGGGAGAAAATAACACACATGCATGTCCTTCTATATGCACTTGCATTTCTGGAGTGACCCCTAGACACTGCTACTATGGTTGCTGTCACTTTGGAGGGCAACTGGGCAGTTGATAAAAGGGTTAAAGGGACCTGTCATTGTACCTTGTTCTCTTTGGATTTTTAACAATGTGAACATATTGTCTATTTAAAGTATATTTTCAAAACTGTAATCCTAGGACAGGTGTTTGGTACAAGGGTAAATCATCACTTGAGACACACAAACACATCAGGGTGCCTGCTTTGAGTCCTAGCTCCTTTGTTGCTGACCCAGCTTCCTGCTAATGCTCATCGTGACAGGCAACAGATGATAGCTAAAGTACTTTGGTCCCTATCACCCTTGAAAGAGATCCAGATAGTGTTCCAGGCTCATGGCTTTGGCCTGGCCCAGCCTTGGCTATTGTGGGCATTTGAGGATGAACCAGTGGATGGAAAACCTCTGTGTCTGTGTCTGTGTCTATGTGTATATCTCTCTCTGTCCTTCTTTCAAATGAAATAAAACACATAAAAATTTTTTTAAAACTCACTTTAATCCCCTTTCTTGATTGTTCCCTTCATATGCTCCTGAAATGGCTTAAATTCCATTACTCTCAAATCTTACTTCCTCCATCTTTAACAAACTCCATTTCCAAACTCAAGCAGGGTGGGATTTTCATTTTGTCCACATAATAAAGAGACAACATCTCACAGCAGGAGTGCTTGCTCTTCCTTATTAGTACATGCCCCCAAATGGAAAACGTGCATTCTTTCCAAATCCAATGGAACGCCCATAAAACTAGATGTAATGAACCACAAAGAACATCCTAGCAACTTGTCCTGTGTAGACATTACACAGGCACATTCTCTTTCGAAAACACATTGTTCTCCTGGCTTCTGGGACACCATGTCCAGCTGAGTTTCTCTCTCTTTGGTGTCCACTTGTCCACATTTCGTTTTCTGATTTCTCTTATTAACCCCTGAACCTTGGCATGCCCCAGGGTCCAGAATGGGGCTTGATCCTTTTCTCTCAGTGCGTTCTCTCCAGTTATGTAACCTGGGAAGTCCAGAGCCTAGGGAGCCGCCTTTGGGTAGGCCCTGCTCGTTATGCTGTGTCATAACATGGCCAGGGCAGAGTGGGTTTCTTATGTGGCTGTCTACCAGCCTACTCTCAGAACTAAATTATAAAGCCTGACACACAAGTTCTCTATCTCCACAGGACAAGATAAAAAGAAACTGGGTGTAAGGAACTTCTTTTTTGGTGGTCTGGGAAAGATAAGGCCTCTGAACAATTCTACATAAATAATTGTGCCATGTCAAAATTATAGCAGCATCCCATTACAAATCTGGTTTACAAAGAATCCAAATTTCTGAAATTAGGCAATCTGTGACAGTGTATTCACACACTGGAACACCTCACAGTCATTAAAAATGGTGTGGCTGTACGAGACGCCATCATTCAGGAGTGAAGCAAACAGGTGAACATAGGAGGACTAGAGGAGAACATTCAGGAGCACTTCCTGAAGACAAAGTCTGACAAGAGAATCCAGACAACAGATGCCAATCAAAGATCCAAGGATGGAGAACAGGACGGGAAGATGGTGGTTAGCAGTGATTCCACTCAAATATGCCCCCAAAATACAAGTCACATGAGTACTAAACAAGCCATAGATAGTCTACCTTTTTAGGTAAAAATAATAACAAACTGAAGATATATTATTAGTCAGGGGGAAGTTCAGGAGGCTTTTTAAAAATTTCATGTATTTCAGCTGGCGCCGCGGCTCACTAGGCTAATCCTCCGCCTTGCAGCGCCAGCACACGGGGTTCTAGTCACGGTCAGGGCGCCGGATTCTGTCCCGGTTGCCCCTCTTCCAGGCCAGCTCTCTGCTGTTGGCCAGGGAGTGCAGTGGAGGATGGCCCAAGTCCTTGGGCCCTGCACCCCATGGGAGACCAGGAGAAGCACCTGGCTCCTGCCATCGGATCAGCGCGGTGCGCCTGCTGCAGCACGCTGGCCACGGTGGCCATTGGAGGGTGAACCAACGGCAAAAGGAAGACCTTTCTCTCTCTGTCTCTCTCACTGTCCACTCTGCCTGTGAAAAAAAAATAAAAATAAAGAATAAAAAAAATTTCATGTATTTCATATATACAAGGGGTTTTTTGTTATATTTATCTGAGAGGCAGAGTTACAGACAGAGGGACAGAGAGAGGGGTCATCCATTCACTGGGTCACTCTCCTGATGGCCACAATGGGCAGAGCTGGGCAGATCCAAAGCCAGGAGTTTCTTCTGGGTCCCCCATGTGGGTTGCAGGGGCCCAAGCACTTGAGCCATCCTCCACTGCTTTCCTAGGCCAAAAGCAGAGAGCTGGATTGGAAGAGGCGGAGCCAGGACACAAACCAGCGCCCATATGGGTTGCCGGTGCTGCAGGTGGAGGCTCAACCAACTACGTAGCACTTTTTCAAAGTGCTATGTCCTCCAAATTTTCAGAGTAAGGAGTTAACTGATTTTTTTATATTTGCAATACTATTTAAAAACAAACACAAACGTTGTGGCATGGCAGATTAAGTTGCCACTTGGGACTCCCACATCCCATATGGGAGTGACTGGGTTCAAGTCCTGTCTCCACTTTCAAGTCCAGCTTCCTACTAATGCACATTGTTGTAGGCAGGAGGTGATGGCTCAAGTAGTTGGGCTCCCACCACCACATGGAAGACCTGGATGGAATTCTGGGTTCTGAACTCTTGGCTTTGGCCTGGCCCAACCCTGGCTATTGTGAGCATTTGGGGAGTGAACCAGAGGATACAAGATCTAAGATACAAGATCTCTCTGTCTCTCTCTATATATATTGATCTGCCTTTCAAAGAGATGAAAATAAACACATTTAAACTCTCTCTCTCTCATACACATACACACACATACACGGACTATATGCTCTTAATGTTTTTCTCTTTTCTGAACTTAAAATAATGTCTCCTACAGCAAACAAACATTTGAGATTATATAATTTCTTGCATTTAAATTTATTTTATTATAGTTAAGTAAAATTAAATTATGCTTTATAGATATAAATATTGTAAAGACAGAGTTACAGAGTAAAGGAGAGAAGAAGGGATGGAGAGGGAGGGAGGGAGGGGGAGAGAGAGAGAGAGAAGGAGAGAGGGAGGGAGGGAGGAAGGGAGAGACAGAGAGAGAGAGATATATATCTTCTATTCAATGGTTCACTCCCCAAATGGGTGTGGTCAAGGCTGGGCCAGACTGAAACCAGGAGCCAGAAGCTTCATCTGGGTCTTCTACATGAGTGTAGGGGCCCAAGCACTTGAGTGATCCTCCACTGCTTTCCCAAGTACATCATCACGGAGCTGGACAGGAAATGGAGCAGTTGGGACTTGAACTGACACCCATATGGGATGCCAGCACTGCAGGTGGCAGCTTAACCTGCTGAGTCACAGCCCGGGGCCCCTGCTTTATATTTTTAAAAAGCATGACTATTATCATATAGGAACAGGCCCTTCACTCATTCATTCAATAAAAACTTAGCAGACATCCATTTTGTGCCGAACACAGTTCTAGGTACTGAGATAGAGCAGAGGGCATAAAAGAAACCCCTACTCTTGTGGACACTATAGTCTGTTTTTTTTTTTTTCTTCCATAATTTTTTTCACTTTTCCTTCCCTCCCTTTCCTGCTTCTTCCTTTCTTATTAACTTTCCACCTTTCTATCCATTTATCCTATAACACATGGATAGAAAGAGGTCTACAATGATAGCTATCTAACAATAACTAGTAGTTCAGAAGCAGGGTTTGGGATGATTTTTTAAAGCTCTTTAACTCCTTAATCACAGCTCATCAAACAGGTATGATAACCAACTTTGCAGAAAGTAACTGGAAAGTGAAATGGAAGGGACAAGGTGCAAATCACTCAGGAAATTTTCGTTTATGTGTAACTGAAACATTTCAGAGAAAAACACAGGAAAGATATGACAGCCACATATATACTGCGAAAGTTAATAGACATTAATATTTCACTCCACAAGCTTTAGAATTTTTCCCTAAACATTGCACAAACAGCGAAGTCCCACTCCCCACCTTTATCCTCCATCTTCAGATACAAACACAATTCTGAGGATAATACTATTATTCCCATGTATGCCTATGTATTTAGAAACAATATCAATTTATGTTTTTAAAATTCACATATATCACACCATAATGTTTACTTCCTTTCAAAATTTGTAACTCAATATTTTTGAGCTTTAACCAAGATACTTACCTAAGTTCATCATTCAATCATTCAAATGTATGAGCTATCATTATACAAAGAAACCCGTTTTTTTTTTTTTTAAGATTTATTAATTTATTTGAAAGTCAGAGTTACACAGAGAGAGAAGGAGAGGCAGAGAAAGAGAGAGAGAGAGGTCCTCCATCCACTGGTTCACTCCCCAATTGGTCGCAACAACCAGAGCTGTGCCGATCCAAAGTCGGGAGCCAGGAGCTTCTTCCAGGTCTCCCATGCAGGTGTAGGGGCCCATGGTCTCAAGCTATCTTCTGCTTTCCCAGCCATAGCAGAGAGTTGGATCGAAAGTGGAACAGCCTGGACTCAAACTGGCACCCATATGGGATGCCAGTCCTGCAGGCAGTGGCTTTACCCGCTGTGCCACAGCGCCAGCCCCACACCAGTTTTCACAATTCACTCCCCATTGAGGGATATAAGCATCCAACAATTCCAATTCCTCTTTTATATGAGGTTCCACATGGCACAAATACAGACTTGTTTGACCTATACAATTTTTCAAACCTTCTTTGAATAGCCTCAGCTTTCTCAGATAATAATTATTTGCAGAAGCTGACCACCTAATTTCTCCATCCTGCTGACAGGTTTTACTGCCTGATGAAACGAATTGTGAAATGTTGTATTAATATCTCTTCATAAACAGTATTTGATGTGAAGAAGTAAAAGCGATACTTGTGGCATCTCCAGTTCTCTTTGAAAGTTATTTCTAACCCTTACAAAAAAAATTCTTGTTAGCTACTTCTTATTCAATCAGAAACAGGATCTAATACGCTCAATGTTCCTGCCAACTGCTAATTAATTACTCTCCCTATCGGTGAGATCGATAGATACTTGATGTCAGGCACCTCAGAGGCTCAGGCTGAGCTGAAGATGAAAAGCTGCTTTTTAAAAGTTGCATTAAAAAATGACTTGTGGGGCTAGTGTTGTGGCATAGCAGGTAAAGCTGTCATCTGTGATACCAGCACCTCATGTGGGTTCCACTTCCACTTCCCATCCAGTTCCTGGCCTGGGAAAAGCAGCAGAAGATGGCCCAAGTGTTTGCAACCCTGCTACCAACGTGGGAGATCTGGATAAAGCTTCTGGTTCCTGGTTTCATCCTGGCCCAGTGCTGGCTGTTTCAGCCATCCGGGGAGTGAACCAGCAGAATGAAGACATCTGTCTGTCTGTCTGTCTCTCTCCCCCGCCCATCTCTGTAATTTTGACTTTCAACATAAATAACTAAATATTTGTAAAAGAGTGAAAGAGACTTGTTCTGATAGCAAGACGACACTAGCTAGGAGAGGCTTGATGGCGAAGGAAGGAAGGGAAGAAGGGAGGGAGGGAAGGAGGGAAGGAAAGAGGGAGGGAAGGAGGGAGGGAGAAAGGGAGGGAGGGAAGGAGGGAGGGAGAAAGGGAGGGAAGGAAGGAGAAAGGGAGGGAGGGAAGGAGGGAGGGAGAAAGGGAGGGAAGGAAGGAGAAAGGGAGGGAGGGAAGGAGGGAGGGAGAAAGGGAGGGAAGGAAGGAGAAAGGGAGGGAGGGAAGGAGGGAGGGAGGAAATTTGAAAGAAAAAAACAAAACTACTCAAAATTACTTTTGTTTGCTTCCAAAAATTAAAACATACACAAAAGGTGCATAAGAATACTTTAAACGTTCATGGAAAACAGAGTTAACAATTAAGTTTATATTGGTGTGACGGGGCCAGCGCGGTGGCACACTAGGTTAATCCTCCGCCTGCGGTGCCGGCATCCCATATGGGCGCCGGGCTCTAGTCCCGGTTGCTCCTCTTCCAGTCCAGCTCTCTGCTGTGGCCCGGGAAGGCAGTGGAGGATGGCCCAAGTGCTTGGGCCCTGCACCCGTGTGGGAGACCAGGAAAGAAGCACCTGGCTTCTGGTTTCGGATCAGCGTAGCTCCGGCCGTGATGGCCATTTAGGGAGTGAACCAACAGAAGGAAGACCTCTGTCTCTCTCTCTCTCTCACTATCTGCAACACTACCTGTCAAATAAACAAAAAAAGAAAGAAAAGAAAGTCTATATTGGTGTGGAAATACTTTGAAATCTATGCACTGTTTTTTCATCATGCATATTTCCATGAACTTCTTGAAGAACCCCCATATGCATGGATTTCAAAAATTTTTGCGTCAAAATATAAACCTATTTTTAAGTTGTTCGCTATGAACTTTCTGAAGTATCTTCATATAATTTCACTAATTTCTAAAGCCAAAAAAGGAGAAAGAGAATTAGTGGCATGTACATATCACAGACTAAGGCTAAGATCTTTAATATTTAAAAATATAAATAATTCAATGGGGAAAATGGGACAAGGTCAGGAACTGCTAGTTCAAACAAAAGAAAATACAAATAGATTTTAGAGATATGAAAAATTAACTCTGAGTTTCTATTTTTCACATATCAGATTGGCAAAAATCCCAAATTTTGATAACTGAGTTTAAGAGAGAGTGGGGAAACAAGCAATCTCACATAATGAGATGAGAGCCTATACTGTCAATAAAGCAACATCTATAAAACATATTCATGTACTTTAATATACTTCCAGGAATTTCTCCTAGAGGAAACTTCTGTCACAAAATTGCATGCGTACTAAGAGAATCTCTGCAGTATACACTCCTATTACAGAAAAAGCTCGGAAATAATATCCATCAATGACAGAGCAACTCATTACATTACACTTCATCCGTACAACAAAAGAAAGATTTTTTAAAATATGTATTTACTTTTGAAAAGCAGAGAGAAACAAAGAGGAGACAGAAACAGAGAAATCACCCGTCTGCCAGTTCACTCCCCAGAAGCCCACAACAGCTGGGGCTGAGCCAGGCTGAAGCCAGGAGCACAAAATTCAATCCAGGGTGTGTGACATGGATGGCAGGGACACAGCTGCTGCAGCCATCACCTGCTGCCTCCTCAGGTACACAGTGTACACAGTAGCACAAAGCTGGAATCAGGAGCAGAGTCAGAACTCGAATCCAGGCACTCACATATGAGATGCAGGTGCTTCAAGTGGTGGCTTAACCACCACATTAAACATTCACTCCAAAAAGATCTTTACATATTAATAAAGGATAATCACCAAGCTATATTAATAAGTGAAAGAAGCATATTTTCATGGGCTATTTCTTAAGGAATTAAGAGATTTATGGCCGGCGCCGAGGCTCACTAGACTAATCCTCCGCCTTGCGGCGCCAGCACACCGGGTTCTAGTCCCGGTCGGGGCGCCAGATTCTGTCCCGGTTGCCCCTCTTCCAGGCCAGCCCTCTGCTATGGCCCGGGAGTGCAGTGGAGGATGGCCCAAGTCCTTGGGCCCTGCACCCCATGGGAGACCAGGAGAAGTACCTGGCTCCTGCCATTGGATCAGCGCGGTGCGCCGGCCGCAGCACGCCGGCCGCAGCACGCCGGCCGCAGCACGCCGGCCGCAGCGGCCATTGGAGGGTGAACCAACGGCAAAAGGAAGACCTTTCTCTCTGTCTCTCTCTCTCACTGTCCACTCTGCCTGTAAAAAAAAAAAAAAAAAAAAAAGAGAGAGAGAGAGAGAGAGATTTATAATGGTTTACATAGCATCTTACCATTTGTGTTAAAAATACACACACATCCTGCAACTTAACATCAAAAAAAAAACCATAACCCACACAACCTGATTTTAACATGGGTCCAAGACTAGAATAAACAATTATCCAGAGTGTACAAATGGCCAAAAAGCAATGAAAAACTGCTGTTAGTCATCATTAGAAACACAAATCAAAGTCATAATAAGATACCATTTTGCACCCTTTTAGATGACTATTATAAAAATAACAATAACAAAAACCGAAAGAGCAGAAAATAAAGTGTTGACAAGGATATAGAGAAACTGGAATCTTTGTGACTGCTGATAGCAATGTGAAATGGTACAGCACTGAAGAAGACTATAATGGTTCCTCATAAAAAAGATCAAACATAGAAGGACCAGATAATAGGTAATTTGATTTCTGGATGTATACAAAAGAACTAAAGCAAGGATGTAAACAGATGCCTGTATACCCATATTTATAGCATCATTGTTCACAATAGCTAAAAGGTAAAAACAACCCAAAGGCCTACAAACAGGTGAATGGATAAACAAAATGTGGCATACACATACAATGGAATATTATTCAGAAGAACAAAATTCTTACACGTGCTACAAAATGGATTAACCTTGATGCCATTATGCTAAGTGAAATAGCCAGACATAAAAGGAAATACTGTACTATTCCACCTACAAGAGGTATCAAGAATAAATAAGCTCATAATGTGGTTGCCAGTGGCTGGAGGATGGGGAGACAGTTAACGTTCAATGGCCACAGGGAAAATGAAAAAGTGCTGGAGATGGTAGCAGTGACAGCTGTGTGATTACATTAACGCCAAAGCCCCTGAACTATAGACTTCAACCAAGAAGCAAGGTTTGTGCATGTCTATTTCACAATAAATACAAATATATTCACATGCACTATCTCTAAAGGAGTAGAGACTTGCAACAAATCTTGCTTGGCCAAGATTTGGGGGGAGGAGATTTACTTATCACTGTATGTTCTCTGTGCCTTTAGAATTTTCTGCTATATGCATGTCATCTATTCAAAATTATGATTTTGATTGATTTCTAAATGAAGTATGGGAATATGTATTCATGTTTTCTATGAGGCAAAATTTAAATGTCCCTAATATTAAAATTTTCCCATGGGTGGGGGACTGACCTAGCAGTTAATACACTGGCTAACACACCCAGGTCTCATATTTAAATGCCTTGCTTTGATACCTGGCTCCAGCTCCTGATTCCAGCTTCCTGCTAATGCATACCTTGGGAGGCCGCAGTGGCTTGAATGATTAGGTTCCTGCTGGCTATGTGGGAAACCTGTATTGAATTCTTGGCTCCCAGCTTTGGTCCCCAGCCAGGGCCATGGCAGGTGGTGAACCAGTGGATGAGAGCTCTTTCTCTCTCCCTCTCAATTATATAATTTTTTTCTAAAAACCCATTTTTAGTGTTTTTCATGGAGCCAGCTTAAAGAGCCCTTTAATATAAGGAAAATGGAACAGAAAAGTGAAGTACTTTAGGATTTGAAAGATCAACAGAGAAGTGGCTGTGGCATAGTGGGGAAAGCCACCACCTGCAGTGCATACATCCCATATAGGCGCCAGTTCATGTTTTGGCTGCTCCACTTCCTTTTTTTTTTATTTTTTTTTTTTTTATTTTTTGGCTGCTCCACTTCCAATCCAGCTCCCTGCTAATGTGCCTGGGAAACAGCAGTAGATGACCCAAGTACTTGGGCCCTTGCACCCATGTGGGAGACAAGAAGAAGTTCCTGGCTCCTGACTTCAAATCAGCCCAGCTCCAGTCATTGTAGTCATCTGGGGAGTCAATCTGCAAATGGAAAAATCTCTCTTTTTTTCTGTCTCTCCCTCTCTCTCTTTGTAATTCTGCTTTTCAAATAAATAATAAATAAATCTTTAAAAAAAAATGGGGGGGGGGGAGCAGCCACGGTTCAAACCAGGTGGCACTGTAGGCCCATGGCTTAACCTATTGCACCACAGCACTAGCCCCAAGTAAAAATTCTTACAAGGGCTCTGTTACGTACAATAATGCAACATTATTCATCGAGACTGAACAGGAGAAACATAAGTCTGAATTACATACTTCAAGAATATTAAGGTAGAGGTGCCAGCGCTATGGCATAGTAGGTAAAGCCACCGCCTGGTTCAAGTCCTGGCTGCTCTACTTCCAAAACAGCTCTCTGATACGGCCTCAGAAAGCAGTAGAAAATGGCTCAACTCCTTGGGGCCCCGCACCCGTGAGGAAGACTCAGAAAAATCTCCTGGCTCCTGGCTTCCGATCGGCCTAGTTCTGGCCGTTTCGACCAATTGGGGAATGAGCCAGTGGATGGAAGATCTCTCTCTCTGTCTCTCCCTCTCATTGTCTGCAACTCTACCTCTCAAATAAATAAATAAATATTTTTTAAAAAGAATATAAGGTAGAATAATAGCAATAGTTAATATTACTCTAAGTTTAAATTTCAAAATAATCTGCTCCAAACCAATATTATTCTGAGTTTTAAAAATGTCCACTGTGGGTGAGAGTCTGGCCTAGAGCTCAACATGCTGGTTAGCACTGCCATGTTCCACACTGAGCACCCATGTAAATTCCAGCTGGTAATTTATATTACCAGTTTCCAAAACAAAAATTAATTTTATTTGAAGAATGGTATGTTTTACATGTTTGCACATCTCTTTAACGCCTGGTTAAGATACCAGATTCTCATATCTAGTTTTGCAGCCTATAATACTGCATATCATGTAGCCTTTGAAGCCCTCCAATACATACTTGCAAAACAAATGAGAATGCAAGGCAGGCATGTGGTCTAGTGGTTGAAGCACTAGTTAAGACACTCACACACCACATCAGAGTACCTGGGTTCAATTCCCGGCTCTGGTTCCTGATTCCAGCTTCCTACTAATGTAAACCCTGAGATGAAGCGGGTGATGGCTCAGGTAGCTGGGTTCCTGCCATTCACATGGGAGACAGGGATTGAGTTCCTGGCTCCCAGCTTCGTCCCTTGTTCCTTGGGTCACTGACAGCATTGGGGGAGTGAATGAGCAGATGAGAGCATGCTCCCTCTCCCTCACCTTCTTTCTTCTCTGTCTCTCTGCCTCTTAAATAAATATTTTTTAAATGAGAATGAAAATAAGTAATGCTGTCTCAACTTTATGATGAAAGCAGGACACCTGAAAGGCTCTGGGGGACACACAGTGGTCTCTAAACCCCACTATGAGAACTACTTACTTGTGCTACCAATGCCACGAGGCAAATGTAAAAGCTGAGGGACAAAGAGAATCTGAAGTGTATTCCTGGTGCCAGCACTGGGACTGGTACCCAGGAAGTCTGACCCTGGGGCTGCCCCTCAGGGGTCTGAGGGAAGCAGGGAGCCCACTTCATAAGGTCTTAGATAGCAGTGTGCAGCCCACTGGTCGCCTGGCAGTCATACACAAACTTTCAAAGCCACTGCTTCAATATGTGCCAAGCAGAGATAAGGGGAAGGGAGAGTAGCCAGGACAAACCTCACATCTAAGGGGCCTGGGTCAGCCCTGTCACCGTCACCTGGGAGCCAGCACACTCCGGTGCCCAGGCAGCCTCTCAGGCAACAGTGCGCTCTACCCGCCCACAGCTGGCGCCTTTAGGTCTCTCTGGCACCCTCATGCTGTTCAGAGACATTGTTTCACACTGCTCAACCTTCACACCAGATACTGCCTTAAATCCTTCATTAAAAGTGATAAGGAGACTAGCTCTACCAGACATTAAAGCATTTTATACGTGGATTATAGTTAACACAGCTTTAACCAACACAAGAGTGAAAAGTAAAGCAAGAAATCAGAAAACTAAAAATTAGGCCTAATTATATAAAATGCACAAATTATAAAAGAAACTAACAATTTAGAAAGTAAATAGGCTGTTTAGTAATCTGAAAATAAAAGTCGATTGAGGCTTCCCTTTCAATCATACAATCATATGCCAAAACCAAGTCCAGATAGATGCAGTGCTTCTACAAATGGCGCAGGAGGAGCCGAGGCCGGGAAAGACAGGTGCAGGCATCATCGCCTTGCCAGAGCCCCTCCCCGCCGGAGCAGAGACAACCAGGAGAACGCTGCCCCAGACAAGACACTACTCTGAGCAGGTCATTTTGTTCCTCTGCCCTTAATTTCCAATTTCGACAGAGTGGATGATAATGCCATCAGCAGCATGAGAACACACATTATACACTTAATTTTTTATTTATTTGACAGATAGAGTTAGAAAGAGAGGCCGGCACCGCGGCTCACTAGGCTAATCCTCCGCCTAGTGGCGCTGGCACACCGGGTTCTAGTCCTGGTTGGGGCACCGGATTCTGTCCCGGCTGCCCCTCTTCCAGGCCAGCTCCCTGCTGTGGCCAGGGAGTGCAGTGGAGGATGGCCCAAGTGCTTGGGCCCTGCACCCCATGGGAGACCAGGAAAAGCACCTGGCTCCTGGCTCCTGCCTTCGGATCAGCGCAGTGCGCTGGCCGCAGTGCGCAGGCCGCGGCGGCCATTGGAGGGTGAACCAACGGCAAAGGAAGACCTTTCTCTCTGTCTCTCTCTCTCACTGTCCACTCTGCCTGTCAAAAAAAAAAGAAAGAAAGAAAGAAAGAGAGACAGAGACAGAGAGAAAGGTCTTCCTTCTGCTGGTTCACGCCCCCAAATGGCCGTTATGGCAGGAGCTACACCAATCCAAAGCCAGGAGCCAGGTGCTTCCTCCTGGTCTCCCAAGTGGGTACAGGGCCCAAGCACTTGGGCCATCCTCCACTGTCTTCCCGGGCCACAGCAGAGAGCTGGACTGGAAGAGGAACAACCAGAACTAGAACCCAGTGCCCATATGGGATGCCGGCGCCGCAAGTGGAGGATTAACCAAGTGAGCCACAGCACCAGCCCTTCCCCGCATTATACACTTTAAAGCCTCTACCAATTAACATAAGGAATGATGATCAGAACACTGCATTCATCTATGTTGTTACTCCTCAAATATGCTTAGCATTAATATTTTAATGCTAAAAACAATGCCAATTTTCACAGTAAACATCTTTACTTAATAAAGTAAAACTATTTCAGTTGTAAAGACATACACACACTTTCCCTGAGGGCCTGAGTAATTTTAATTTGGAATGGGAAAAAGATGTAGCCCATAAACATGTTTATTTTTCCTGAATTGGCCCTTTTACCAAAAAAGGCCTGGCATCACTGCTCTAAGGGAGTCGAGAGATTTCCCTGCCGCTGTGAGGAAGCGTAAAGGCAGGAGCTGAGCTCCCGGAGTCCCGACAGGGCAGGCTGGGGAGGTGGGCACTGCAGCACGGTAAAGATTGGGAACAGAGAAACCCCAACATGCCATTCACCAAGCGATCGGCATCCTCTTTGTCTGCAGAGATTAAAGATGGCAACGCTTATCACACAAATAACAAGACTAAAATGTGGTAGTATGCACAAAGCTCCAAGAGCCCAACCAGCTAGTCAGCCGTCACACAATGCTGATTTCTCTTCTCTCCCTTCTCTGCCCTCTCTTAAAGCTATACTTTCACTGACTCCTCTAGCAATACCTCTCTATTTTGTCCCCAGCAGAAGCCTGCAGCTACAATAAAAGATCTGAGGTCAAGGCACTTGCCATTCATACACAAGGGGTCTTCTAAAGTTCAAAGAAGGGGCTGGCATTTGTGGCACACTGGGTCAAGCCACCACCTGCAATGCCAGCATCCCATACTGATGCTGGTTCTATCCGCGGCTGCTCCACTTACGAAGCAGTTCCCTGCTAATGCCCGTGGGAAAGCAGCAGAAAATAGCTGGAATGCTCAGACCCCTGCCACTCACATAGGAGATTCGGAAGAAGCTCCTGGCTCCTGGCTACAGATTAGCTCAGCTTTGGCTGTTGCAGCCATTTGGGGAGTGAACCAGCAGAAGAAAGATATTTTTCCCTCTCTCTTTCTCTGTAACTCTCTTTCCAATAAAATAAGTCTTAAAAAAAAAAAGTTCACAGAAAATGCCTATTATAAATCACTGTGCATGGATCTCAAATAATTTTGTGCCCAAATAAACTGATCTTTTAATTCCATTTTCCTAGGAACTCTCCGAAGGACCTACGTATTTAGTCATTCAAACAACCAGAGCTGCAAGCCCCACACCCCCTCCAAACTCTCACCAGCACCACCATCCATCACTCATTTTGTGCTGGTATCCTTGCTGGAAGGGTCAGGGGCTCCCTGGAGTGTCGTTCCTACAGAGTGCGGTGTGACAAGAGCCACTGGAACTGTGCAGCAGTGCTGCAACCCTGCATGCTCCTCTCACACCCACTTGGCAATGGCTGAGCCAAGCTTCACTAGGGGCCTTCCACAGAGCTAAACCTAACTGTTCTCCACCTCACCCACGGGATTAGCCCCGTACACACAGCTGAGGCATAAACAAAACCTTCCAAGGTATTACTATAAAGAAATGAAACTGATCCCATATATCAGCCCTGAACCTTTCCTGTAAAAAACGAAAGAATACATACTATTACAATGTGATCAAAAACGTCTCACGTGCTCACTGGGCTGGCTCAGTTTGTGTTTGCAGGAAGCTGGGTCAGAAATGGAAGAGCCAGGGCTCAAGCGGGTACCCAGATATGCAACGAGGGCATCGTTAAGTGGTGGTTTAACCCACTGGGCCACAACACCCACCCCATGGTTACATTATTCTTTATCTCCTGTCCTTCATTCCAGATCAGACAGTTTTCACATATTTCATCTTTGCATGTTTCTGCTGTATTCTGTTTTGGTTTGGTTTTTCTACTATTTTACTGGAGAATGTACCTCGGCTTAAGCATTATTAATCATTCTTTTTAATGGCCCATTCATATCTTGATAATATATCTACATACTCTTAATTTATTTGAAAGGCATAATGACAGACAAAGTGAAAGAGAGAAAAAGGAAAAGACAGAGATTTTCCATCCACTGATATACTTCCCAAATGGCCACAACAGCTGGGACTGAACCAAACTGAAGCCAGGAACCAGGAACTCTAACTGGACCTACCACATGGGTGGCAAGAACTCAAGCACTTGGGCCATCATCCACTGCTTTCCAGGTGCATAAATAGGGAGCTGGCTCAGAAGCAGAGTAGCCAGGACTCAAACCAGAACTCCAATATGGGATGAGGGCATTCCAAGTTGCTGCTTAACCTGCTGTACCACAACATTTACCTATATATATTTAAAGTAAATTTTATTCATTCATTCAACAAACATTTACTAAGTACCAACTATGTGCCAAACACTAAAACTATTACAGAAGTCATCTTACAGAGTTTACAATCTATAGGTTAGAGTGAGAAATCAGGATATATCCTTTCTACCAGACTATGAAGAATAAGAATATTTATCTGAAGCAATAGTTAGCAAATACCTTTCACAGGAACAAGAAAATAAATATTCAAAATAGCGTAAGAAATGCAAGGTACAATATGAAAAGAGTTCTCTTCTACTTTATGAGTTGAAGCAGTAATTTTGAATCGTAATAAGACAAAAGTTTCCAAACCTCACATCCACTGTATTATTCGACTCACGGTCAAATACTTCAAATGCCTCTTTGATTTTTTTCTGTAATTCTGCTACTGCAAAAGACAAAGTAAATAAAAATTATTTCACTTTAATTTTAAATTCACAACAAAAATCTCAGTAACTAAACAACAATTTGGGGCCAGTATTACAGTATAGTGGGTAAAGCCACTGCCTAACAATGCTGGCATCCCATAGGGGTACCAATTCATGTCCTGGCTGGTCCACTTTTGATCCAGCTCCCTGCTAATGGCCTGGCAAAAGCAGCTGAGGATGGCCCAAGTACTTGTGCTTCTGCCACCCATGTGGGAGACCCAGAAGAAGCCCCTAGCTCCTGGTTTCAGCCTGGCCCAGCCCTGGCCATTAGAGCCATTCAGGGCATGAACCAGCTGATGAAAGATTCTCTCTCTCTCTCTCCCTCTGTCTCTTTGTAACTCTGTCTTTCAAATAAATAAAATAAATCTTTTTTAAAAATCTGAATAAGGAAAAATGAGGAACCCCTTCCTGGTCTTAGGTATTAGGCAGTCTAATTCCTCTGGAGCTGTCAAATAAAAGAACAAACTAGGCCAGTGCCACAGCTCGCTGGGCTGGTCCTCTGCTGCAGCGCCGGCACACCGGGTTCTGGTCCCAGTCAGGGCACCGGATTCTATCCTGGTCGCTCCTCTTCCTGTCCGGCTCTCTGCTGTGGTCCAGGGGTGCAGTGGAGGGTGGCCCGGGTCCTTGGGCCCTGCGCCCACGTTGGGGGCCAGGGGTGGGGGGGCGCCTGGCTCCTGGCTTCGGATCGGCGCGGTGCGCCGGCCGCAGCAACCACTGCAAGGGTGAACCAACGGAAAAGGAAGACCTTTCTCTCTGTCTCTCTCTCTCTGTCCACTCTGCCTGTCAAAAAAAAAAAAAAATTTATTTATTTATTCGAAAGACAGAGTTACAGGGAGGCAGAGGCAGAGAAACAAAAGTCTTTCATCTGCTGGTTCATTCCCTAAATGGTCACAACAGCTGAAGCTGGGCCAATCCGAAGCCAGGAGCTTCTTCTGGATCTGCCATGCAGGTACAGGGGCCCAAGGACTTGGGCCATCTTCTACTGCTTTCCCAGGCCATAGCAGAGAGCTGGATGGGAAGTGGAGCAGCCAGGACTTGAATCAGCACCCAAATGGCATGTCACCACTGCGGGTGGCGGCTTTACCTACGAAGCCACAGTGCTGGCCTATATTCACATCTCTTTAGACTAATATAATCACTAATCATTTTTCTGTTTTCCCCTCCAAACTTTCCTCATACACATCCTTTTTTTTTTTTTTTTTTTTTTTACAGGCAGAGTTTGACAGTGAGAGAGAAAGAGACAGAGAGAAAGGTCTTCCTTTTCTGTTGGTTCACCCCCCAAGTCGTTGCTATGGCTGGCACACTGCACTCATCCGAAGCCAGGAACCAGGTGCTTCCTCCTGGTCTCCCATGCGGGTGTAGGGCCCAAGCACTTGGGCCATCCTCCACTGCCTTCTCGGGCCACAGCAGAGAGCTGGACTGGAAGAGGAGCAACTGGGACAGAATCCGGCGCCCCAACCGGGACTAGACCCTGGGGTGCCGGCGCTGCAGGTGGAGGATTAGCCTAGTGAGCCGCGGCGCCGGCCCCTCATAGACATCCTTTTACAGAGAGCATTTAATTACTATCATCCATTCATTCGGCACTTATGGAATAATAAGCACTGCCTATGCACCAGGTTCTGTTAGGTGCTTAATGTACATTTACAACCAGAGAGGTGACTCCCTGGAAAAAAAGAAACCAAAGCTCAGCGAATGGAAACAATCTGACCCAAATCCCAGGTTATGAGGCGGAACTAAGCTGAACCCCAATCTTTCACACTTGAACAATGCTGCTGTTCCTCTGCCCACACCCAACCTGACTGCTAGTACCCTGTGGGAAAACTAGAGCCCCCAGCTCACCCCAATGTTACAATGCTTCAAAGCTGCAACCCAGCCCACAATTTTGAATAATGAATAATCTTCCACTCTGAATAGTACCACCAGAAGGTGCCACAACTTATTGATACAATTCATTTTTATCATCAATAACATGATAGTATACAACTTTTGCTAATCTAGTAAACAAAAATGGATGCTACCTCATTACTTAAATTTACACTTCGACTACAAGACAGTCGGAGTAAGGATCCGTATGTCTGCTTACCACCTCTGTTTTCTGTTATGAACTGTCTGTTCATGTGCCCCGTGCCTCCCTACTGCGATCTTCAATTACTCCTTAATTTGTATCAGCTCTTTGAATAATAAACAATTAATTCTACATCAAAATTACTAGAAACAATTTTCCAGGTCAGCTGTTTACATTTGATTTTCTAAAATGAAAACAGTTCCATTTCCTTTCTGATCATCAACTTCACACATAACTGGAAGGGGAGAAAAGAATATGAAAAAAGAATTTCAAGTAAAAAGCACTTCAAATCCTACTACACAGACTTAATTACTTTTAATGTTGTTCTCTGATTTTTCTCTTAATAAATTCTGAACATCCTTCATTCTCAAAAATGATCTGTTATGTGATTATCTTTACTGACTGTTTAGTATTCTAGAGTTTTGTTGAAATTTATGTAACCAATCTCTTAATTAGGGATGTTTGGATTGTTTCCAAATTTTCATTATAGCCAATTTTTTTTATCAAATACAATCTTGCTCAATTCACTTCTGTGCATCTGTCTTATCTCCCTGAAGCTTAATGAGGTCGGGGCCATCGCTGTAGTACAGTGGGTTAAGCAACCTCCTTCGGCACCAGCATCCATATGACCAACTACTTCAACACCTGGCTGCTCCACTTCTGATCCAGCTCCCTGCTAATGCACCTGGGAAAGCAGCACAAATGGCCCAAGTATTTGAGTCCCTGCCAACCATGTGAGAAACCTAGATAAAGCTCCTGGCCCCTGGCTTTGGCCTCGTCTAGCCCAGACTGTTACAGCCATATGCCATATGGAGAGTGAACCAGCAGATTCATTCCCCCTCCCCCCCATGCCTTTCAAATAAATAAATAAATCTTTGAAAAACGAAAGAAATGTACTGAGTTCATAACCTCTCTGTAAGTCCTTTGGAAACCTGGCTGCTCCTTCTCCTATGGCTCAACTCTCTCGGATTTAAGGGAATGTTGGGCAATATTCTACTCCCCGTTGCTGCTCATAACCCCTTTATGCTCCTAGCCTGTCCTATTTTTTCTACCAGCCACAATTACAAAAAGTTTCAAGCACACAGAAAAGTCAAAAGCTTTGTATTGTAAACAATTCTATAACCATTACCTAGATTGAAGCATTACTAATTATTCTGCCATTTTTATTCTTCCCTTCATCTCTGTAATTGCAGACTTATGCACCTCATAAAAATAAGGACATTCTCTACATAACCTGCAGTAAAGATCATCTAATATCCAGTCCACCTGCCCCCAAATGTCTCATAGCTAATTTTTTCAACCTAAAATCCAATCAAAGTTTATGTACTGCATTTGCTGGTTATATATGTATTCTTTATTCCTCTTAAATGAAAACCATCCTCTATCCTTCCCACCTCCCACTTCTAGGAAATTAGCCTACTGAAGCAACCTACTACATATAAGCTTACAGAATATCTTACATTCTAGACTTATCTGATAACCTTCCTTGTTTCTTTTTTTTAAGATTTATTTATTTGAAAGGCACAATTACAGAAAAAGGGAGAGAGAGAAATGAATCTTCCAACCCCGGTTCACTCCCCAAATGACCACATTTGCCTGAGGCTGGGCTAGGCCAAAGCCAAGATCCAGGAGCTTCTTCCAGGTCTCCTATACGGCTGCAGGGGCCCAGGGACTTGGGCCATCATCTGCTGTCTTCCCAGGCACATTAGCATGAAGCTGGATGGGAAGTGGAACAGCTGGGACTTGAACCGGCGCCCAGTTGGGATGCCAGTATCACAAGCAGTTGTTGACCCACTGCACCACAATGCTAGCCCCCCTTCCTTATTTCAACCTGGCACTGAAAACTACTACTCCATTAGAGTCACCTCTCCAGTACTCCTCCTTGCTGTATCCCACTGATTTCCTGATCACTATCTTCCAAATGTACCATACATATCAACTCAATTTCCAACAATGCATTTAAATGTTTCTATTTGATCATCAGCACCTTTTATTAAACATTTCTCAAAAATTTGTCCCTTCCTTTCTATTTCCACTGCCACAAAGCAAATCACAAATCAAAATAACAATGAGATAATACTTCACACACATTTGGATAATTATCATAAAAATGGAAAATGACAAGTTGCTATGATTTGGATATTTATCCCTTCCAAAACAGTGTAGAGCTGTGGGACCACATTATGCCATGAGGTCCCAGCCCTCAGAAACGGACTGCTGCTTTATTACAGCAGTGGTTTCATTAGGCGAGGATGAGTTTGGCCTCTCTCCCCGCTCACCCTTTTTCCTCCCACCACGGGATGACAGCAAGAAGACCCGCTGCACTGACCTCAGACTGCCCGGCATCTAAAACTAGAAGGAACATCTATCTATCCATCTATCTATCTATCTATCTATCTATCTTCCTTCTTTCCTTCCTTCTTCCCTTCCTTCCTCCCTCCATCCCTTCCTCCCTTCTTTTTTTTAAAGATTTATTTATTTACTTGAAAGTCAGAGTTACAGAGAGAGGAGAGGCATCAGATAGAGAGGGAGAGAGGTCTTCCATCCGATGGTTCACTCCCCAAATGGCCACAATGCCTGGAGGTGGGCCGATCCGAAGCCAGGAGCCAGGAGCCTCCTCCCAGTCTCCCATGCTGATGCAGGGGCCCAAGCACTTGGGCCATCTTCTCTGCTTTCCCAGGGCCATGGCAGAGAGCTGGACTGGAAGTGAAACAGCCAGGTCTTGAACCGGCACCCATATGGGATGCCAGCACTGCTGGCGGTGGTTTAACCAGCCACATCACACCACCAGCCTCGGAATGTGTTTCTGTTCTTCATAAATTATCCAGTCTCAGGTATTTTCTTTGGCAGCACAGACAGTTAAAGAGACAAGTGTCTGCGCATGTGAAGAAATTAGAACCTTTGTGAATTGCTGTGAATAATGCACAATAGCACAGATGCCATGGAACACAGGATGTCATGCCGTAAAAAAATTTAACACCAGTTTATCATGGATCCAGCAATTCCACTTCTGGGTATACACCTAAAAAACTGAAAGCAGGGGTGCCAGCGCTGTGGCATAGTGGGTAAAACCATTGCCTGCAGTGCTGGCATCCCATGTGGGCACCAGTTCAAGTCCTGGCTGCTCCATTTCTGATCCAGCTCTCTGCTATGGCCTAGGAAAGCAACAGAAGATGGCCCAAGTGCTTGCCCCCTGCTCCTACGTGAAAGACCCCGAAGAAGTTCCAAGTTCCTGGCTTTGGACTGGCCCAGATCCAGCTGTTGCGGCCACTGAGAAGTGAATCAGCAGATGGAAGACCTCTCTCTTTCTCTCTCTGTCTCTTTCTCTTTCTGAAACTCTGCCTTTCAAATAAATAAATAAATCTTTTTTTTAAAAAAGATTTTATGTATTTATTTGCAAGGTAGAGTTACAGGAATGGAGAGGGAGCGAGAGAGAGAGAGAGAGAACGAATCTTCCATCTGCTGGTTCACTCCCCAAATGGCCACAACAACCGGAGCTGGGCTGATCCAAAGCCGGGAGCCTGGAGTTTCTTCCAGGTCTCCCACATGGGTACAGGGGCCCAAGCACTTGGGTCATCTTCTACTGCTTTCCCAGACCATATCAGAGAGCTGGAACAGAAGAGCAACAGCCAGGACACAAACCAGCACCCATATGGGATGCCGACAATGCAGATGGACACTTAACCTATTACGCCACAGCACCACCCCATAAATAAATCTTTAAAAAAACTTTTTGAAAGAGAGGAAGGCACATCATTCTTAGACTCACAGGAAGGTAATTATATAATTAAACATTTCTTATTCTAATAAAATGTGGGTATTCTTTACACAAATAAAAAAGTTACTGAAAGGCCGGCGCCATGGCTCAATAGGCTAATCTTCCACCTGCGGCGCTGGCACCCTGGGTTCTAGTCCCGGTCAGGGCGCCGGATTCTGTCCCGGTTGCTCCTCTTCCAGTCCAGCTCTCTACTGTGGCCTGGGAGTGCAGTGGAGGACGGTCCAAGTCCTTGGGCCCTGCACCCGCAATGGGAGACCAGGAGAAGCACCTGGCTCCTGGCTTCGGATCAGCGCAGTGCGCCAGTCACAGCGGGCTGGCCGCAGTGGCCGTTGGGGGGTGAACCAACAGAAAAGGAAGACCTTTCTCTCTCTCCCTCTGTCTCTCTCTCTCTGTCCACTCTGCCTGTCAAAAAAAAAAAAAAAGTTACTGAAAAAGTAAAATAAAAATAAACCAATTGCGGGACTGGCACTGTGGCATAATAAGTTAATCCTCTGCCTGCAGTGCTGGCATCCCATATGGGCACCAGTTTGAGTCCCGGCTGTTCCTCTTCCAATCCAGCTCTCTGCTATGGCCTGGGAGAGCAGAAGATGGCCCAGGTGCTTGGGCCCTTGCACCCATGTGGGAGACTAGGAGGAGGCTCATGGCTCCTGACTTCAGATCCGCACAGCTCCACCCATTCTGGCAACGTGGGGAGTGAACCAGCAGATGGAAGACCTCTCTCTTTGTCTCTCCCTCTCACTTTCTATAACTCTACCTCTCAAAATAAATAAATAAAATCTTTTTAAAAAATATATACCAACTGCTTAATGTAAACTTTCTTCAAGACGACTATCAATAACAGCTTAACATTTTTATGAGAGTCATCTACTTTATTATGTGTATATACTGGCAACACTAAATCAAATGTATCCTCAGAAAATAAACAGTTGGCAGCATCTTAATAGCTCAAGAGTATATTTCCAGATATTTATTTCCCTGCCAAATGGTTTCAATATGAAACTGTTTGCTTAAAATTTTCTAGTGAAATAATGTCTGCTTTAAAGTATTAGTAATAAGCAGAAGTTTCTCAACTTTTATCTACGATAATTTTCTTTTTCAACATTACATTTCCAAAACTAAATTACTTAAATATTGATCAGAAAAAAGAAAACCTGTGTGAATTATAGTAATTTAGTAGTAGAAATATTCTCAAAAGCATTTGCATAGAAAAGATAAAGTAAAAGTTTTCAAAATATCATATGAACAATGTGCTACCACTATTTCATACTCTTCTATCATTTGTCAATATAACTGGAGTCATGGGGCCAGCACTGTGGCTCAGCAGGTAGAGGCACCACCTGCGACATCAGCATCCCATATGGGCACCGATTCATGTCCTGGCTGCTCCACTTCTGATCCAGCTCCCTGCTAATGGCCTGGAAAAGCAGCAGAGGATGGTCCAAGTCCTTGGGCCCCTGCACCCATGTGGGAGACCCAGAAGAAGCTCCCAGTTCCTGGCTTCGGACTGGCCCAGTTCCTGCCATTACAGCCATTTAAGGAGTGAAACAGTGGAGGGAAAACTGATTTCTCAATCTCTCTAACTCTGCCTTTTGAATAAACAAATAAATCTTAATATATATTATATACAATATATTATATATAATATATAATATTAATATTATATCATGAAAGGATGTTGGATCTTGTTAAGTACTGTTTTGGTGTCTAATGAGATGATTGTGTTTTTTCCCTTCATTCTATTAATGCGATGTATTACCTTAATTTAGTTTTCATATGGTGAGCCCACCTTACATTCCTGGGATAAGCCCTATGTGGTCATGGCATATTATATTATTATGTAATATTATATAATATATATTATATAAAATATACAATATATTATATACTATATATACATAGAGAGAGAAAGAGAGAGAGAGAGAGAGAATTTAAGCCGTGGGTAAAAACTGCTCTGTAGTCTTATTTAAAGGTGGTTCTTGTCTCCTATAATTAATTGGTAAACTGAGAGAAGCAGTCTCATTAAAAATCCTCTACAAGCTGGGTCCCTGCCACTCACATCAGAAACCAAGCTGCAGTTCTGGACTCCTGGCTTCCACCTGGCCCAGCCCTGGCTGTTTCAAGCATCTGGGGAGTAAACCAGCAGGAGAAAATGTCTCTTTCTCTCGTTCTCTCTCGTTCTCTCTCGTTCTCTCTCTCTCTCCTTTCCAAATAGATGAAAATAAACAAACATAAAAAGTTATCTACAGGCATTCTATTCTATCTTCCTAATACTGAAGAGCAAAGCTACGTTTCATGCTATGGTCCATGCTCCATTATGCCTTGTATCATGTGGCTGTTTTGTACCATGTGCTCCAATGTGAAAGATACAACACACATATGGTGCCACAGACTAAAGAAGAAATAACACCAAACAAAACAAGGAACTATACAAAAATACTGTGGAAAACTACAGGGAGATATCTGTTATAAACACAAAAATCCTCAAGAAAATACTAGCAAACTGTGTCTAGCCACAAATAAAAGGGATTATATGCCATGACCAAATAGGGCTTATCCCAGGAATGTAAGATGGGCTCACCATATGAAAACTAAATTAAGGTAATACATCGCATTAATAGAATGAAGGGAAAAAACACAATCATCTCATTAAACACTACAACAGTACTTAACAAGATCCAACATCCTTCATGATATAAACACTCAGAAAACGGGATAGAAAGGAGCTCCTCAACACAACAAAGGTAGCTTTGGAAAACACACCACTAACATCAGACTTAATGGCAAAGATATTCTACATGCTTGGAGAACCAGTATGGTTTAAAAATGAAAACTCTAATATATGTTGATCTAGCAAGCAAGTTAAGGGGAGCTTCCATAGTATTTCTAAGGCAACTTTAATTTTATAGCACCGATGTCAAAAGAGGCTTTTAGAATAGCCATGAAATGATCAATGTTCAGAATATCCTTTCTTTTTTTTCTTTTTACAGGCAGAGTTTGACAGTGAGAGAGAGAGAGAGGCAGAGAGAAAGGTCTTCCTTTTCTGTTGGTTCACCTCCCAAATGGCTGCTACAGCCGGTGTGCTGCGCCGAACCGAAGCCAGGAGACAGGTGCCTCCTCCTGGTCTCCCATGCGGGTGCAGGACTCAAGCACTTGGGCCATCCTCCTCTGCCTTCCCCGGCCACAGCAGAGAGCTGGAGTAGAAGAGGAGCAACCGGGACAGAATCCGGCACCCCAACTGGGACTAGAACCCGGGGTGCCAGAGCCACAGGCAGAGGATTATCCTAGTGAGAAGTGGCACCAACCCAGAATATCCTTTTAAAAAATATAATTGTGGCCGGCGCCGCAGCTCAATAGGCTAATCCTCCGCCTAGCGACGCCGGCACACCGGGTTCTAGTCCCGGTCGGGGCACTGGATTCTGTCCCGGTTGCCCCTCTTCCAGGCCAGCTCTCTGCTGTGGCCCGGGAAGGCAGTGGAGGATGGCCCAAGTGCTTGGGCCCTGCACCCCATGGGAGACCAGGAGAAGCACCTGGCTCCTGCCTTCGGATCAGCGCGGTGCGCTGGCCGCAGTGCGCCAGCCGTGGAGGCCATTGGAGGGTGAACCAACGGCAAAAAGGAAGACCTTTCTCTCTGTCTCTCTCTCTCTCACTATCTACTCTGCCTGTCAAAACATATATATATTTATATATATATTATATATAATATATATTATGTATTATTTATATATATATATATAATTGTCGGGGCCAGCAGCATGGGGCAGCAGGCTGGGCTGTGGCTTGCAATCCAGGCATTCTGTATCAAAGCGCTGGCTCAAATCCTGACTGCTCCACTTCTGATCCAGCTCCTTGCTAACAAAACTGGGAAAGCACAGGAGGATGGCCCAAGTACCTGGGCTCCTGGCACCTTTGTGAGAAACCCAGATGGAGTTCCTGGCTTTGGCCTGGCCCAGCCCCGGCCATCTAGGGAGATTGTGGCCATCTAGGGAGTGAACCAGCAGATGGAAGACTGATCTCTCTCTCTCTCTCTCTCTCTCTCTGTCACTCCACCTTTCAAATAAATAAAATCTTTAAAAATCAATAAATAAAAGGTATAATTTTAAGTTTTATAGTGAGAGTATCTGGAGTCAGGCTTCTTATGACAGAGATACAAGATCAGTGCCCTTTAGCTGTTGTTTTTTTGTTTCGCAGAATACAAGCTGCTATCACTTCACATCCTTTTGGCTGAGATAAACTGTACAATACCAATTGCTAAAGAGTTTCATGGGGCTGGCGCTGTGGCACAGTGGGTTAAAGCCCTCGCCTGCAGTGCCAGCATCCCATATGGGCACCGGTTCAAGTGCCAGCTGCTCCACTTTCGATCTAGCTCTCTGCTATGGCCTGGGAAAGCAGTGAAAGATGGCCCAAATCCTTAGGCTCCTGTACCTGCTTGGGAGACCTGGAAGAAGCTCCTGGCTCCTGGCTTCAGTTCAGCTCAGCTCTGACCACTGCGGCCATTTGGAGAGTGAACCAGCAGATGGAAGACCTTTCTCTCTCTCTCTGGCTCTACCTCTCCATGTAATTCTGTCTTTCAAAGAAATAAAATAAATCTTTAAAAAATAAATAAAAGATAAAGAATTTCCTGTATACTGATCTAATCTACTCTAAAAAAATTTAAGAGCAAGAATTATAATAATTTACTCATCTAAAAGCAATCAACCCAAGAAGGGAATATTAATAATAAAATATTGGTTTGATACAATCCAATTATTAAAACTCCAAATGATGCCAATCTTTGCCAATTAGAAAAATATAATGTCCTATTTAATTTTCTTAATTTAGGCATGTATTTATTTGGAAGGCTTAGAGTCAGACATAGATCTTCCATGCCTTAGTTTATTCCCCAAATGCCACAATAGCCAGGACTGGGACAGGCTAAAGCCATGAGCCCAGAACTTAATCCAGGTCTCCCACATGGGTGGCAGAGACCCAAGTACTTGAGCCACAACCTGCTGCCTCCCAGGATGGGAATTAGCTGGAAACTAGATCAGGAGCAGAAGAGGGCCTTAAATCAGGCACTCTTGATACAGAACATGAGTATCCCCAAACTCCAGCCCCAAATGCCAATCCCGGAATGTCCCATTATTCATAAGATGGATACAAAAGAGGAAGTTAAATATAGTATACTGGTTAAGAACTCGAGCTTCAAACCTTGCCTCTTCCACAAACTAGCTGTGAGACGCTGGGCAAGTTCCTTAGCCTTTCTGGGCATACACTTCCTCATCTACAAACTGCTGACAATAATACTATCTTCCTTGGAAAACCACCGAGGGGTTCCTCAAAAAGGTAAACATCAATTTATCATGATTTAGCAATACCACTTCTGGGTAAATACCCAAAGAATTGAAAGCAGAGACTCAAACAAATATTTATACACTAGTGTTCATAACAGCATTATTTACAAAAGCCAAGAAAAGGGTGGAAACAACCCAAATGTCCATCAATGGATGAATGGGTAAACAAAATGTGGTCTATACACACAATGGACTACTCATATTATTCAGCCTCAAAAAGGAAGGAAACTCTGACCCATGCTACAAACATGGATGAACCTTGAGGACATTATGCTAAGTGAACTAAGTCAGACACACAAAGACAAATATTGTATGATTCCACTTAGAACAACATATTGAAAGAGAAAATAGAAAGGTGGTTGGCAGGAGCTGAGAGCTGTGAAATTATTACTGAATCAGCATGCAGCTTCAGTTTTGGATGATCTAGAAGGTCTGCAGATGGATGGTGGTGACGGCTATACAGTAACAGGAATGCAGCACACGGAACTACACACTTAAAAATGGTTCAAACAGAAAATTCTGCGTTGTGCATATTTTATGACAATATAAAAATACTTTTCTTGTAACTTTGGTCAAGAATTTATTGGCCGGCGCTGCAGCTCAATAGGCTAATCCTCCACCTGCAGTGCCGGCACACCGGGTTCTAGTACCTGTCGGGGTGCTGGATTCTGTCCCGGTTCCTTTTCCTGTCCAGCCCTCTGCTATGGCCTGGAAGTGCAGTGGAGGATGGCCCAAGTCCTTGGGCCCTGCACCTGCATAGGAGACCAGGAGAAGCACCTGGCTCCTGGCTTCGGATCAGCGTGGTGTACCAGCTGCAGCGCGCCAGCTGCGGCAGCCACTGGAGGGTGAACCAACGGCAAAAGGAAGACCTTTCTCTCTGTCTCTCTCTCTCACTGTCCACTCTGCCTGTCAAAAATAAAAATAATAATAATAATAAAACAAATTTTTCAAAAAAAAAAGAATTTTATTAGCTAGGGGCTGGTGCTGTGGCATAGCAGGTTAAGCCATCGCCTGTGACACCAGCGTCCCAAATAGGTGCTGGTTCAAATCCTGTCTGCTCTGTTTCTGATTCAGCTTCCTGCTAATGTGCCTGGGAAAGCAGTGAAACATAGTCCAGGTCCTTGGGCCCCTGCACCCATATGGGAGACTTGGATGAAGCTCCTAGCTCCTGGCTTCAGCCTGGCCAGCCCAGGCCATTGTGGTCATTTGGAGAGTGAACCAGCAGGTTCTCTCTCTGTCTCTCCCTCTCTCTCTCCATAACTCTACCTTTCAATACATAAAATAAAACTTTTTTTTTAAAAAAAGGATTGTATTAATTAAAAAGTACAAAGAATGCATATTAATCCCTGGATCATATTAAAGAGCTATATATGTATCAGATACCAATTATAATAGCTGGACCTGACTTTGAATAAGGTACTGTTTCAAAATATGTATCATCATGGGGCCAGCATTATGGTGCAGTGGGTTAAATCTCTGCCTGCAACACCAGCATCCCATGTGGGCACTGGTTCGAGACCCAGCTGTTCCACTTCCGATCCAGCTTTCTGCTACTGCACCTGGGAAAGCAGCAGCAGATGTCCCAAGTCCTGGGGCCCCTACCACCCACGTAGGAGACCTCAAGGAGGCTCCTGGCTTCTGGTTTTGGCCTGGCCCAGCCGCAGCCATTGTACTGATTTGGGGAATGAACCAGAGGATAGAAGGTAACAAGTAAAAAAAAATCTTTTTTTAAAAAAAAGTACCTAAAAATATATATGTGTGTATATATATTTATATATATAATATTACATATATCCACTATGCCACAGTGTGGGCCCCCACAATTTACTTAAAACATTCATATAGGGAACAGCACTGTGGTATAGCTGCTGCCTGTGATACCAACATCCTACGTGGGACCTGGTTTAAGTCCCAGCTGTTCTACTTCCAATCCAGCTCCCTGCTAATGTGCCTAGGAAAGCAGTAAAAAATAGCCCAAGTGCTTGGCCCCTGCCACTCATGTGGGAGACCTGGATGAAACTCCTGATGTTAGTAAAATGGCGCAATCTTATCTGTGGCATGATCTACGCCCTGACACCATCCTGGGCTCTAGCCCAGCCACCACCATTGCTGCAAGCCAGGTGACCACAAGGCCCAACCTCGGGATTCTAACTACTCCGACTTCCCTGCCCGGCCCCCCAGCAAAGGTTTAAGAGGACCTGTTCCCAAACACATGCTCTCTCTTGATCTCTCTCTCTCTTACGCTCTCCTCCTCTCTCTCACCCTCTTGCCCTCTCCCCCAAGCCCATCGGGCTTCCCCCACCTGATAATAAACCTTTCCTCTAACTCCAGTGTTTGGTGTGTTTTGTGGCAGCCTTACACCTGACTTCCGCCTGGCCTGGCCTGGGCTGTTGCAGCCATTTGGGGAGTGAACCAGAAGATGGAAGATGGCGATTTCTCTTGTCTCCTCCTCTCTCCCTGTAACTCTTTCAAATAAATAAATCTTTTAAAATTTTTTTAAAAATGAAATGTTTAAGTACTTCCCTCTATGTTTTTATGAAAATATAACAGTACTCTAAGTTGATACTAATTATAGTCCATTAGTTTTGTTTTGTTTTGTTTTAATTTGACAGGTAGAATTATAGACAGTGAGAGAGAGAGAGAGAGAGACAGAGAGAAAGGTCTTCCTTCCATTGGTTCACTCCCCAAATGGTCACCACAGCCGGCATTGCTCCATTCCGAAGCCAGGAGCCAGATGCTTCCTCCTGGTTTCCCATGAGGGCACAGGGAGCCAAGCACTTGGGCCATCCTCCACTGCCCTCCAGGGCCACAGCAGAGAGCTGGACTGGAAGAGGAGCAACCGGGACTAGAACTCGGCGTCCATATGGGATGCCGGCACCACAGGTGGAGGATTAACCAAGTGAGCCACAGCACCAGCCCATTCATTAGTTATTAACACACTACAAATTAAGAATTTTTTAGAAATTCTGATACTCCCATATTTGTCATCAGGGTCAGGAAGGAAAAAATTCAACTAGAAACCACAGAATATTTAAAGTGGAAAGAGGGCCAGCGCTGTGGCATAGTGGGTAAAGCCACTGCCTGCAGTGTCAGCATCCCATATGGGTATTGGTTCGAGACCCGGCTGCTCCACTTCCCATCCAGCTCTCTGCTACCGTCTGGGAAAGCAATAGAATTTGACCCAAGTCCTTGGGCCCCCGCACCTGCATGGGAGACCCGGATGCGGCTCCTGGCTCCGAATTGGTGCACCTCCGGCCGTTGCGGCCAATTGGGGAGCAAACCAGTTAGATGGAAGACCTCTCTCTCTCTCTCTACCTCACCTTCTCTCTCAGTGTAACTCTTTCAAATAAATAAATCATTCAAATAAATAAATCTTTTTTTTTTTTTATTTTTTTTTTTTTTTGACAGGCAGAGTGGACAGTGAGAGAGAGAGACAGAGAGAGAGAAAGGTCTTCCTTTGCCGCTGGTTCACCCTCCAATGGCCGCCGCTGCAGCCGGCGCACCGCGCTGATCCTGGCAGGAGCCAGGAGCCAGGTGCTTTTCCTGGTCTCCCATGGGGTGCAGGGCCCAAGCACCTGGGCCATCCTCCACTGCACTCCCTGGCCATAGCAGAGAGCTGGCCTGGAAGAGGGGCAACCGGGACAGAATCCGGCGCCCCAACCGGGACTAGAACCCGGTGTGCCGGCGCCGCAAGGTGGAGGATTAGCCTATTGAGCCACGGCGCCGGCTCAAATAAATAAATCTTTAAAAAGAAAAGTGGAAAGAAAATTTAGAGGTCACTGACCCCATCTCTAAACTAGTGAATGGCCTTTGTAACACACCTTGGCAGTCATGGATCAGGGTTCAGTTTATTGTTCTGTATTATAAAGACTAATAATCACTTCTTTCTTTTTCTTTTTTTTTTTTTTTTTTTTTTTTTTTTTTTTTTTTGACAGGCAGAGTGGACAGTGAGAGAGAGAGAGACAGAGAGAAAGGTCTTCCTTTGCCGTTGGTTCACCCTCCAATGGCCGCCGCGGCCTGCGTGCTGCGGCCAGCGCACCGCGCTGATCCGAAGGCAGGAGCCAGGTACTTCTTCTGGTCTCCCATGGGGTGCAGGGCCCAAGCACTTGGGCCATCCTCCACTGCACTCCCTGGCCACAGCAGAGAGCTGGCCTGGAAGAGGGGCAACCGGGACAGAATCCGGTGCCCCGACCGGGACTAGAACCCAGTGTGCTGGCGCCGCTAGGCGGAGGATTAGCCTAGTGAGCCATGGCACCGGCCTTATTTCTGTTTTTAAGAAGCACTGTATTGATTATTTGAAAGGCAGAGTTACAGAGAGGCAGAGGCAGACAGAGCGAGACAGAGAGGTCTTCCATCCATTGGTTCACTCCCCAAATGCAAAGCCAGGAGTCAGGAACTCCATCAGGGACTCCCACGTGGGTGACAGAGGCCCAGTACTTGAGTCATCATCTGCTGCCTCCCAGGATGCATCAGCAGGAAACCAGATGGGGAAAGGAGCAGCAGGATTGGACCTGGCACTTCAATATGGGAAGTGGGTGTCCCAATCCACTACACCACAATCCCCACTCCAGAAATTCTTGAGACAGGGATGTGGCAGATGATGTCCAGAAGGCTCCCAATGACCCCTGCCTCGTGGTTTTCTTCCGTTTGTGCAGTGCCTTTCTATACTGTATAAGCTGATCCACAGGACCACTAGAACATGGCAGAAATCATGGCATGTCGTTTTGCTTGCTCTGCATCTGTCTCTCTCTCATCCTGCAGAAAGGCAGCTACCATGCTGGCAAGGCACGTAAGCAGCCTATGTAGAGTCCCATGGAAGCAGATCCTCCACTCCGGTCAATTCTTCAGTCTCAGCCCGTCACCATCTTGACCACAATCTCGTGAGACTCTGACCGAGAAGCATCCAGCTAAGTTGCCTCCAGATTCCTGACCCTCAAAAACTATATGAGGCCGGCGCCGCGGCTTACTAGGCTAATCCTCCGCCTGCGGCGCCAGCACCCCGGGTTCTAGTCGTGGTTGGGGCACCGGTTCTGTTCAGGTTGCTCCTGTTCCAGTGCAGCTCTCTGCTGTGGCCCAGGAGTACAGTGGAGGATGGCCCAAGTGCTTGGGCCTTGCACCCGCGTGGGAGACCAGGAGGAAGAACCTGGCTCCTGGCTTCAGATCAGCGCAGTGCACGAGCCATAGCGGCCATTTGGGGGGTGAACCAACAGAAGGAAGACCTTTCTCTCTGTCTCTCTCTCTCACTGTCTAACTCTGCCTGTCAAAAACAAACAAACAAACAAAAAACTATATGAAAGAATACATGTCTACTGGTTTAAGCCACTAAGTTTTGGGATAAATTGTTACCACCAAACAGACCACTAATAGAGAATAGTGACATAACACAGACCGTTGGTACCCAAAAGTGGGGTGCTGCTACAACAAACACTCAAAAAGTGGGATAGGCTTTGAAGCCAAGCAGTGCTGCTTTCCAGAAGGGTCTAGGTCAGAGCTCATTTAAAAAAAAAATTTTTTTTTTTGAGGAAAGCCACACTGGAAACTGCAAAGACCCATTTTATGTAACAGCAGAAATTTTATAACATCACCACCTCTTTTAACATGGAAAGCAACAGTTACATCTAATTAATTAAGTGGTCTAAGAGGTTTCAAGGAGAGGAGAGGAGAGGAGAGGAGAGGAGAGGAGAGGAGAGGAGAGGAGAGGAGAGGGGAGGGGAGGGGAGGGGAGGGGAGGAGAGGGGAGGGGAGGGGAGGGGAGGGAAGGAAAGGAGAAAGGAAATGAGAAAGGAAAGGAGAAAGGAAAGGAGAGGAGAGGAGAGGAGAGGAGAGGAGAGGAGAGGAGAGGAGAGGAGAGGAGAGGAAAGGAGAGGAGAGGAGGAGGGAGGGAAAGAAAAGGCAAGGAAAGAGGAAGGGAAGGGAAGGGAAGGGAAGGGAAGGGAAGGGAAGGGAAGGGAAGGGAAGGGAAGGGAAGGGAAGGGGAGGGGAGGGGAGGGGAGGGGAGGGGAAGGAAAGGAAAGGAAAGGAAAGGAAAGGGGGAGGGAGGGAAAGAAAAGGCAAGGAAAGAGAAAGGAAAGGAAAATGAAATGAAGTAAGCAAGCCTTGGACACCCAAAAATGCTATGGACAGAAAATAGTCTTGGAATACTGCTTAGCTGTAAACATATCTCATGTCTCATAAAAAGCAGGATCACACAGAGGGTAGAACCAAAAGCCTAGAGGACAAAGGTAAAAGCTACCTAGAATCATCTGTGGACAGCAGGACAGAGTTCTTATCAAGGAAGTCCAGCGTTTGCCCAGCTCAGTTTATGAACCCATGTCTCCGGTGTTCCTCCCCTCTCTCCCCTTTTCAGTGGACGCGTCTGTGGATGTTACGCATGACACATACATGTTGAGAGGTAAGAGAAAGCTTGTCACTAGCTCATGGGTCTACAGATTCAAGACAACTTGTACTCAGGGAGTGTACTTAAGTAACCATAGGCAAGGACCTTCCTGCACATCCAGCTTTGATTTAAAGTGATGTTTGGGACTTTGAGCTGACACTGCAACATGATGCAAGGCCCACTTTGGTGGTCTTGAGACTGTGAGTTCATTCTGTATGTGGGAGGGAGGTGAATTACTGGAGTTCAGAGGACAGACTGTGATGGCCTCCAAGATGGCTCCCAACAACGGCCATCTCTTTGTATTCGCATCACTGCATAGTCTGCTCCAATACTGTAGCAAAGTTAGCTTATACCACCAGTAGAATATGGCAAAAGTTGGAATGTTGCATCTGAGATTAGGTTATGAAAGATAGTGTGGCTTCTCTACTGATGCATCTCTGCCAGTCTCCTATCCTTCTCTGTAAGATATCGGATGCCAGGTGAGAACACATGGTCACATGGTCTATGCAGGGCCCCATATGTCAAGAACCAAGCCTCTGATCAACAACCAGGAAAAGAACCAAGGCTGCCTGCCAACAGCCCTGTGAGTGGGCACCAGACTCACGAGAGACTTTGAGACAGAATCACCCCATAAAAGTATGTCCAGAAAGTGTGTGAAATGAGAAGTGTCTGTGGTTTTAAGCTTCCAGGGCTGGAGATAATCAGTATAAAATAGGTTAACTAATACAGAGACTGTATTATTCCTTTACTTCTGCAACCCTAGCTGCTTAACCAATCTTGCTAAATTGCATTAATTTTCCTTTCTCTTCTCTCTCTTACCTGGATTTGTCACTTTTTCAGTTTTATACAGAATTCGGGGTTTAACAATTATTTTAGAGTCAGTATAAAAAACTTTGCTCACTAAACATAGACAAGTATTTAATTATGCTCCACTGTTGCTGTTGTGTACACTTTAGGGGAAATATGGTCTAATTTAGCTTTAAGATGGGTAGGTTTGGTTTACATCTTGTCATAGTAAACAGCTTTTATAAATTTGAAGGAAAGATTTTCCTATCTGAAAAAAGTATCAAGCCTAAAAACAGTGTGCACAGATATGCCTTAAAAAGATGTCTGTCAACTCTACTTTTTAGTTGAGAAGAAAGCTTATCACAGTTTTCAGTTACCCATCAGCTATTCCTATCTGCATTTCTTTTTTTTGTTTGTTTGGTTTTTTTTTTTTTTTTTTTTTTTTTTTGTTTTTTTTTTTTGTTTTTTGACAGGCAGAGTTAGTGAGAGAGAGAGAGAAAGGTCTTCCTTCCGTTGGTTCACCCCCCCAAGTGGCCGCTACGGCCGGCGCACTGCGCCGATCTGAAGCCAGGAGCCAGGTGCTTCCTCCTGGTCTCCCATACGGATGTAGGACCCAAGGACCTGGGCCATCCTCCATTGCACTCCCGGGCCACAGCAGAGAGCTGGACTGGAAGAGGAGCAACCGGGACTAGAACACGGGGTGCCAGCACCACAGGCGGAGGATTAGCCTAGTGAGCTGCGGCGCTGGCCCCTATCTGCATTTCTTAGTGTGGTTTAAAACACACGGTCACAGAATGGGAAAGACCTGTAAATGAACCAATTTCTTCTTAACTTAATCAATCCAGAAAGTCAATTCTAACAGTTTTATTTCTGGCACTATGAAAACAAACAAAAAAAACCCTCTTTTTTTATAAAAAATTATTTATTTGAGAAGGGGGAGGGAGCACTTCCATCTATCGGTTCACTCCCCAAATGCCTACAATGGCGAAGTTTGGGTTGAGCTAAGCCAGGAGCTGGGAATGCAATCCAGGTCTCCCACATGAACAACAGGAACCCAATTACAAGCAAGCCATCACCATTACTTTTCAGGGCCTCCATTAGCAAGAAGCTGGAGTCAGAAGCTGCAGAAAAGTATTAAAACCACACTCTCTGGCATGGGACACCAAAGGCCTGCCCAAACCTCTCTTTTTAAGATTCAAATTGGGCAGGCCTTTGGTGCAGCAGGTAAGGCTCCACTGAGACACTGGATCACATATCAGTGTGCCTAGTTCAAGTTGCAGCTACTCTTCACCCAATCCAGTTCTTGCTAATGTGCAAACCAAGAGGCAGCATATCATGGCTCAAGTACTTGTGCCCCTGCCACCCACCTAGGAGGCCTGGATTAAGTTCTGGGCTCCTGACTTCTACCTGATCAAGCCCCAGCTGTTGCAGGCATTTGGCATATGAACCAGCAGAAATAAATCTTAAAAAAAAAAAAAAAAAAAAATTAGGGGCCAGCACTGTGGCACAGTAGGTTAAGCATTAGCCTGCAGCGCCAGCATCCCGTATGGGCACTGGTTTGTGTCCCAGCTGCTTCACTTCTGATCCACCTCCCTGCTGATGGCCTGGGAAAGCAGAAGATGGCTCACATGCTTAGGCCCCTGCACCGATGTGGGAGATCCAAAAGAAGCTCCTGTCTTCGGATCGTCATGGCTCCGGCCATCGTGGCCTTTTGGGGAGTGAACCAGAGGATGGAAGATCTATCTATCTATCCCTCTCTCTGCCTGTAACTCCGTCTCTCAAGTAAATAAGTATATGTTAAATAAATAAAGAGGGGGCGGTGCTGTGGGGTAATGGGCTAAGCCTCCACCTGCGGCATTAGCAGCCAGTGGTGACCCAGCTGCTCCTCTTCCGATCCAGCTCTCTGCTATGGCCTGGAAAAGCAGTAGAAGATGGCCCAAGTCCTTGGGCCCCTGCACCCACATGGGAGACCTGGAAGAAATTCCCGGCTCCTGCCTTTGGACTGGCACAGCTTGGGCCACCATTGCAGCCATCTGGGGAGTGAACCAGTGGATGGAAGTCAATCAGTCTCTCTCTCTCTCTCTCTCTCCCCCCTTCCCTCCCTTCTTCCCTCCCTCCCTCCCTCCTTCACTCCCCCTCTAACTCTGCCTTTCAAATAAATAAATCAATCTTAAAAAATTTTTTTTCTCACAAATATCTGTTACTGATTTTAAATGTCAAGATCTTTACATGATTTTCTAGTGACTTGGAGCCAATATAAAAATGTGAAATAAGAAGACCCTGTTTATTACTAACTGTATACTTAATCAAACAAGCCTTTCCTCCTACTAGTCTATTTCTTCATCTGTAAAATAATAACACCTCACAGAGTTGCTATGAAAGTGAGACGCAATAATGTATATAGAGAGATTAGCATAAAGTGGCTCACAGGAACCACGTTTTCAATAAACATAATCAGACTCATAATAAAAAAATTAGTACCAAAATGAAAATTGTCTGCTAAAAATCCAGCCCTCACCTCCAAGGAGGGAGGACGGGCTGGAGATGGTGCTGAGCACGACTCCCCAGTGACTTACATCAGTCTCCTGCAGAACAGAAGCACCATGAGAAAACCTCACACACAGGCTAGGAGAGACTGTGGGCTGATGACCACGGCAGCAGGCAGGGACTGTGGCGCACTCCAGTCCACAGAGAACAGCTTCCACATCTAGGACCCTTCTGGATCTCACCCTGTGTACTTCTGCACCCGTTCATACATTTGTATCCTTCATAATCTCCTGTATAATAAACTGGTAAACCTAACTACAGTGTTGCCTTGAGTTCTGTGAGCCATTATACTAAATTATCAAACCAATGAGAGGATTGTGGAGCCCCCCTGCTCTGCAGCAAGTCTGGAACTGTGGGTAATCTTGGGACCCACTACCAGTGATTAGAAACTGCCATACTTGGGGAGGAGGGGGGCTGATGTCCTGTGGGTCTGCCCTAACAAGCACATAGTGTCAGAACTGAGATAAACTGGTGGATACCCAGTTGGCATCCACAGGGAACTACAGAATTGTTTAGTACAGAAGACTCACACTTCTGGTGTTAGAAGTACTGAAAATAGAAACAGATCCTGGTAATAGTAGCATAAATGCTTTAAAATGCAAATACCCCTTAGGGTCAGTGTTGTGGCATTGCAGGTTAAGTCACTACCTACAAGCCAGCACCCAATATGGGCATTGCTTTGAGTCCCAGCTGCTCCACTTCCAATCCAGTTCCCTGCTAATGTCCTGGGACAGCAGTAGAGGATGGCCCAGGTCCTTGGGCCCCTGCACCCATGTAGGATACCTGGAAGAAGCTCCTGACTCCTGGCTTCAGCCTGGCTTAGCCTCAGTCATTGCAGCCATCTAGGGGGTGAATCACCAGATGGAAGATCTCTCTCTCTCTTTCTCTCTCTCTGTCTCCAATTCTGCCTTTCAAATAAATAAACAAATCAAAAGAAAAGGAATGAAAATATCCTAATGTCCACATCCCCTATCAGAATGCCAGCTTAAATCCCAGCTACTCCATTTTCAATCCAGCTTCCTGCTAATGCGCCTGGGAAGGCAGCAGATGATGGCCTAAGTATTTGGATCCTGCTACCGTATGGAAACCTGGATAGAATTCCTAGCTCCTGGCTTCAGCCTGGCCAAGCTCCAGCTGCTAAGAGCATTTGGACAGTGAACCAGCAGATGGAGGAACTATCTTTTTAAATAAATAAATCTTTTAAAATAAAGATGAAACAAAATAAAAATGCCCCACACCACTAGGGCTATTTCAAAGGGACACAGAAGCCAACTGTGGCTCTCAATGGCCAAAGCTGGAAAATAAATCAAGTAATACTGGTTTTATAATCAGCATAAAACAAATATCCATGAATCCTCACTGACATAAATGAATAATAGAAAAGAAAAGACAAACCTGTGCAGAATAATTCCAAATAACTCATGTAACTTCCCTACCCTAAACAAGAGGGAGCATAATCCCACTCTCCTTAAATGTGGGCTGTGCATGGTGACTTCCTTCCAAAGACTACAGCATGGAAAAGAGAAAGAGAAAGGAACTTGACAGGAGAGAAACCTGCAAACACATCTCAGCCAGCTGACCAAGGGTACCATCAACAGTGATAAATCATATCAGGATATGTGTCCTTGATACAAGGTCATGAAAATGGCACTGTATCACTATGGTCTTCCTCCCAAAATCCCATAATCTAACCACAGGGCAAACATACAAGTTCCCATAGAGGAGCATTCTGATGAGTACTCCTCAAAACTGTCAAGAGGTCATCAAAAACAAGGCAAAGTCTGGGAGCAATCACAGCCAAAAGGAGCTGAGGGAGACCTGACAACTACATGTATGCAGTATCCCTGGTGGGATCATGGAACAGAAAAAAGACATTATGAGACTAGTATTGTGGCACAGTGAGCTAAGCCATCACCAGCAACCCCAGCATTCCATATCCGAGTGCTTGTTTGAGTCCTGGCTACTCCATTCCTGTTCCAGCTCCGTGTTAAGGCACCTGGAAAGGCAACAAAAGAGAAGATGGCCCAAGTACTTGGGCCCCTACCACCTATGTGGGAGACCTGGATGAAGCTCCTCTCTTTGGCCTGGCCCAGCCCTGGCTGTTGCGGCTATTTGGGGAGTGAACCAGCAGGTGGAAGATATCTCTCTCTGCCTCTGTCTCTATCTCTCTGCCTCTCATATAAATAAATCTTTAAAAAAATAGAAAAGAAAAAAAGAATAGGGACATTAGGTAAAAAATTAAGAAAATCTAAATAAAGCATGGGCTTTATCAATAAAACATTGTTTTACTAACATCTTTAAGCAAACGTTACCACCATGTCTATTTAGAGTACATATAAAAGCTAAGATCATTGACTCTAAAGCAGACCGCCTGGGTGTAAAGAACAGACTCACCACTTGCTAGCTCTGTAGCCTTCTGGACAAGTTACTTAACTGCTCAGATATTTAATTTTGTCATTTGTGAAAAGGAGAATATTAAGACTACCTCACACAGTTGTTCAGAAGGGTACTACTTGAGCTATTGTAATATTCAATAGAAGTTACCAATTATCTTTACCAATTTTTTCTTATTTGGAGAACTTGCTTAGTATTTCAGGAAAGTAAGTTACATAGATTTGAGGGAAAACAAGTTGTCACGTAAAGCTTATTCATTCACGTGAAACATACACAGAAACAGAAAATTGGCAAAACTCTAATTTCTGTTTATTTTTTAAAGATTTATTTATTTATTTGAAAGCTAGAGTTACAGAGAGGCAGAGGCAGAACGACAGAGATCTTCCATCTGCTGGTCCACTCCCCAAATAACCGCAACGGCCAGAGCCGCCAATCCAAAGCCAGGAGCCAGGAGCTTCAAGGTCTTCTGTGCAGGTGCAGGGGCCCAAGTGCTTGGGCCATCTTCTACTGCTTTCCCAGGCCACAGCAGAGAGCTGGATCAGAAGTGGAGCAGCCAGATCTCGAGCTGGCACCCAAATGGGATGCTGGAACTGCAGGCAGAGGCTTTACCCACTTTGCCACAGCACCGGCCCCAAAACTCTAATTTCATACTCATTTGTTTTATGTAATTATAATTAGCCTCAATGTAATCTACTCACATTTCACCTTTTTGAAAAAATCTTCTTGTCTACTTGGTACTTTGGTGTTTTTTTTTATTTTAAAGATTTTATTTATTTATTTATCTGGAAGAGTGATAGAGAGAGAGAAAGAGAGAGATGTATCCACTGGTTCACTCTCCAAATACCAGCAACAGCCATGGCTAGGCCAGGACAAAGCCAAGAACTAGGAGCTCCACCTAGGTGTCCAACAGGGGTGGCTGGAACCCAAGTACTCTGGCCATCATTTACTGTCTCAGCACGAAGCTGGATCAGAAGCACAAAGCAGCCTGGACTTGAACCAGGCACTCTGATATGGATGCAGATGCCCCAAATGATGGCTTAACTCACTCATCTTTGGTATTTACTATAATTTTCACATCAGATTAAGTATAAAAATCATCTTTCATAAAATACTAAAATTTTATATTTCATATTTCTTTTTTTAAAGATTTATCTATTTACTTGAGAAGCAGAGTTACAGACAGAGAGAGGGAGACACAGAGAGAGTTTTCCATACACTAGTTCACTCCCCAAATGGCTGCAAAGGCCAGAGCTGGGCTGATCCAAAGCCATAAGCCAGGAACTTCCTCCAGGTCTCCCATGTGGGTGCAGGGGCCCAAGCACTTGGGCCATCTTCCACTGCTTTCCCAGTCCATCAGCAGGGAGCTGGATCAGAAGTGGAGCAGCCAGGATTCTAACCAACACCCACATGGAATGCTGGCGCCACAGGCAGATGCTTAACCTACTAAGCCACAGCGGCGGCCCCTATTTCACATTTCTTTAAAAATAGATTCTTTAATCTTATTTTTAGATGTTCCTATTCTACTAGGCCACAACAAATATGCAGCAGACTTGTTTATTATAAAATATATAACTAAACCAATATGTCAATAATAAAATGCCTCTTCATGGGTGGAATTTCAGTTAGAGACAAATTATACCATTACATAATAATTATCTTTTCTGTTTTAATTCCACATAAAGTACTACCTATACCTACAATTTCACATTTGTTTTTTGACAATGAAAATGCTAAGATGACTAAACAGAACCACAGATTATTACCTTAATATCAAACCACAGAAAGAAAAAATTAAAAAGTTAAACAATTTTGAAAGAAACTTATGATAATACAGAGAAAGAAGTAATAAAATAAAACTCAGATCACCTAAGAATACAAGATCTTTTCTTTTTCCTTTATTTACTTGATATGCACAGATTCCAAATGGCATGTCAGATAGCCATCACCGATCTGCTGGTTCACTCCACAAATACCCACATCACTTGGGTGGCCAGGCTGAAGCCAGGAGCTGGGAACTCCACCTGGGTCTCCCACAAGGGCAAGAGGGCTCTCTAATACTTGAGCCATCACTGCTACCTCCCAGAGTGCACAGTGATAGGAAGCTGGAATCAGAAGCACAGCTGCGGAGCTGGACTCAAACCCAGGCTCTCTGATAGGAGATGTGGATGTCCCAAGCAGCGTCTTAACCTCCATGCCAAATACGTGGCTTAAAGCAGTTTGTTTAGGGACCAGCACTGTGGCATAGCGGGTAAGGCTGCCGCCTGCAGTGTCAGCATCCCATGTAGGCGACGGTTCAAGTCTCGACTGCTCCACTTCTGAAACAACTCCCTGCTAACATGCCTGAGAAAGTAGAGGAGGGTGGTCAAGGTCCTTGGGCCCCTGCACCCACACAGGAGACCCGGAAGAAACTCCTGGCTCCTGGCTTCAGTTCAGCCCAGCTCCAGCAGTTGCAGCCATTTGGGGAGTGAACCAGCAGATGGAAGATATCTGTCTCTCTCATTCTCTCTCTCTCTCTTCCACTCTCTCTCTCTCTCTGCCTCTGCCTTTCAAATAAAATAGATGAATCTTTAAAAAAGCAAAAGACAGTTTATTTAAACAAATAATGCAGCTCAGTTTTTCTAAAGTTGAGATGTCAGTATACATATTTAAATGTTTAACTAGGTGCACAAAATCCCACCGACAGAAATTAGGATAAAATAATAAGCCCCAAGAGGAATACTTACCATAAAAACTGTTTAAAGCATAGAACAAAGAAGGTAAAGAAATGCCCTCAAGGTTAATTAGCTGAAGTATAATCATGTTGTTGTTCTGTTTTGACCCCAAGTAATGGCAATACCTACTCCAGAAAAAATTCTGGGAAAAAAAAAACTTTTTGTCTGTCTTTTGTGGATAGTTAATGAATTCTTATTTCATGAACTACTTGATTCAAAGACAATAATATCACTAAATTACTAGGCTGAAAACTGAAATACTGGGCGCATAATTGTACTAGCAGTTAAGATGTCACCTGGGACACCTGTATCCCACACTGGAGTGCCCGGCTTCAGTCCTGGCTTCACTCCCAATTCCAGCTTCCTGCCAAGGCAAGACTCCGGGAAGCAGTGGTGATGGCTCAAGTAACTGGGTTCTTGCCACCCATGTGGGAGACCTAGATTGAGGCATGTGGAGAGCAAAAGAGCTGCTTAAAGCTCACTTCCCCTCTGTCTGTCTCTCAAATGTGTTAAATAAATAAAAATTTTAAAACAGAATACTATGGGCCTGGCGTTGTGGCACAGCAGGTAAAGCAGCTGCCTGCTAAGCCAGCATCCCTTACGAGCGCCGGCAAGTCCCAGCTACTCCACTTCCAATCCAGTTCCCTGCTATTATGCCTGGGAAAGCAGCAGACGATGGCCCACGTGTTTGGGCCCCCGCACCCATGTGAGAGACCCAGATGCAGTTCCAGGCTTGTGGCATCAGCCTGACCTGACCCAGCTCTAGCTGTTGTGACCACTGGGGAGTGAACCAGCAGACAGACCTCTCTCTCTCCCTATCTCTGTTTAGCCCTGTCTTTCTATAACTCTGCCTTTCAAATAAATAATAAATACATTTTTAAAGGAATGCTATGTTCAACCATCATCTAGTTTTATGTTAATTTGTGCTTTCATTTATTAAACGTTTATTGATCATCCACGATAAAATGTGTTCTGATTTAAAAGAAAAACAGATCAGCTACAGTAAATTATAACAGATCAGTGCTAAAACTCAGCAAGGTACATGGGTGATACTATACAAACGTAAGAGTGTCCTCCACCTCAGACTTGAAGATGAGACTGAGAGAGGCCAGAAGAGTCACCAGTTGGAATGGAGAGGTGTTCATTCATCCCTAACTGTTTCCTCCAAGTACTCACATCCAGTCACAAACCTAGAATCTCCAGACTGAAACCTTCTCTATTTCTTCTGCAGCCAACTCATCTAGGATACCATAATCATCCTCCACTCTTGCCCTGCTGCAGTCTTCCACAATACAGCCAAGTCACAGTCGACATGCTGGTTAAGAAGCCTGTGTCCTGGGGCCAGTGCTGTGGCATAGCGGCTAAAGCCACAGCCTGCAGTGCCGGCATCCCATGTGGGCACAGGTTCCAGACCCAGCTGCTCCACTTCCGATCTAGCTCTCTGCTGCTATAGCCTGGAAAGCAGTAGAAGATGGCCCAAGTCCTTGGGCCCCTGTACCTGTGCAGGAGACCCAGAAGAAGCTCCTAGCTCCTGGCTTCAGATTGGCACAGCTCTGGCCATTGCAGCCAATTAGGGAGTGAACCAGTGGATGGAAGATGGAAGACCTTTCTCTCTCTCTGCCTCTCCTTCTCTCTCTGTGTAACGGACTTTAAAAAAGAAGCAGCAGCAGCAGCAGCAGCCACCTGTGTCCCACACAGGAGTGCCTAGGTTTCTGACTCTGGTTCCTGACCATAGCTTCCTGATAATGCACTCCTTGGGAGGCAGCAGGTGATGGCTCAAATCACTGAGTCCCCCTCAGGTCCCTGTCAGGAGATGTGGATTAAGTTCCTGGCTCTGGGATTCTACCTAGTCCTGGTCATTTGGGGCATTTAGGGAGTAAACTAGAAGATGGAAGTGCTCTTCTATGGCCTTTCATACAAATAAAACATTTTTGAAACTTAAAAACAAAAAAACATAAAGTGAATTGTGTTGCCTTTCTGTTTAAAAAGCTTGGATGGCTTCATCTTGCTCTTAGAAGCCGGTTTCCCTGACCTAGTCTTCCAAAACACTTGTTGGCATGGTGGTAAGATCTGGGTAAGGAGAAGCGATCTATAACCATCATCTGTCAGGGGGGTGGGCATCTGGCACAGTAGCTAAGATGCCACTTGGGATACCTACACCCATAGCAGTACACCTGGATTTGGGTCTCTGCTCCATTTCTGATCACAGCTCCCTGCAAACGCACACCCTGGGAGGCTTCAGGTGATAGCTCAAGCACTTGGGCTCCTGCTACCTATGTGGGAGGCCCAAATGGAGCTCAGGGCTCCTGGCTTTGGCCTGGCCCAGCCCTGGCTCTTGCAGGCATTTGGAGAACGAACCAATGAATGTTCAATCTTTCCCTCTCTAACCTTTCAAATAAAATAAAATAAATTTTTTAAAAATTAAATTAGTGGCATTGCATCTCTGTGCTGTGACCTTCAGAAGTGTTTTGTAAGACTGCTCCCATATCCTGAGGTAAGACAGGAAGACTAACAGCACTGCTACTGACCAAATGTAGATACATGGGATGACATTCTGGTAGTGTTTTTTCCCTCTAGAGTCTAGAGTAGGTGTTTATTAGAGCAAACATTCTAAGCATATTTAGAAGCTATTTTTTTCCCTTTCCCCATGCTAGGCAACAAGATCTTTCTAGGCACTGTACCATGATACCTTGGGTAGGGCTCCTGGATGTAAAACCCAAGAAAATATGAAGGTCTGAAGACTTTCTGGAGTTTCTCATTCTCAAAGTAAGTATCACACATTCAGTCTCCATCAATGTGTCAGATCACCAAGTGTTTCAGTTTATAGCTCTAGCAGCAACAGATGTGATGATTTCCAATCTCCTACCTGCTGAAGCTAAAATTAAAAGTCTGCTTTAAGTATCTAAGCTTCCACTTACTCATCTGTTGAAAGAGGATAATAGATATACCTCCCATACAGGTTTGTTTTAAGGATTAAATTACATAATCCACATAAAAAACTGTGCCTCTGAAGTGCCTACTTCAGAGTAAGTGCTCTACAAATGTTAACTACTGGGTTGTTTTGGGTTGCTGGGTTCTTTTTTTTTTTTTTTAACCCTTTTGAGAACTTTCTTCATGAAGTTTTTCCTATCCTTAGTTTTCTTGTTTTCCCACAATTTTGCTAATTATGCTTTCAATTTTTTTTATTTGAAAGGCAGAGTTAGAGTGAGAGGGGGAGAAACACAGAGAGATATCTTCCATCTGCTGGTTCACTCCCCAAACAGCCACAATGGCCAGGGCTTGGTCAAGCCAAAACCAGGAGCCAAGAGCTCCTCTGTGGCTTTCCTAGGCACAGTAGCAGGGAGCTGGATTGGAAGTGCAACAGCCAGGACTTGGTCAAACCCATGCCCATATGGGATGCTGAAGCTACAGGCAGCAGCTTTAATCCACTATCCCACAATGCCTGCCTTTGTGCTTTCAATCTTATTTCCAGGTTCTTTTCTCTGCTTAATTACTGACTCTACCCAGAGTTCTGACTGTATTCCCTACTCTGTTCAGTCAACATTCTTTTCACTCTACCCGTTTTCTCCAGGCATTTCCACCCTCATGACTACAACCACTTATTGAGGGATGCATTCAAACAACCTAGCACCAATCTTTCTCATTTTTCATTCAGGAGATATTTATATATCAAGCACACACTGCTGTCTATCTTATAACTCAATCAAGATGTACCATAGGCACCTAAATGCAGTATGTGCAAGACTAGAGCCATTGTTTTTTTTGTTTTGTTTTGTTTTTTGTTTTTTGTTTTTTGGTTTTTTTTGACAGGCAGAGTGGACAGTGAGAGAGAGAGACAGAGAGAAAGGTCTTCCTTTGCCGGTGGTTCACCCTCCAATGGCCGCCGCGGCCGGCGCACCGCGCTGATCCGATGGCAGGAGCCAGGAGCCAGGTGCTTTTCCTGGTCTCCCATGGGGTGCAGGGCCCAAGCACCTGGGCCATCCTCCACTGCACTCCCTGGCCACAGCAGAGAGCTGGCCTGGAAGAGGGGCAACCGGGACAGAATCCGGCGCCCCGACCAGGACTAGAACCTGGTGTGCCGGCGCCGCTAGGCGGAGGATTAGCCTAGAGCCATTGTTTACATAACATGGTAATTCCTGTTTCTTCTCTTTGTTACCCAAGAAACCTGAGAGTCATTCCTTCCTCTGATCTGACCCAACATTCACATCCAACCTATTACAAAATCTATCAATTATATCTAGCTTCTTCTTCACTCCTGACTCCCATTACTTTGGTTCAGGGTCACGTCTTTCTGAGCTACTATATTGGGACTTCAATACTGTCCCACTCTCATCCACTCAACACACTTGCTCAAGTAATTTTTCTAAACAGTAAGTATGATTGTATCTCTTGTGAAAAATCTTTCATGGGACAATGATTTAAGACTAAAATTTAAAAGCCTACCGCACCTCCTAACTCGTCCTAAATTCCAGCCATACTGGAAGTAACAAAAGCATGATCCCTAGCCTCTTATGACTTAGAGGTCTAGAAGTGGACATCAAACAGCACACAGAGAGGTAATTATAAACCACAATATGAAGAGAAGGGAAAAGTATGAGAAGGAATAAAAGGGGGCTATAATTTCAAGGGTGTGTGTGTGAAACAGGTGACTCTCCCAAGGTACCCAGTCACTGTATAAATGCCACTATCATAGCACTTATCACATTATTATCTCCTAAGCTTTGTTTTCTTCATTAGACTAGAAATTCTTTGAACTGAAGTTCAGAGAAATTAAGTGACAAATCCAAGTAGAATCGGGAAAAAGACTGGTAAAATCCTAGCCTAGGTCTTTAGACTCCCAAATTTATTACTGTGCTTAATAAGTTACTTTATTAGTCTTAATATCTATAAAACCCATAATAAAGTTTTACAAAGTATTGTCAAGTACAGATTTAGTAAATATGCTTTTGCAAATGGGTAATAATAATTTGTAATTAGCATATTAAGAAGGCTTTAAAAGTTTTGTAGAAATAATTCACATTAAATGAGGTTTTTTATAACAAACTTTTATCTTTAATTTTATAATGTAATCTTGACTAATAAAGTAATTTCTGTTAGCTGACTGTGATAAACAATGCTTAATGTGAAAAGAAATTAAAACTTTCTACAACAAAAACAGTTTTGTAGAAATGGCATTATAATTATAATAAGAAGATTTTTTAATGCCCATAAAAATCTACTCACCCTGATACAATCATCTCCCATGACCTGTGTAGTCCTCACCCATTTACACAAAAAAATTTTTTTTTGACAGGCAGAGTTAGACAGTGAGAGAGAGAGACAGAGAGAAAGGTCTTCCTTCCGCTGGTTCACCCCCTCAAATGGCCACTATGGCCTGTGCACTGCACCGATCCGAAGCTAGGAGCCAGGTACTTCCTTCTGCTCCCCCATGCAGGTGCAGGGTCCAAGCACTTGGGCCATCCTCCACTGCCTTCCTGGGCCACAGCAGAGAGTTGGACTGGAAGAGGGGCAACCGGGACAGAATCCGGCACCCCAACCGGGACTAGAACCTGGTGTGCCAGCACCACAGGCGTAGGATTAGCCTAGTACGCTGTGGTGCTGGCCCACAAATTTTTTTAGATGTTGCTTTAAATGACTACGACCCAACAGGCCAGACTATAACAATTTACTCTGTATCTTCCATTTATTGGACAAGTAAATTAAACCCATATTTTCAACTTTACGAATAACTTTACATTGAGAGGTTTTGTATTACAGATTTTTTTTTTCTCAGAATATACTGGAATGGGAGCCAGCACTGTGGCATAGCAGGTAAAGCCACCATCCCGGCATCCCATATGAGTACCAGTTTGAGCCCCAGCTACTCCACTTCCAATCTAGCTCCCTGCCAATGTATCTGGGAAAGCAGAGGAGGATGGCCCAAGTTCTTGGGCCCCTGCACCCATGTGGAAGACCTGGAAGAGGTTCCAGGCTCCTGACGTCAGCCTGGCTCTGCCCTGGTCATCGAAGCCACTTAGGAAGTGAACCAGCGGATGGAAGATTCATTTTCTCTCTCTCTCTCAGTCTCTCTCTCTCTCTGTAACTCTTTCAAAGAAATCAATAAATCTTTAAAAAACATATATGTACTGCTAAGGATAAATACTCAGGAGTACATTAAATATCATAGCATGTGGATATCAGGTTTTCCAAAACTGATTTTTTTCCAGAAAAAAAGTACTGACATTTGTTCTCATTTTGAATGCAGTAAACATTTCCATTTTTAAAAAATACTCATAATATAAAATATACCATCTTAACTGTTTTTAACTACACAGTTCAGAAGTGCTAAGTACATTCACATGGCTGCACAATCAAGCTCCAGCACTATTTTGATCTTGCAAAACTGGAACTCTATACTACTTAAACAACTTCTTGTCACTCCCTCCCCTGAGGCCATGGCAGCCCTAACCTACTTTCTGTCTCCATGAGGTACCTCATGCAACTGGAATCATACAGTATTTGTATTTCTGACTGGCTTTTTTGGTTTAATATAATGTCCTCAAGGTTCATCCACGTGGCGGCCTGTGTCAGAATTTCCTTTGTTATAGGCTGAATAATATTCCATTGTATTACAGACCACGTGTTGTTTATCCACCCATACCTGGATGGATATTTGGGTTGCTTCCACCTTTGGCTATCATGAATAATGTTCCTACAAACAGGGGTTACAAATAACCACTTTAAGACTCTACTTTCTGTTTCTTTTTTTTTTTTTAAGATTTATTTATTTGAAAGGCAGAGTTACAGAAAAAGAGAGGGACAGACAGAGAGCAAGATCTTCCATCCACTGGTCCACTCCCCAGATGACTGCAACAGTCAAGACTGGGACAGACCCAAGCCAGGAGCCTGGACCTTCCTCCAAGTCTCCCACATGGGTACAGCAGTCCAAGCACTTGGGTCATCTCCTGCTGCTCTCCCAGGCCATCAGCAGGGCGCTGGATCAGAAGCAGAGCAGCCAGGACACTAACTGGTGCACATATGGGATGCCAGTATTGCAGGCGATGACCTTACCCACTATGCCACACACTAGCCCCCTTTCAATTCTTTAAGTATATACCCAGAAGTTGCATTTCTGGGTCAAATGGTAATTCTGTTTTTAATTTTAAGGACATACCATATTGTTTTCTGTAGACACTTCATCATTTTACATTCCCATTAACAGTGCACAAGGGTCCCAACTTCTCCACATCATCACCAACACTTTTTTTTTCTGATAATAGCTAATGAGTGTGAGATGATACTTCAATGTCCTTCTTAAAAATATTATGAATTATTGTGGCCAGCGTTGTGGTGCAGCAGGTTAAGCACCACTTGGGACGTCCCTATCCCACATCTGAGTGCTGGTGAGTCCTGACTACTGTGTGCTCCAATCCAGCTTCCCTATTAATGCACTTGGGAAGCAAGGAGTGACAGTTCAGTACATGAGCTCCTTCCACCCAAACGGGAGATCAGGATGCAATTCCTAGCTCCTGGCCTCGGGCTGGCCCAGCCCCAGTCGTTGCCTCCCCAGGTGCATTAGCAGGGAGCTGGATTGGAAGTGGAGCAGCCGGCACAAGAACCAGTGCCTGGCACCCATATAGGATGCCTCCAGTGTAGGTGGGCAGCTTTATTCGATAAGCCACAAAGCCATCCCCATCTTTCCTATTTATTTCGCATTTCTTTAGTACCAGACATTGTGATGGGTGATGGGGATATAAGTATGAATAAGAAAACAATGACTGCATTACAACATCGTGAAATAGGCATAATTATCCCCAACTTACAACTGAGGAACCTGAGGCTCCTTAGGTTTAAACTGAGACCAGATAGTAAGAACTTGAGGAAGACAGAATTCAAATTCAGGTCTTACTCCAAAGCTCATCCTTTATACTATCCCACATATTACATACTCCGCACTACCAACAATTACTATTTAGGGGAAATCTTTCAATAATACTTACACTAATTTCTATTTTTTCTTTTTTTAAAAAAAGATTTATTCATTTATTTATTTGAAAGTCAGACTTACACAGAGAGAGGAGAGGCAGAGAGAGAGAGAGGTCTTCCATCTGCTGGTTCACTCCTCAATTGGCTGCAAGGGCTGGAGCTGTACCAATCCGAAGCCAGGAGCCAGGAGCTTCTTCCAGGTCTCCCAGGCGGGTGCAGGGGCCTAAGGACTTGAGCCATCTTCTACTGCTTTCCCAGGCCATAGCAGAGAGCTGGACTGGAAGTGGAGCAGCCAGGACACGAACTGGAGCTCATATGAGATGCCGGCACTGCAGGCGGCAGCCTTATCAACTACGCCACAGCACCAGCCCCTGTAATTTCTATTTTTCAATTTTGATTTCCAAATGTTATATTTTCAGTAAGTGGCACAACAAGGAAACAAAAAAATACCATTAACAAAGGGATAAACATTTGGCACGAGTAGTTAAGACACTGCTTGGGACTCCAGTATCCCATATTAGAGTGACGGGGATCCAGTCTTGGCTCCTCCTCTGATTCCAGCCTCCTGCTAATGCACACCCTGGCAGGCAGCAGGTCACAGTAAAGTTCTTGAGCCCTTACCACCCACATGGGAGACCTAGACTGGGTTCCAGGCTACTGACTTTGGCCTGGCCCAGACCGAGCTGTTGCATGCATTTGCAGAGTGAACCAGTGAATAGAAGATCCCATATAGGCGCCAGTTGGGAGTCCCAGCTGCTCCTCTTCCAATCCAGCTCTCTGCTAATGCACATAGGAAAGCAGAAGATGGCCCAAGTGCTTAGCCCTGTACCCACATGGAAGACCTGGAAGATGTCCTGGCTTTGGCCTTGCACAGCCCCAGCCACTGTGACCATTTGGGGAGTGAACCAACAGATGGAAGATCGATCGACCTCTGTCTCTCCTTCTCTCTCTGTAATTCTGCTTTTTCAAACAAATAAAAAATCTTAAAAAAAAAAAAAAAAAAAACCTCTGCCTGTCTCTATGTCTTGCTCTGACTCTGTTTTTCAAATAAACAAAAATAATACATAAATAATGCAGAAAATATTTTGTAAAAATATTACCAAACCATTTCCATTTAGGAACTGATCATTGCATGGGAAGCACTTGATCAAGCAACATTATCAAAGCAAATGAAGTAACAAAGAATATTTCAGTATAAACAAACAGTAAATTCTAGAGTGAGCTTTCAGTATCTGCAACTTACTAAAAAACACATACCTTCCAAAGTTCACTAGTCTTCCCAAAGTTATACTTTTATACCTAAGCAATTTGTTTCCTAGACATGAATCGAACTACAAATAGAAGAGCCTTCCTGTCCTATATAAAATTCTCTAGGAGGCAGAACCAACATGATTAAGGATCCAAAGAATCAACAGTAGCATTCATTTTCCATTTAAAAAAAAAAAAACAAAATGAAACAAAACAAAGGAATGTAAAAATGTTCTGGGTGAGGAAACTTTAGGGAAATGGTAAAACTTCAAAAATAATTTTTTCTGGGGCAAGCATCATAGTGCAGTGGGTTAACTAGCCATGTGGGATGTCCACTCCCTATATCAGACTGCTTAATTCAAGTCCTGGCTACTTTCCTATTAATGCAATGTGGAAGGCACCAGAAGACGGCCCAGGTGCTTGGGCCCCTGCCACCCACATGAGAGACCCATAAGGAGTTCCAGGATCCTGTCTCTGGTCTGCCCCAGCCCCAGGTGTTGCAGGCATTTGGGGAGTGAACCAGCAGATATAAGGTCTCTCTGTCACTCTACCTTTTTGGTAGATGAAAATAAACAAACATTTAAAAAAAAACAATAATTTTTCTCTCTCATTTCAAACATTTAGTTAAAAAAACTAAGTGATTTTTAAAATTTAACTTAATTCTAAAATTTAATTATTTTAACATAATTATATAAATTTCTTAATCTAGGAAAATAAATCATACTATGTTAAACTATAAAAATGCAAAAAAGGCATAAAATGCTACAAATAGGCATTAACGCTTTAAGTATATCTTATAGAGGGGTTGGTGCTGTGGCACAGTAGGTTAAAGCCCTGGCCTGAGGCGCTGGCATCCCATATGGGCGCCGGTTCTAATCCCAGCTGCTCCTCTTCCAATCCAGCTCTCTGCTATGGCCTGGGAAAGCAGTAGAAGATGGCCCAAGTCCTTGGGACCCTGCACCCATGTGGGAAACCCAGAAGAAGCTCCTGGCATCGGACTGGCGAAGCTCCAGCCATTGCGGCCATCTGGGGAGTGAACCAGCGGATGGAAGATCTCTCTTTCTGTCTCTACCTCTCTCTGTACCTCTTTCAGATAAATAAAGTAAATCTAAAAAAAAAATCTTATAGAAAAGTTTTATTAATAAAGCATAATAGTCCTTCTAATAGGTTAATTTAATTTTCTTAAACAACATTTTCAGTATTTTTTTCAATATTTCCTATTTTTTAAAGATTTATTTATTTATTTGAAAGGCAGAATTACAGAGAGGCAGAGAGAGAAAGAGAGAGAGAGAGAGCTTCCAGCAGCTGGTTCACTCCCCAAATGGCCGCAATGGGCAGAGCTGGACAGATCCAAAGCCAGGAGCAAAGAGCTTCTTGCAGGTCTCTCCTGCAGGTGCAGGGGCCCAAGCACTTGGGCCATCTTCTACTGTTTTCCCAGGCCATAGCAGAGAGCTGGACAGGAAGTGGAGCAGCTGGTACTTGAACTGGCACCCATATGGGATGCCAGCACTGCAGGCAGCAGCTTCACCCACTATGCCACAGCACCAGCCCCTCAGTATTGTTTTTGAAAGATTTATTTGTTTGAAAGTCAGAGTTATAGAGACAGAGAGGGAGAAACAGAGAGAGAGACAACTTCCATTTGCTTGGTTCACTCCCCAAATGGCTGCAACAGCTAAAGCCAGGAGCCAAGAATTTCTTCCCACAAGGGTGCGCAGGGGAGGGGACATGTTCTCAGGCCATCTTCTGCTGCTTTTTCCAAGGTTGTAAGCAGGGAGCCAGATGGGAAGTAGAGCAGCCAGGAGTGGAACCAATGCCAATATGAGATGCCAGCATTGCAGGCACCAGCTTTACCCGCTACACTACAAAGCCAACCCCTATTTTCAATACTTATATCAACATCAATCCTTAAATGTTGAAGAGGAGCTGGATACGATGGCTATGAAACTTACTCCTCTCTTACAACTTTTAAAAACCCTCAAGATCAACTATGAACATATAAAACACATGTATATCTCTACAAAGAGATCTTTATAATAGTTTCTTTTTAAAGACATGCCAGGGCATACTCTGGCACTAAAAAAAAGTTTATGAAACCAAATGAGATAGAATCATATAGCTTAAACAAAAAAAGAGAAACTAGATTAACGTACTTTTAGGTATGTTTGATTAGTTCAAATAATCTGAATTTAACATATACTTGAATGCCTAATGTATGCCAAGCACTCTGCCAATCAGCCAGTTATAGATCAGAAATAGTACCTGCTCTCTGGGAACTTAGAGGGTAATAGGTATACACTTCAAAACTATCTTCTGTTTGATTCTAATTTGAAAAGTATCTTCCGAAATATAAACACACTCCTCCAAAGCTTACGTATTACCCATATAATAGCCTACTAGGTAGTGAAATTAGCTTTCTGGCCCATGCATCAACGTACCACTGCTTAAACTAATCATAATCAATCATTCAGGTTTGCATATCAGTCTTTTCTAGTTAGAGTGAATCTTCCAATCCAGATTCTGACCTGTTACATGTATTTCTGAACCTTCAGAACTGAGAACCAGGGGCCAGCACTGTGACACCACAGGCTAAGCTGCTGCCTGTGACGCTGACATCCCATATGGGCATGGGTTCTAGTGCTGACTGCTCCACTTCCGATCCAGCTCCCTGCTAACGTGCCTGGGAAAGAAGTAGAAGATGAAGTAAGTACCTGGCCCCTTGCACCCATATTGGAGACCTGGATGGAATTCCAGGTTCCTGACTCCTGGCTTCAGCCTGGTCCAGCCCTGGTCGTTGAGATCATTTGGACAGTGAACCAGCAGATAGAAGATTTGTCTGGCTGGCTATCTCTCCCCCCTCCCCCCTGTAACTCTGCTTTTCAAATAAAATAAATAAACCCTTTCAAAAAAGGAGGGGTAATTCATGGGGCTGGCGTATGACCCTGCTGGTAAAGCCACCAACTGCAATGCCTGCTTCCCATAAGGGAGCTGGCTCAAGTCCTCCATGCTCCACTTGCAATCCAGCTAGCTCCCTATTAATGTGCCTGGGAAAGCCACAGAAGACAGCTCAATGCTTCGGCCCCTGCACCCACGTAGGAGACCCGGATGAAGCTTTGGGCTCCAAGTTTTGACCTGACACAGTCCCATCCTGTGCAGCCATTTGGGGAGTGAGCTAGAGGATGGAAGATCTCTCTATCATTCTCTTTTCTCTGCTACTCTCTCAAACAAATAAATAAATAAAAATTTCTACAAAAAAAAAGGTTCACGCTTTAAAAAGATCTTTAAAAAATAAAAGAACTGGCTGACACCGTAGCTCAATAGGCTAATCCTCCACCTGCGGTGCCGGCACCCCAGGTTCTAGTCCCAGTCGGGGCGCCAGATTCTGTCCCAGTGGCTCCTCTTCCTGTCCAGCTCTCTGCTGTGGCCCGGGAGTACAGTGGAGGATGGCCCAGGTCCTTGGGCCCTGCACCTGCATGGGAGACCAGGAGAAGCACCTGGCGCTCCTGGCTTCGGATCGGCACACCAGCCGCAGAGGCCATTGGAGGGTGAACCAACGGTAAAGGAAGACCTTTCTCTCTGTCTCTCTCTCTCGCTGTCCACTCTGCCTGTCAAAAAAATAAAATAAAATAAAATAAAAGAACTGAGAATCAAATATAGGAATGCAATGTCCTCTCAAAGATATATCACCAAGTGAGTCCCCATTTATTTCCTCATACCCTTCAGACTGCAGTTAGTTGTCTCCTGAGTTTTTTAAAATTCACATAAACAGAATTTATTAAAAAGTTCTGAAATATAAAAAGTGTGCATATTTATAAAGTGCTGTGTGGTATTTCATTACATGAGTAATATCCTTATAAAACTGTTTTAAGAATAAATGAGATATAGCATACAACAATGCTTCGCCAACTTTAATGCACATACGGAGCACCCAGGGATACATTAGAACAAGGTCTCTGATTTGGTAGGTCTAGGGCAGTGCCTGAGACCGCTCATTTCTGGTAAGCTCCCAGTGACGCCCAGATTGCCTGAGTCCATTACACCTGCCATAATGTTGGGCACAAAAGTTGTTCAGCCTGGGTACCTGTCCCCTCCCATTTGTGTGTGTTATCTCCCTCACTGACCTCGATGTCCTTGTCATCTGTGTTGAATCTGCCTTCCATAGGACAAGCATTAAACAAACGCCAACTGAATAAAAGACAGCCAGCTTTCACCACTTATTACTTCTTCTATGGTTATACACATAACTACATCTTCATCCAAATTAATTTTCAACAGAAAAAAGTATTCGTTGAAAACTGAAAAAAATGGGAAGCTCCCAACCTCTTTAAAAAAAAATTCTTAGGTTGATCAGATTTAAAAAAAAATCTGTGATGATTTTTCTCCTTTTTGGTACATAATAACAATAGATCAAAATAACATCCCGTTTTCTGGGTTAAGTCTTGCTAAAAGCAAAATGAATAAAATAAGCCTGCCTTCCCGGATTACTATAAAAATCAGTATGCCTGTCATCAAGTAAGTAGGCCTTTGGCACGGTTTCACGTTTGTCTGCGCAGATCTTCTGGGCTCACCATGACTGGGGAGCTCACGTAAACCCTAGCTGTGAGCCCAAACTACCTTTGTTCTTTGATTAAAAAAAAAAAAAAAATAGAGCTTTTCTGAAGGCTCCAAAAAGGAAACCAAAGTAGAGTGTGATTTTTCACTTCTAAGATGTTCGATTCTACGGTCTCGTAATTCTTTCGGTGTTTTTGCCAATTATCAAACAATTATTTTGGCGTGACTAAGAGGACGGTTAACCGAGGACCCGATTTTAAATCACAGCCCTGAATTAAAGACAACGTCCGGGCCCTTGAAAACTAAACGTGGATGTTAGGGATCCGCGGCTCCGCACGGGAAACACATCAATCCTCTCGGCCCGCCGCAACCCGGCCAGACCGCCCCGCGCACCGCGGCGCAAGCGCGGCCCCGCCCGCTCTCGCTTTTTCCCTCTTTATGAACAGCTGCGTGGGCCGTTACTGTTTCTGTGTTTTTAAGATGCCGGACGAGGTGCAGCCCCGAGTCCCACCACCAGAGAGGCGCGGCAGGAGCGGCTGTGACCCCGAGGCCGTCCTCTCGCGTCCTCACCGAGGCGGCAAGATGGTGGCCGCAAACGCCATCCAGCCGGGGCCGGGGCGGGGCTTCAGCGCGGGCTGAGCGGACTCCGCCAGATTTGGGCGGCCAGAACCCGTCCCCGGCCAGGCCGGCCCCCCGGTGCCCACAGCCGGGACAGCTGCTGGTGTGGCGCCTGCGGCAGCGAGACCCCGGCGAGGGTGTGGAGGCGGCGGCGGCGACCGTGAACAACGACGCCATTATCAGCGTCCGCGGGCCGGCGCCTCCTCCGCAGCCCGCGCTGCAGCAGGCCCGGCCTCCGCGGGCGGGGGAGGAGGACGCCGCGGGCGGGGGCGGGGGAGGGGAGGGGAGGGGCGGGGCCCGGCGGCGGCCCGGGCGGGCTGCGGGGCCGGGGGCGGGAGGGCACCCTCCGGAGGCCACCCTTTTCCCGCGGCAGGGACAAGATGGAGGGTGGCCCGCCCCTCCCCGGCCGGGACAGCCCCGGGTCGCAGCGGGCGACGAGGGCAGCCCTCCCCTCGGCGCGCCTACCTGTACCTTCTCTATCATCCGCCATCTTGTAGCCGCGCCGGTCGCCGGGGAGAAGCCCACCGTTAACGGTTAACGTCGGTCGCGGCGTCCTTGCCCCCTGCGGGTCCCCTCCCCCGCGCACCCTGGAGGCGGGGTGGCTCGGAATCGTGGGGTAGGAAGACCCCGGGCGGCGGTAGAGGGAACACTGGGAGCTGGCGCGCTTCCCGCCACGACCCTCGGGCGCGCGCGCCGCCGGCGGGTCGGCCGTTGGACCCGGTGTCGCCCTCCAGCCCGGGGGCCCGAGCCCGGGGACTTTGGGTCTAGGGGAGTTTATTTCACAAGGTTCCGGGCCCCTCCTTTCTCACCCCTTGGGGGCCGCGCGCGCACAGAGTGCTCGCCCCCTCCCCTCGTGTTTGCAAGACGTGGCGTTGCTTTTTTTTTTTTTTTTTTTCTTTTCCCCAAACTGCCGATTTGGAAACGCAGCCAGAGCTGCTGGGTGAAGAGCTCAGCTCCTGGGGGGGTAAGGGGGGCAGACCCGAGCCGCCCTCCAGCCTCCTCCCTCCCCATTCACAGCCGCGCTGGTCCCCCGGTCCGCGCCGCCCTGTCCCGGAGCGAGCGAGCCAGCGAGCGAGCGCCCCGCCGCCTGTGAGAACTGGGGCTGCAACGGAAAAACTGGGCCGGGCGCAAGAGGAAACCAGAGCCATTCGACTATTATTACTGCGGGAGAGGAGTCGCTGTAGAAAAACATGTGCAAAATACGCGCAAACATTGCGTCGTCAAGGCTGCGATGCCTGATACTAAATAGAAGGTTCTCCTAGCAACAAAAATGGGGCTGGGTTGTGCTCGGTGTTGCATACGTTTAAATGTGTTTTTTTCTGGTGAAATCTGGCTTGACCTGCGTTGTTATCATAGGAGTTTTCAAAAGTGCTTTCCTGAAACTCGGCAGCTGTGACAGTGTGATGGCAGAAGTTTTTTTTCTTTTTAGGCTATGCTCACTAGGATATTTTCTTCTGAAAGAGAGTTTTCAATAAAATCCTGATGATGTTTCAAACGAGTCATTTATTCAAACTATTTCAGTGTGTATGTGTATGTGCTAAACAATTTGTAACATAAAACTGATTTATAAACCGGTAACCATAACTTTTAAGAGGCCTTCGAAATACAACATATTTAATGATTTTATTAACAGTTTTTAGTGCTCCTTTTATTCTGGTTCTGTAATCTGAGTAAGCCCTAAAGCAAACTGACTGTATTCTTCATTATAAAAATACACATTTGGGGGGCTGGTGTCGTGACACAGCGCATAAAGCCACCGCCTGTCTCATAGGGGCTCTGGTTCAAGTCCCAGCTGCTCCAATTCCAACCCAGCTCCCTGCAAATGAACCTGGGAAAGCAGCAGTTGGCCCAGGTGTTTGGGCCCCTGCCATTTAATGAGGGAGGCTGGGTTGAAGCACCTGGCTCCTGGCTTTGGCCTGGCCTAGCCCCAGCCATTGCAGCCATCTAGGGAGTGAATCAGCATGTCTCTGGCTCCTGGCTTTGGCCTGGCCTAGCCCCAGCCATTGCAGCCATCTAGGGAGTGAATCAGCATGTCTCCCTCTAAGTAACTTTCATATAAGTAAATCCTTTAAAAAATGCATTTTTCTATTGAAGATACTATTTGGTGCTGTGATCAGCGTTCTGTGTGAATTTGAATGTAAACAATTGAATCATCACAAAATAGCTTGTATTGGAAGATAAATGCTTACATAAAATGATTCCAATTATATATAGTATGTTCTTAATACCCAGAAATACTCATTAACATTCATTTATATTTAAATCCTACACTCATTGTGTGCTAATTATTTATTTTTAAAGGCTCTCCATATAAATAAGGAAGGGTTTGAAGTAAGTAGGAAACTCCAAATCTGCTCTCAGGCTCACTCGTCACTGCTCTGGCTTTGCCTAGCTGTTGGCAGGCTTTTTTCTTTCTGGAATGCCTGTCCCCAGCTCTCCGTGCACCAGCAGGCACTCTCCCACAGACTGCTGTCCCCTGCTGCTTGTCCTGCTGATGACCTTCAAGGTCACCTACTCCTTCAAGTTTGCCCTCTCAACCCCTTCCTCAGGGAGCTTCTCACGCTGATTTGCTATGGCTTTCCTCCCTCCAGAGGAGGGAACTGCTTCGCTCAGCCATATGTCCCTGGTGCCTGGAACAACATCTCAGGTTTTCTATCTCAAATAATACATAGATCAACAATTAAGATAAGAATTAGTCTTCACGGGGACTTGTTGAGAAGATCCACATCTACAACATTCATTGCAAGTAAGACAGTTTGTCCATTTGCATTGTATTTTTTTGTGTAAGTATTGGCAGTACAGGTTAATAAGAATGAAACCTTTATATAAAAACTTAAAAGCTGAATTTATTATTCTAAGAGTTGAACTGTGTTGTGGCCCAGCGGGTTAAGCCACTGCTTGTGACACCTGCTCCCATATTGGAGCACTAGGGTCCCAGCTGCTCTGCCTCAGAGTCAGCCCCCTGCTAATGCACCTGGGAAAGCAATGGAAGGTGGCCCAAGTGCTTGGGGCCCTGCACCCTTGTGGGAGACCCAGAAGAAGCAAGCTAGAGCCCAGTTCCAGCCATTGAGGCCATTTGGGGAGTGAACCAGCAAATGAAATTTCTCTCTCCTGTCACTCTGCCCTTCAAATAAATAAATCTTAAAAAAAAAAAAAAAAACAGATTTCTCTGCAAACTCCTCCCACAATATTTTTAGCTATTTTACTGAATTTAATCACCAAAGCTTTTTAAGTTACTCCAAACCACATTAATCTTTGCTTCTCAACTCCTAGAGCACATTTACCATACTGTTGCTCCAGGCTTCAGTGAGTAAAAAAAAAAAAAAAAAAAAAAAAAAAAAAAAAAGTAAATTAACTAACACCCCTCATTAGTTTTGAAGACCAGAGCTTAATCTTCTACACCTATATCCTCAGTACCCAGCCTGACTGGGGACATGCTTGGGACATACTTCTCAACTATTTCATTAGCTGATTACACATAAAAGTACACAATGCTGAAAATATTTCCAGATAAAAATGATTACCCAAATAGTAAAATAAAGGTCCACAGTGCCATTGAGAAATCATCTGCATTATGCTGATCTTTTTTTTTTTTTTAATTTCTTTATTTATTTGAAAGAGTGAGAGAGAGGGGCCAGTGCTGTGGCGTAGCAGGTTAAGACACCACCTGGGGCCGGCACTGCAGTGCAGTGGGTTGACACCCTGGCCTGAAGCACTGACATCCCATATGGGTGCCGGTTTGAGACCGGCTGCTCCACTTCCTGTCCAGTTCTCTGCTAAGGCTCGGGAAAGCAGTGGAGGATGGCCCAAGTCCTTGGGGCCCTGCACCCACATGGGAGACCTGGAAGAAGATCCTGGCTCCTGGCTTCAGATCGGCGCAGCTCCAGCCATTGCGACCAGTTGGGGAGTGAACCAGCAGATGGAAGGCCTCTCTCTCTCTCTCTCTTTCTCTCTCTTTCTTTCTGCCTCTCTGTGTAACTCTTTCAAATAAATAAATAAATCTTAAAAAAAAAAAAAAAGACACCACCTGTGATGTCAGCATCCTGTATGGGTGCCAGTTCTAGTCTTGGCTTCTCCACTTACAATCCACCTCCCTGCTAATGTGCCTGGGAAAGTATTGGGGGATGGCCCAGTTATTAGGCCCCTGCACCCACGTGGGAGACACAGAAGAAGCTCCTGGCTCCTGGCTTCAGCCTGGCCCAGTCCTGGCTATTGCAGCCACTTGAGGAGTGAACCAATGGATGGAAGAGCTAGCTCGCGCTCTCCCCCCTCCTCTTTGTAACTCTACCTTTCAAATGAATAAAATAAATATTTACAGAGACAGAGAGATCTTCCATTTGCTGGTTCACTCCCCAAATGGCTGCAATGGCCAGAGCTGGTCCAGGTTGAAGCCAGGAGTCTAGAACTCCATCTAGGTCTCCCATGTGAGTGGCAGGGGCTTCCTCTGCTGCTTTCCCAGGCTCACTAGCAGAGGTCTGGATAAGAAGTGGAGCAACCAGGACTTGAACTAATGCTCCAATAGGGGATGTTGGTGTCACAAACAGTGGCTTAACTCCCTGTGCCACATGCAGGCTCCTATACTGATATTTGACTCAACTGTCCACTGTCTTTGTAGAAATCTTACACTTTTTTAGTATTTATTTATTTATATATTTGAAAGACAGAGTTACAGAGTGGCAGAGGCAGAAAGACAGAGAGAGAGAGAGAGATCATCCACCACTGTTTTACTCCCCAAATGGTTGCAATGGCTAAAGCTGGGCCAATCCAAAGCCAGGAGCCAGGAGCTTCTTCTGGGTCTCTCACCTAGGTACAGGGGCCCAAGGACTTGAGTTATTTTCTACTGCTTTCCCAGGCCATAGTAGAGAGCTGAATCGGAAGTGGAGCAGTCAGGTCTCGAACTGGTGCCCATATGGGATGCCGGCACTGCAGGTGGAGGCTTTTCCCGCTACACCACAGCGCCAGCCCCCATATTACATTTTAACTCTTTTTTTTAATATTATCAGCTTGCTTTGGTCAATGGCAAACTATAACCATGCTTTTTCCTTACAATATATTTTGCTTCTGAACTACAGCTTGAGTGATTTTGTAATATTGTACACTGCCAAAGCATTATTTCACTTAGGTATCTCAGCAATTTTCAGAAACTCAGAACCATAAAATTATTTTTAATCCCACTTGAGAGTATTTCGGAATATCAGGGCTAAATCAGAAAAGCTAGAATGCTGTTTTTGAGAAACTTAGCTGATGGACGATATTCTATGGGACCAGATGGATATGTACAGGTTATGCCTTCTGCATAGTTGAATTTGTGCAGTGAATTAAATCTATTCAGACAGGCGTCAGTGGAGTGCCCATGGAGAACACAGAAAATGTTTCTTCTGAAGGTAGCTGGCTTGGTTACCGAACATTCCAGTTAAGTGTGAAGGGTAAGTGGTGTGAATACTGCAGAGTGACAGTCAAAAAAGTCTCCCCCCCACACCATGTCTGCTTCCATTGTATGGAAATAATTGAAATCTCCTCAGAGTAGGAATACAGCATTTCCCCCTACCTAACAGGCTCTGTCCCAAGACCCCCCGGGGATGCCTGAAAATGTAGGTGGTACTGGACCCTAAACTCTACAGGGACAATGCTTTTTCCTTTACAGATATACCTGCAATAAACTTTTAATTTATAAATTAGGAACAAGGAAAAATTAATATTAACATTCCATAAATCTTAGCAACATCAGCAAATGATTTTTTCTTTCATTTCAATAAAATTATTTATTTTCATTTTATTTGAAAGGCAGTGAGACATCTAACATCCTCTGGTTCACTTCCCGCATGCCCACAATAGCCAAGCCAGGCCTAAGCCAGAAGCCCAGCACTCAATCTGGATCTCCCACGTGGGTAGCAGGGACCCAGGGACTTGAGCAGTCACCTGCCACCTCCCAGGACGTACACTGGCAGGAAGTCGGATCAGAGCGCAGCTGGGATCAAACCAGACATTCTGATATGGGATGTGAGCATTCCAAGTGGCGTCTTAGCTGCTGACCCAAATAGCTGTCCCCTTTCCTTATTAAATGGAGACCGTATCCACTTGAAGGAAGGACTTTCCCACTTCTCTGGCACATCCAGATTGCCAACATCTCTACTCTTGGATTTGGGGCCATGACGAAGTCAAATAAGGAGTGCTTGAACACAAGCCCTGTGATGCCACGACAGTGGTGGCTCTAAGAGCTGAGGAGTGCGTGCGGTGTGCAGCCACTGGATAAAGGGATGATTTACACCCCCAGTGGGATGGCACCCAACTACTACTACTACTATTTCATCACGCTATGAAGAAGAGCTCGCAACTTAACACTGCTGAATTGTTTAGTTCTGGACTTTTCTGTTTAATATTTTCAGACTGTGGCTGGCCACTGGTAAGTGAAACTGGCACACGAAACCACAGATAAGGGCAGACTACCGGCATCAACAAACAAAAACTGGATTTTCCTTGGGCATTGCCGTATACTGACCTCCTGATCACAAACAAGTCACGGAATCGCTTTAAAACGTAAACCCAGAAAAAACAGAACAGCAGTCTCCAAACTCAGTATCTTTAGAGTTTTTGCCAGACTTGATAGATGTAACAAAGCTTTGAAAAGTTTAAAGATCTTACAAGGAAATTCACTGTCTTGAAATTAACTCCCACTTCCACAAAGGAGCACTTGAAGGTCAAGACCCAGTTTCTGTCCTGAGAGTCAGCTTTCACGTGCGAAGTCTGCTCTTCCGGTGCCTCAGCTACACAAGAGGAGATGCAGTGACACCAAGTACACCCTTCACTCCTACAATCTGCTGCCTCTATGACATGTGATCCGTTTATTGCTGCACCTTATCTTCAGTTTGTGGCCCCTTCCTGGTTTCTACCTTGCCAGTTGCAGTTTTTATTTATTTTCATTTTATTTGAAATGCAGAGAGAGAGAGAGAGAGAGAGAGGATTTTTCATCCACTACTTCACTCCCCCAAATAGTTCCCATAGCCTCCACCCCCACTGAGTCAGGTTAAAACCAAGAGCCAGGAACCCAATCTCAGCCTCCCACATAGGTGGCAAGGGACCCAAGTACTGGAGCCATTACCTGATGCCTCCCGAGGTAGAAGAAGGCAGAAAGCTGGATTGGAAACAGAGCCTGGATAGAACCCAGGCACCCTAATTCCAGTTCCATAACTGAAGGTATCTCTCTTTCCGGATGATTAACATCAAGAATGTCCAGCTCAGGGACGGGGTCGTGGCCACTGCCTGCAATGCCAGCATCCCATATTGGAGTGGTACTCTGAGTCCCAGTACTCCTGCTTCTAATCCAGCTTCCTGCTAATGCAACCTGGGAGGCAGCAGATGACGATGCTTCGAGTGGTTGTCCCCTGCTAACCATGTGGGAGATCCGGATGGAATGCTGGGCTCCTGTCTCCAGCCTGGCCCAGTTTAGTTGCAAGCCATTAGGGAAGTGAGCCAGTGGACGAAAGATACCTTTCTCTCCCCCCACCCCACGCCTTTCAAATAGTTGAAAATAAACATATTTAAAAGATATAAATGGCAGCCGGCGCCGCGGCTCACTAGGCTAATCCTCCGCCTAGCGGCGCCGGCACACCGGGTTCTAGTCCCGGTCGGGGCGCCGGATTCTGTCCCGGTTGCCCCTCTTCCAGGCCAGCTCTCTGTTGTGGCCAGGGAGTGCAGTGGAGGATGGCCCAAGTCCTTGGGCCCTGTACCCCATGGGAGACCAGGATAAATACCTGGCTCCTGCCATCGGATCAGCGAGGTGCGCCGGCTGCAGCGCACCGGCCGTGGCGGCCATTGGAGGGTGAACCACCAGCAAAGGAAGACCTTTCTCTCTGTCTCTCTCTCTCACTGTCCACTCTGCCTGTCCAAAAATTAAAAAAAAAAAAAAAAGATATAAATGGCATGCTTGAGGCATTATAGCTAATAGGTAAGAGAGCTCGCTGGGTATCTAGTTCTGATTCCAGAGCCACTGTAGCACACTGTGTCTTTATAAATATATCATTGTTGGATGATATTTAGTAAGCTAAATATTTAGGGAAGAATGTTAAGCACAAAAATTCTCTACAGAATTAGTCACCCCTGTACCTACTTGCTTGCCTCCTTCTTCTCCTCCTCCTCTTCTCTTTCTCCTTCTTTCTTTTTCTTTTTTCTTTTTTTTTTTTTTCTCTCCCCTGCTCTAAAACATCAACTGACACCTCTAGCAGACTCCTGGAGACTGTAAGGACCAGATAATGGCATTCACTTTGTCCTGGACTGGACAGACAAGCTACTCTAACTGCCGGGCCAGATGCCGGCGTGTGGGTGAGATGAAACTCACTCTTCTACCGTGTCCTTGTGGTCTGCCCACCCTCGTCCTTCTCTTTCCCTCCCATCTCGCTGCAGATCGAGGTTTCTGGCCTCTCAGCCACGAGGGAGGACTGTGTTCAAATCCCGGTCCTGGACACCAAGAGACACTTTCAGTGCCAGAGCTCCTTGGATATTCCCAGGGAGAGCCCACGCAGGAAGCCGGGACTGCAGCACTTGTGGGCAGCTTGAAAGTGAATCTTAGACGAAACCACAGCTCTCAAAGCACTGGGAGAAATCACACCCCTGGCTCCGGTTCTCTTAAAAGCACATGTTCCTTTCTGTTTCTCTTTCAAACACACACTGACACAGCAAGTCACTGTTTAATCAGTTACTTAAACACTTCCTGTCCTAGGCAGCGCTTTTCAGCTCGCTGGTTGTGCGGAGTCTCTGCTCTTTAGTCATGGAAAGGAAGGACTTCAGTGAAAGGTCATGGCTGCCCTACAGTTTCAATAAATGCTGTGATTATTCACACAACCCCTTGTTCCTCCAGGGTGAAAACAGAAGTGTACAATTGCACTGGAAGTGTACAATTGCTTTGTTGGTTCCAGTCTTTGGAATTGGATTTCCTTTATGTTAACACATTGGGAGACAATGCTGTACAGAAGGTCAAGCAAATGATGCTAGGAGGCAAAGAGGGGTCCAGGACTGACCCTCCGTCCACTGCTCACTGGCTCCGTGGCTTCGAACAAGCTATTTCTCTGTAACCTCAGTTGCCATCTGCCAAGTGGACATACGGAGATGAGTCACCATTTCAGAGGTTTCAGAGGCACTCTATCATTCTCCCTCAACTTGGGGCCTGATTAATTCTTTGGGCTATGTCCATGTGACCTTGTAATGTCTCTAGGCCAACAGTGCTCACAGGTTTTCCATGGGCTGTCATTTTTTTTTTTTTTTTAGATTTATTTATTTATTTGAAAGAGTTACACATAGAGGAGAGAGAGAGAGAGAGAGAGAGAGAGGTCTTCCATCCACTGGTTCACTCCCCAGTTGGCTGCAACAGCTGGAGCTGTGCCAACCCGAAGCCAGGAGCCAGGAGCTTCTTCCAGGTCTCCCACGTGGGTGCAGGGGCCCAAGGACTTGGGCCATCTTCCACTGCATAGCAGAGAGCTAGATAGGAAGTGGAGCAGCCGGATCTCAAACCGGCGCCCACATGGGATGCGGGCATTTCAGGCCAGGGCATTAGCCCACTGCACCACAGTGCTGGCCCCATCCATGGGCTGTCTTAATCATCACAATACCTCTGCAAGAAATACAGTCGTAAGGGGGCTGGCATTGCAGCACACAGGGTTAAGCCGCGCCCTGTGATACCAGCATGCTGTATGTGGGAGCGCCAGGTAGTCGCAGCTGCTCCACTTCCAACCCAGCTTCCTGTTAATGTGCCTTGGAAAAGAGCGGAAGATGGCCAAGTGCTTGGACCCCTGGCACTCACATGGGAGACCTGGATGGAATCCAGGCTCCTGGCTTCAGCCTAACCTAGCCCTGGGCTATTGCAGACATTTGGGGAGTGAACCAGTGGGTAGACGATCTCTCTTTTCGCCTTTCAAAAAAAAAAAAAAATTTAATGAGAGAGAAGGAAATACACTATGTGAGCAGGAAACCAAGAGCCCAGATCCCACCAAGTTGCTCCATGCTGCTCAGTCCCAGAAGCCTCTCCTGAGGTCTGCCTCAGAATCCTAGCCTGGGCTTTTCTTTTCCTCCCTGTGTGAAGCCTAGGGCATTTGGCCTGCTGGTCTCCCTCTGGAGGGATGTAGTGAAGGGACTGGGGTGGGGGAGGTGAGGGAGAGGCTGTGAAGGGTTAAGCACCCCAATCTTTCTAGCTACCACCTTCCTTGTTACCCTTGCATCCAACTGTGTAGCCAAGCCACTTTTTAAATTGGAAGATCATTGAAGTTGATCTCTGGGGAAAACAATAGGATAATAAAATTAACCAATGAAGATGCTAGAAAGGTTCTGGAATCTGAAAATGTTTGCAGATGTGGCCCCTCATTCATAAAATTCCAAACTCTCTGAGATGGTAAGAGGATGTAGCTGGCATATGGCACGCGTGGTTCTTCTGTCACCCTACCGTGCCAATGTTACCAGCACTATAATTAATTCTCCTACCCAAGGTTTACCACATGGACCAAATAACAGTCCCTGAGGCTCCTATAGGACAAAGGAAAAATAACCTGGGAAAATGAATGAATGATTGAGCATAATGATGACATTTCAGTCAATGACAGAGCTCATATATATGGTGGTGGTACCATAAACTTAAAGTGGAGTTGAAGCGTTCCTATCCTCAGTGACATGGAGCAAATGCATTACACACACGTTTGTGGCAATGCTGATGTAAACAAACCTACTGTGTTTCTGGTCAAATAGAGTGTAACACATAAAAGTACCCATACTACATAATACTTAATAAAAATTGTTACTTGTTTTATGCATTTAGTATAGTATACTTTTTATCATTAGTTTAGAGGGTCTTCCTACCTATTAGAGAAAGGATACTGGGGCAGGTGTTTGTCACAGCAGTTAAGTTGCTGCTTGGGATACCAGTATCCCACGCTGGAGTGCCTGGTTCAAGCTCCAGTTCCTCTGCTTTCAACCCAACTTCTTGATGAGGCAAGCCCTGAGGGACAGCAAGCGATGGCCTAACTGCATGGGTCTTTCCCACTCACATGGGAGGCCCAGACTAAGTTCTGGGCTCCTGGCTTCAGCCCAGTCCAACCCTTGGAGGCATTTGGGGAGTGGAAGATCTCGCTATTTCTCTCTTTCTCTCCCTCTCAAATGAAAATAAATATTTTTTAAAATGTATTTGAAATGTGGAATTACAGAGAGAGATGGAGGGAGAGAAAGATCATCTATCCATTGGTTTACTCCCCAAATGGCTGCAACAGCCAGGGCTAAGCTAGACCAAAGCCAGGAACCAGGAGCTTCTTCCTTGTCTTCCACAAGGCTGTTGAAGCCCAAGTACTTGGATCACCCTCCTCTGCTTTCCCAGGCCATTAGCAAGGAGCTGGATCAGAAGTGGAACAGCCAGGACTTGAACAGGTGCCCATATAGGATCCCGGCATCAAAGGCGGTGGCTTAACTGGTTATACCACAGTGCTACCCCTAAAAATTTTTTTAACTTTGCTACAAAACAGTATGCCATGTTACATCCATAGGCATTTCCTATGTCTTGTGTTTACCATCCAATGAGGTGACCTGCGGTGGGGTCGGGGGAGCGGAGTAGGGAGAGCACTATTTCTCTTGGGTTTGTTTTACTCTAGTGTTTGTGTCAGTGTACTCCACGATGTTCACAGAATGAGGAAACTGCCTAAACACATTTCTTAGAATGTGCCCCTGGAATTCAGCGACCCGTGTCTGTAGTTATAGCTATAGAGTACATGGAGTTTTTAAAATTTCTGCATGTAATCAATAAGCAGATGCTGCAAAGTGAGCTTTTTTAACATATTTTATATTGTACACATCACAACGCCATTTTTAGCTTTTTTTTTTTTTTTTTACAGGCAGAGTTAGACAGTGAGAGAGAAAGAGACAGAGAGAAAGGTTGGTTCACCCCCAAGTGGCCGCTACAGCCGGCACGTTGCAGCCGGCGTGTTGCGCCAATCCGAAGCCAGGAGCCAGGTGCTTCCTCCTGGTCTCCAATGCGGGTGCAGGGCCCAAGCACTTGGGCCATCCTCCACTGCACTCCCTGGCCACAGCAGGGAGCTGGCCTGGAAGAGGGGCAACCGGGACAGAATCCGGCACCCCAACATTTTTAGCTTTTATCATTGAGGAAAAGAAAAGTCTCAGTGCTGAGCCTATCTTTACCACGCAATTCCAGCCTGTGATTATTGCCACTTAGACTTGATAAAAAGCCTGTGGATGACAATCAGTTGGGGCTAAACATTCTCCTGCATTGAAAACTAACTCTTCCATAAAGTTGCAGATCGCCTAGTAACTGCCCAAGAATTAGAATCTGCAACCAGCCCCCCCCCCCAAATAACAATATACACATACAAAGATAAAAAGCTTGGGGCCGGTGCTGTGGCACAGCAGGTAAAGCCACTGCCTGCAGTGCTGGCATCCTATATGGGCACCGGTTTGAGTCCCAGCTGCTCCACTTCTAATCCAGCTCTCTGCTGTGGCCTAGGAAAGCAGTAGAAGATGGCCCAAGTCCTTGGGCCCCTGCACCCACATGGGAGACCCAAAGGAAGCTCCTGGCTCCTGGCTTTGGAGCTGCACAGCTCTGGCTGTTGCGGCCATCTGGGGAGTGAACCAGCAGATGGAAGACTCTGTCTCTCTCTCTCTCTCTCTCTCTGCCTCTCCTTCTCTCTGTGTGTAACTCTGACTTTCAAGTAAATAAATAAATCTTAAAAAAAAAAAAAAGATAAAAAGTCCTTGGCATTTTGCTGAGGTTTTCTTTATACTCCCCATTCTCCTCTCTCCCCCTCCCCCACTCTTTCAGATCAGCTCTACATTCAGGGAGGTAAGGGAAGGTGTGAGATCCAAAATGAGCAGCGTGACAGGAGACAGAGGTTAGAAGAGGGAGTTATTTTCAGGAAGGCCTGAATGGGAAGAGAGCATGAATTACGCTTGCCGCCTTGGGGTGGAGGGGTCAAGTCCATGGAACACTGGTTAACTGGAAAGGGGGTTAGGAATTCTCTAGTCTCTCTCTTTTCTTCCTACATACTCACAGTCCTTCCGAGAGGCGGAAGAGCCCCTCAGAGCTCAGAAAGCCTTTATGGAACACCTACTAGGAGCAGGACGCTTGGCCAGCCTGCACAGGACCTCTGGAGCTGCTGGTTCTAAGCACGCAGTTTGTGTTCTTATTTTGGTTTTTGTCATCCCCATCTTTTTTTGCCCAAGTTTACTAAGTTAATGACCTACAAAAATGAAATACGCACCCACCCACACTGTCTCCTTCAAATAGTGTACAGTGTCTAACCTTTCCACGGCTGCAGCACAGCTCACAACGGTTTGTATGAACAACATGTGAAAAATATCAACTGGCAATCCAGAACACCCTAGAAATACGTCATCAGAGTGGACTAACGGTGTCACTCCCGGGAGACAGGTGGGGAATTGCACCTCTTTCTAAAGAGCGAGGGATTGTGAATTTAAGCAGTTAAGGTCAAGTTTATCCACTAACTTGTGTGGTTTTTTTAAAGATTTATTTATTTGAAAAGCATTGGCCGGCACCGCGGCTCAATAGGCTAATCCTCCACCTAGTGGCGCTGGCACACCGGGTTCTAGTTCCGGTCGGGGCGCCGGATTCTGTCCCGGTTGCTCCTCTTCCAGTCCAGCTCTCTGCTGTGGCCCGGGAGTGCAGTGGAGGATGGCCCAAGTACTTGGGCCCTGCACCCCATGGGAGACCAGGAGAAGCACCTGGCTTCTGGCTTCAGATCAGCGCGGTGCGCCGGCCGCAGCACGCCGCCTGCGGCGGCCACTGGAGGATGAACCAACGGCAAAAGGAAGACCTTTCTCTCTGTCTCTCTCTCTCTCACTGTCCACTCTGCCTGTAAAAAAGAAAAGAAAAGATACAGAGTTAAAGGGAGAAACAGAGAGAGAGAGAGATGTTCCATCCTCTGGTTCATTCTCCACATGGCCACAATAGCCAGGGCTGGGCCAGGCAGAAGCCAGGAGCCAGAAACTTCATCTGTGTCTCCCAGGTAGTGCCAGGAACTCAAGAATGTGAGCATCACCCACTCTTCCCAAGCACATTTGCAGGCAGCGGGGGCTGCAGTGGAGCCGCCAGGACTTGAACACTACTCTGCTATGGGTCATGGATGTCGCAAGCGGCAGCTCTACCCACTGAGCCACAACACCATCCCTACGCCTCCTTTCAGTCCCCCACCCCTAGCTTCTCCTAATATTAACATCTTGCATTAAGGCCAGTGCCGCGGTTCACTAGGCTAATCCTCCGCCTTGCGGTGCCAGCACAGCCAGTTCTAGTCCCAGTCAGGGCGCCGGATTCTGTCCCGGTTGCTCCTCTTCCAGGCCAGCTCTCTGCTGTGGCCAGGGAGTACAGTGGAGGATGGCCCAAGTACTTGGGCCCTGCACCCCATGAGAGACCAGGATAAGTACCTGGCTCATGCCATCGGATCAGCGCGGTGCGCCCGCCGCAGCGCGCCGGCTGCGGCGGCCATTGGAGGGTGAACCAATGGCAAAGGAAGACCTTTCTCTCTGTCTCTCTCACTGTCCACTCTGCCTGTCAAAAAAAAAAAAAAATCTTGCATTAGTATATTTCCATCATTTTTATTCTACAATACCTAAATAATTGGAGACAGCTGTTGTGTTGGCAAATAAAAAAATAAGTATTTTGGTGATCTTATGCGGTCAGATCTATTAGTTACTGAGAGAAGTATTTTTGTACCATTTACACCCAGAATAAAGCTATTTTATGTGGTGGGAATTCTGTTTAAGTAGCTGTTCAGCTAGTTGGGGGGCATAACGTGCAATCGAACATGGTGAAGAAAGTGCTAAACTTGTAACACTAGATCAGTGAGTACAGTATTCTTCTTGAAGCTTCCCTCAGCTGCTGACAGCACGACAGAATTCTGGGTTGGATGAGGAAATCTAAAGAGGCCTTTCCGCTTCAGAATGCCATGAATTGATCAATCCCTTGTTTCCCAAATGAGCGGGAAAGCTATTTCAAGTGGCCCACAATTTGTATCTATTTATATAGTTCCATTTTTATTTTATGGCTTATTTAAAAACCTACCACCTCAAACTCAGATTTCACAATGGTCATCGCTTAAGGTGAAACTCAATTTTTAAAACTAATCAATTTATGTCAAATTAAAGAAACTGTTAAGTATAAGTAACATGGATATGACAGAAACCAAAAGTAAAGGGTAATTGAAAAAAGTTTAGGAAACACTGGATTAATTAATGTATTAATACATTCAAGAAGTAGTGATAAACAGGGCTATATCCCATAGCACTTTATAGTCTGTAAATAATCTGGCTCAACTAATGACTAAATTAAAATTTACACATGGAAGACAGTGAAATAAGAAACAATTAAAGCAGAGAAATTTCCAAAAGCTTCATAACACAGAGCAATCATTAAATCTGATTCCAGAAGCTGGTGTTGTGCTGTAAAGGGCCTGCAACACTGGCAGCCCACACAGGCACTGGTTCAAGTCCCATTTGCTCCACTTCCAATCCAACTCTCTGCTAACGGCCTGAGAAAAGCAGCGGAAGATGGCCGAAGTGTTTGGGTCCCTGGTACCCACAAGGGAGACCCAGATGAAGCTCCTGATTCCTGTCTTCTGCCTGGCCCAGCCCTGGCTGTGGTGGTCATCTGGGGGAATGAACCAACAAATGGAAGATCTCTCTCTTTCTCTCTCTCCAAAAGATGGAAGATATCTCCCCCTGCCCTCTGTCACTAACTTTCTAAATAAATAAATCTTTTTTTTTAATCTGATTTCAAAATACTATCACCAGGCCGGCACCATGGCTCAATAGCTAATCCTCCGCCTTGCGGTGCCAGCACACCCGGTTCTAGTCCCGGTTGGGGCACCGGATTCTGTCCCGGTTGCCCCTCTTCCAGGCCAGCTCTCTGCTGTGGCCAGGGAGTGCAGTGGAGGATGGCCCACGTCCTTGGGCCCTGCACCCCATGGGAGACCAGGAGAAGCACCTGACTCCTGCCATCGGATCAGCGCGGTGCGCTGGCAACAGCGCACTGGCTGCGGCGGCCATTGGAGGGTGAACCAACGGCAAAAGGAAGACCTTTCTCTCTGTTTCTCTCTCTCTCACTGTCCACTCTGCCTGTCAAAAAAAAAAAAAAAAATACCATCACCATTTCTGGAAATTAGAGTCTACAGAGTTAATCTGTGAATAAAGAGGAAGGCTGAAACAATCCCTCTTGGGGGCCGGCGAGCATCCACCTACAATGCTGACATACCATATGGGCACCAGCTCCAGTCCTGGCTGTTCCACTTCCAATCCAGCTCCCTACTCATGTGCCTGGGAAAAGCAGCAGCAGATTGCCCAAGTGCTTGGGCCCCAGACCAGCATGAAGCTCCTGGCTCCAGGCTGCTGGGTTTGGCCTGGCCCAGCCCTGACCACTGCAGCCATCTCGGGAGTGAACCAGTGGATGGAAGACCCTCTCTTTCTTGCCCCTTCTATTTTTCAAACTCTATCCTTTCAAATAAACAGAAAAAATATTTATTAAAAAAAAAGAGGTAACCTAACAATCTGCATAATGTTTTTCAGGCTGTAACACTTCCCTCAGATTATATATTATATATTATATATTATATATTAGCTATGAACCTATACTAGTATTCGAGTTTATTCATCAGTCTTTCTTAAGTAAAGTGCCTCCAGGAATCTATCACCAAGCAACCCCGCTCCCCGCAGCACCAACTGGCCTTCCATCTGGAGGCAGAGGAGAAATTTGGCTCTCATTTGCACCTGCGGTTTCCTTCGCTCACCTCCACTATACAACGCTCGTGACTCCTCTGATCCACTTGTGGAACATTTACAGCTAAAAAGAATGTGTTCTATTCATAGCCCATATTCTTCTGTCTGATGTCTGAAGTAAATATTTGTCAAATCAAATATTCAGATAACTTTCAAAATAAACCACAATCCAGTTCTGCTCAAGAGATAAAGTCACTTGAAAGTTTTTCATCTGCCCAATTTTCTGCATTTCTCCATGTTCTACCCACCTAAGTCAAAGATAAAGAATTTGGAGCATATGTCTCAGTTCCCTGCCGTGAGTTGCAGGACAGCGCTCTCCTAGGAAATGGACAGAAGTCAACAGCTGTTTCCCTGATGCACAAAGCTGCCATTAAAGGAAGCTAACATTTCATGCACCGTCATATAGTGGAAGATACGTGTACTAATTTCCTGTTTAGGTTTAAACAGTCTTCACTGTTGAAGGTTTACTATGTGTTTGTCAAACAGTTTTAAAAAAACTGGTTTTTTTTAGCTCTTGGGAAAATCAGTCCTCACTTATAGTAATCTCTGTATCCCAGGTATTTAGTAATATCTATTGCCTCTGCTACTTTTAGAAAATGGTAACACCTGATCTTTAGAATCATATGTGCTAGACCTGCGGCTAGTGCATAGTTCTTCGACATTCACAAGTATGAAGTATATACAATGATTACTCCCTTTTGACATTTCAGGAAACTGTGGCCTGGGGAAGAGAGATGCCTTGTCCAAGGGCCCCACAGTTGGTATGGACCAAATAGGTATTACTGCCTTATTAACCAGTCTCCTTTGATTTTGTCCCCAATTCTCCTATTTTCCATAATGTTTTACAAATATACCTCTTTCGAAAATTTCTTTAAGGAGAAAGGCATTGCTTTTAAATGTATGTATCAATTTGCGGTCAGTCCTGTCGGTTGTGTTTGTTTTTTAAAATATGGAATGCTTCATGAATGTGTGTGTCATCCTTGTGCAGGGGCCATGCTAATCTCTGTTTTGTTCTAAATTTAGCACATGTGCTACCACAGCAAGCACTGGAGGTTTTTTTTTTTTTAATCCTTTCTATGCTACCTAAAAATTCATTTCTCAAATACATCCTCATTTATATTTGTATTTTGGGGGAAGTCGTGTTTGCTATGATGTACCATTATTTTAAGTTACAATACACACCATCCGTCATTCTCTTCTTGAGGTTCCGGAGGTAAGAGTATGTGATTTAAAGATACACATCTCATGGCTGCTCCCCGGAATAATCATGCCCACAGCTGCAGCACCCTAGCAACTGAGAGAAAAGTAGCTGCGTGCTCCAGACAGCATTCTCAAAGCAGGAGAGCGAAGAAGGAGCTGAGCTCCAGGCCTTTTGCTGAGAGCCACTTGTTCTGGGGAATGAGGCCTTGGCTCGCTGATGGGAGTTCGTATCTGGCATCCCAGCTCCTGGGGTTTCAGATGACAGCGTGACAGAGTGCTAACCCAACTTTCTAAGTCTGCCACTCTAAATTTACTCCGCGCAGAGGGAAGAGTTACGAATGCAGCTTCTGTCGCCCACCCTTCCTAGTTCTCTACCAGTCAAGCCATATGTGCATCTGCACCACCAATAATTCCGAACATTAATGAAACTGTCTCCTCCATCCAAAGGTTTTAAGAAACTGCACTAGGTTGTAGTGTATCTGGTATGTGATAACAGGTACCCTAGCCTCAAAATGCATACAGATAGAAACACGTTCTAGTTTATTGATTTGCATATGTGTATCCTATATATACATACTATACACACACACATGTATATATCTTTTCTGCTGTAGAGGAGGTACAGAGCGAGGTGGTTAATTTTATCCAAGTGCATAATCAGTTTATGCATGTTCTTCTTTTTCTGTTTCAACCTCTGTCACTGCTTTTCATGACTTGATATCTAAGATTGAATTTCTGCTCTCGCTATGTTTAGAATCTATTTTTAACTTGGCCAACTGACTTACTACGGAACCATGTGAGTGGTGCTATTTTAAAATATATAATAGTTGTCCCTATGTCCCACTAACAACCCCATAGATAACCACGGTGTGCCTGTCACACTCCACTGCACGTGTGCCAGGATAGAAGACAAGGATTTTTAAAAAAATAAACAAATATTGAGGCCCTAGTGTATGTCAGGCAACAGGCTGTGGCTTACCCGAGTTTTCTCAGTTAATCTTCAAAAAACCTTCTGTGTTAGTACAGACTTCTTGCCTTACCAAGCACATTGTGATTCTTCATATAATTATAAGGGTTTGTACTGAGTGCAGAGATCATGGGTATTCATGCCAGCTGGTCCTGAGCTCAGATTTGAGCTTTGCTACTTGTTGGCCATACGAACTCCAGCAAGTTACCTGAGCTCCTTGAGTCTCAAGCCTTTTCATTTGTAAGCCGAGAACAGCTATACTTCCTCGCAGATTGTTAGGAAGAAATATCGAGTTGATGTAGCATATCAAGCAGTCTAGCAAGAGGTGCTTACTGTTATTCTGTATTATTCAGAGTTTCCGCCCGTCCTGGAAAAGAAAAGATGGCAAAGGCTTTGGAAGACACACGTTAGTTAAAGGATCAGCCCAGTGCTCCCACAGCTCCGAAGTGGGCAGCTTCAATTTGCAAAACTGGTAGTTGCTGCAATAACCCAGCGGGCATTTGAACAACTGCCAGGCCTTCCGAATGGAACCTTCTGCCCTTGGGAATCCTCACATAGCTGCTGAAGCCTCGTGAGTAAGCCCTGGTAACTGTTTAAAACATATTAGCTTTGAGCCAGGTTTGTCACTGCCTGCTTGATCAACACCGCTTATGAAGAGCTGTCTCTGCATCTGCCTGCAGGGGAAATCTTTGGTTCTCACATCGACATCCAGCTGTGTCTGGGTTGAAACTATTTGTGATGGTTTCAGAATCCCTGCAGTGTCTTCTCAAAGACAGCCTGATGCTCTCTGGAGCAAGGGCGCATGGAACTTTGCTGGATGATCTGAGGTTACACCTTGTGACTTCACCTTTCCCCGAATGCCAACAGGCGTAATACGTACGGTCCACCTGCTCCAGCTCAACTCGCTCTTCATCCATGGGTTTCTGCACCATCTTCCAGGGGACCATCCCATTAGGAGGCATGGAATAACTCCTGGCTAAGAGTTGGGAAACACTGGCCTCTGAGGCTGGTGAGGAAGGAGGACGAGGTCTTCCATTTACCACGTTCCTGCTGTCATCATCAAGGCAGGTAACATCATTGTACCCACCAGGTCAGTTGGGGGAGGGTTTGTCCAGCCTTCCATGTTTGCTTAGTATTGAACCTCATGGAGTTTTAAAGTGAATTGTTTTGTTTGACTATTCCAAGACACAAATCATTTTCTTCTGGTTATCTGAACAAACTGAAAAAAATATTGTGAGTCAGTTTCCACTGAGTGTCTGATAATCCATGCCTTCTACTATACATTAGACTTTCAAGAAATGCTTCCAGAAGGTAACCCGGGTTTCTGGTTCTGGCACTTGCAGGTCCATGTGGACTTCCTCGGGCAGCAATTGTAGCTTCAGGTATTCATTTGCTCCAGCTTTCATTTTTCTCGAGTTTTTCAAATCACTTAATACAACCTCTGCCATAGCGTCTGCTTCACAGCAGTTTCTGGGATAATGAAAATTGCAACAATGCTATCTAACGCCTCACTACTTACACACTTTCTAAATAGATATTTGCATGAAATTTCACGAACTGAAGTATTTTTACTTGTGTCATAAAACAAAAGGATCTAAGAAGGCCTTAGTTCATGTTTTTAATCTCTCTTGTGTACAATCTTATTGGACAACTCTGTTTTTGTCTTAAATAGATATTTGGGGTGTAGGTAAGTTGTTGACTATTCATATGAATGATTCTGTCAGCAAAAATCAAATATACAAACAAGTTAGTTAGTTGCCCAAAATACTTTGAAAAAAATAGATTTGATGTTTTGATATCTAAATCAAGCATACTATCCTGTTCCTTGCATTTTAAAATACAACATTTATAGTTAACCTTAAACATGTTAAAATATGTTTAACATTGTGATAGTCTCAGGAAAGTTTTTGCAGTAGATTAGTATTTTTGTAGAAACAAGTTAGTCTTCATTTGAATGCCTGGCAGGCAGAGTTTAGAAGTTATTATCAAGTGAATATAGTTTAATGTAGTTCATCGAACTGGTTTAACTCATAGATACTACCAGACTTGAATGAGACTTTTCAGGGAATTTAGTTTAGCTCCTTTGTATTCAAGGCTTTGAGTTTTATTTAAAAAAAAAAAAAAAAGAAGAAGAAGAAGCTCTCCGTGAAAAGGAGAGTTATTTAAAATCCTTTTTCTACTACTTAAAAAGGATTAGCTATGTTTTGAATCAGTAATATATGCACATGGCACAAAATCCAAAAGGTACAAAGACTGTAGTGAAAAAGATAGTCTCCCCCCACTCCTCATCCTCTTCCCGCCTAATAGTCTTCTCCAGATTCAGTTATCGGCTTTGTGTTTCTGTCTACTTTGTAAAAAAGCGGATGCAAATATTTAAATTCTTTGATTAGTATTTTGTTACATTCTTTTTAGAATAACCAGAGAACTGGCATAACATATAATCCTTCCAGAATCCTATGCAAAGTTCTTATTTCACTTATGAAACAGAGAAAATAAAAGTTGCTTATTTTCTCTGAAACCTGAGAAAATCTTCCATCGCTTATTAATATGATAATAATTATAAAATAAACTCTGTAACAGATTATGAAGGCAATAACTAAAATGATCGTATCGTGTATTTGAATGAAGTAGAAAACTAGTTTGCATTGAAGTTCAAGATAATAATAAAATATTTTTAATTGTTTGGTAATCAATTGGAGGAATATTATTTCTCTGATTTGAAAATTTCTGAACTAAAGCTTTTCATGAATTTATGTCAGGTTTTTAAAAAAATCTAATTATTCCTAACTAGAAATCCTACTTTCCCTAATAAGTTTTTCAATTATGTCTACTCCTCCTAACAACCCTGGTTACCCTCCCGGAGATGAGGAACTGAGGCTGAGGCTTGACATCACTCGCCACAGGTGCACAGCAGTAAGGCAAGGCTGGCACACGCCTCAGCCTCCAGTGCACCCCGACATGGCCCACACTGGCGCTGGAAATGCAGAATCCACTCGTTTAGAAAGAGGTAGAATGCTTGACAGTAGGGAATCTCACTTCACCAAGGCATGGCCTCAAGGCTGCAGACACACTCCTAAGCAAAACAGAGCCAGGGAAGCTAGGTGAAAAGGGTTTTGGGTGAAATGATAATGGATAAAACAGCCATATTCTCGAAAGTGTTGATTAGCCGCCCATGTATCCCTTGGGGTAAGGTCAGTAAGGTCCATAGGGATCTGTCTTTGGAACTTTTTTTTTAAGGTTTATTTATTTGAAAGGCAGAGTTACAAAGAGGGAGTAAGAGATCTTCCATCTGCTGGTTCACTCCCTAAATGTCCACAATGCCCAGGACTAGGCCAGGCCGACGCCAGGCCGACGCCAGGAGCTTCACTGTGGTCTCCCATCTGGGTGCAGGCTCCCAAGTACTTGGGCCATCTTCTTCTGCTTTCCAGCCAGCACCCATATGGGATGCTTAACTCACTTACCTAAATGTTGGCCCCTCTTGGACCTATCTGGATCAACATTGTATTAATGCTTGGGACCACAGCAATGATCGAATGTGGTGGAACTTACAAGAGTACTTTGAAAAGTCTGCAGAAAATTGAATTAAAAGGCAAGTTTATTTTGGGGTAAAAATTTTTGAAATCTATGCATAGCTTTTTTTCACAATACATATTTTTCAAGAACTTTTTGAGGACTCCTTATATAAATATCTATTGAATAAATGAATGAATGAATGAATGAATAAGGGTATTTGCATTGTGCTGATCATCTCTTTAGCAGTTACAGTTTCAAGTCATAATAATTATGTTAAACAACAAATTTAAGATTGCAAAACCAAAATACATAAATATGATAGCTCAAGGCTAAAACAATGAAATTTAACAAGGAATAATGTTAAATACCAAACATGGGCTTCCATAATCAATCGTACAGTGAGACGATACGAGCATTAGGGCCTCTAGTGTGGAGGGAAAGCAAAAAGGGGACGTAGAGACAGAAAGAGAAAGAGAGCCAGTTTTGTACTTCTGTGGATAAGAACTTCAAAATGAGGCCGGCGCCGCAGCTCATTAGGCTAATCCTCCACCTGCAGCACCGGCACACCGGGTTCTAGTCCCGGTCGGGGCGCCGGATTCTGTCCCGGTCGCTCCTCTTCCTGTACAGCTCTCTGCTGTGGCCGGGGAAGGCAGTGGAGGATGGGCCAAGTCCTTGGGCCCTGCACCTGCATGGGAGACCAGGAGAAGCACCTGGCTCCTGGCTTCAGATCAGCGCTGTGTGCTGGCCGCAGCGCGCCGGCCGCAGCAGCCATTGGAGGGTGAACCAACGGTAAAGGAAGACCTTTCTCTCTGTTTCTCTCTCTCTCACTGTCCACTGTGCCTGTCAAAAAATAAAAATAAAAAAAAATTTAAAAATGAGGCCAATATGTGATACAGCTACTGAATACAACAGACAATTGGGGAACAAAGCAAGGTAGGCTAGTCCTCATATTTGCTCTGTAATTGTCAGAAGCCATTTGTAATATGTTTCCAACTCTGGGTCCCTTGGGTCAACAGGGACAATAAAGACACAGGGAGAATCCATAAGGGGGCCTGCATGGAGGCTTAAGCTGCCCCTTGCAATGCTGGCATCTCATAAGGGGAACCAGTTTGTGAAACCTGGCTGCTCCACTTCCAATCCAGCTCCCTGCTAATGCGCCTGGGAAAAGCAAAGGAAGATGGCCCAAGTGCTTGGGCCCCTGTACCCACATGGGAGACCCAGAAGAAGCTCTGTTGGGGCCATTTGGGGAGTGAACCAGTGGATGGAAAATCTCTCTCTCTCTTTCTCTCTCTCTCTCTCCCCGTAACTCTGCCTTTCAAATAAACAAAAATAAATATAAAAAAAAAAGAGAGAACCCACAAGATGGTGACCAAGGTGATGAGTGAAGTTAAATCTGTGATACACGAAGAATAATTGATGAACCTAGGGATCTTAGCCCAAAAAGACTAATTTGGAGAAGCATGATAGCTATCTCTTAAAAGTGGAATGGTGTCTAGTAAAAAAAATTACATTTACAGGAGGGTACAGGGTTTGAAAAATTCTCAGAGGTTATCTCACCCACCTGTCCAACTGCAGCTTGAATCACTACTGCTAGCTTTTACGTATGACTGTGTCTCAATGAGAACATAAGCTGGGGTTGTTGGCTTGGAACCTAGACATGTGGTTCCCAAACTGAAGACACAGGAACAGCAGCATCAGCATTACCTGGGATGTTGTTAGAAATGCAAAACTCCTCACCCAACCCAGATTATGGGATCATAGACTGCCAGGGTGCGGCCTCACGGTCGGTACTCTACCAGGTCCTCTTTGTGATTCTGACACAGGCTAAAAGGTGACAACCATTACAGATCATGAGATATAGGTGTTTAGCCTACAACTTTTTTTTTTTTTTTTTTTTTTTTTTTTTTTTTTGACAGGCAGAGTGGACAGTGAGAGAGAGAGACAGAGAGAAAGGTCTTCCTTTGCTGGTGGTTCACCCTCCAATGGCCGCCGCGGCCAGCGCGCTGCGGCCAGCGCACCGCACCGATCCGATGGCAGGAGCCAGGAGCCAGGTGCTTTTCCTGGTCTCCCATGGGGTGCAGGGCCCAAGCACCTGGGCCATCCTCCACTGCACTCCCTGGCCACAGCAGAGGGCTGGCCTGGAAGAGGGGCAACCGGGACAGAATCCGGCGCCCCGACCGGGACTAGAACCCGGTGTGCCGGCACCGCTAGGCGGAGGATTAGCCTAGTGAGCCGCGGCGCCGGCCAGCCTACAACTTTTTCTAAAGTCTATTTTTATTTATTTGAAAGGCAGAGCAACAGAGACAGAGACAGATAGACCTTCCATCTGCTGCTCCACTCCTCAAATGCCCAGAGCAGCCAGGCCTGCGTCAGGCCAAAGCCAGGAGCCTGGAATTCAATCCAGGTCTCCCATATTGGTGGCAGGGACCAAGTTCTCGAGACATCACTGCTGTCTCCTGGAGTGCACATCAGCAGGAAGCTGGATCGGAACAACCGGGTAACCAGGACTCAAGTCAGGTACTTCAATATGGGGTGCAGGCATCCCAAGTATGGACTTAACTGCTGTGCCCTATGCCCAACCCGGTTCTCAGCTTACTAGCTCTGCTTAGGACAATGACAGAAATAGGTAATCCGTTAGCAAGGAGTAGGAAGAAACATCGAAGCTAGTGGCTAGAGCCTAGGGACATTTTCTTGTCTATCGTAACATCTTTGGAAATCTTTGGAATCAAATGCTTGATAAAATCAAACGCTTCCTCGAATGACCCAACATTGCTTGTATTTTTAGGAAGTTCTAGCAGCTTATCAATGGCTATACCACTATTCTTGCCAAAGAAACTGCCACTGCATCTAATCAAGCTTCTGGAGCAGCTTTCATTTACAGGAAATGAGGGGGCGAGTAGAGAAGAGAGAATTAAATGACACCAGGAGGAAACAAACAGGTAGATCCACAATGCAGGGTATTGTATGACACAACTAAATTAGCATCTTCTGTGAGTCAATGGCTGTAAAAAACAGGTGGGAAGCAGGAAGGCACTCGAGACCAAAAGAAACCCGAGAGATATAATAGACAAATGTAGCATGCGCATCTTGGGGAATCTGATTCAATCAAATTGGTTGTGAATTATGAAGGAGGGGCTGGCGTTCTGGCGCAGCAGGTAAGCCACTGCCTGTAATCCTATATGGGTGCCAGTTCGAGTCCTGGCCGCTCCACTTCCTATCCAGCTCCCTGCTAATGTACCTGGGAAAACAGAAGGTGACCCAAATGCTTGGTCCCCTGCCACCTATCAGGGAGAACCTGGCTCCTGGCTTGGACCTGGCCCAGCCCTGACTAATGCAGCCATTTGGGGAATGAACCAGCAGATGGAAGATCTTTGTGTCTCTCTGTCTCTCTGTAACTCTGCCTTTCAAATAAATAAATAAATATATATATTTTTTTAAAAGAAAAAATATGAGGAATGCATTTACAGATAACAACATAAAAAGAAAATAACTTCTCCAAAATCCATAAGTTACATAGCGCCATAGCACTTTGATTTTCCATAAACATTAAGTAAAAAGATGATTTTCATGTAATAGTAATAAAGATATACCCTGTGGGATAGAACACTTAATCGTTTATAAGACATTTGAGTTCTAACTATGTTATTCTTCTGTGACATGTTATATACCATACTTAGTTGTAAAATGGGAAGAATACTACCTCATTAAATGGTTAAAATACCTAGTAAAAGCCATGATAAAGAACAAGGTAAACACAAACGCTATGGAAGTATGACCTCAAAATCATGGCACGGTGGTGTGGTAGGCAGTAGTGAGATGGCGCTTCACGACGTATTGCAACTCTTGTGTAATGCCTCGCTGTGGGAGTGATATCGCTTCAGAGATTGGGTTACAAAAGGTTAGGTTCCCTTCTGGAGATCAGATTAGGTTCCCATCAGGTAGAGCATGAGTGGGGACACAGGAATCAACCAGTCTGTCTTCCTGCCTCTAAAACAGCCTCGGAGCGTGGCCACGAGGATGGTGGCAGCTGGGTGAAAGAGAACAGAAGGAATTCTTGCATGCTTCACTTGACTTCTGTGTTTTTCCACTGCCCGAATTAAAAAAAAATCACATTGTTCATGGAAAAATATGTGTCTTAATGAACCACAGGTGCACAGAGCTGGGGAAGAGGATCAGGCTGCTTTCCTCTCACCACTGCCCCCCCCCACCTCTTCCTTTTAACCATCTTACCTATTTTTCAGCGTACAATTAAAGAGTGTTAAGTATATTTACATCCTTGTAAAAAAGATATCCAGAACATTTTCCCTTTGCAGAACTAAAAGTTGGTACCCACTAAGCAACAATTCCCCTCTTCCTTCTCCCCTTAGCTCCTAGCAGCCAGCATTCCACTTTGTCTCCCTGGATTTGACTCCTCCAAGTACTCCACATACGTGGACGCCACGGTATTCTTCTTGTGACTGCCTTAGTCACACAGCATTAGTTCAAACATCATGGTTAATCTAGGTTGCACTGTGTGCCAGGATGTCTTTCCATCAGATGCCTAGGTCACACTGTTTACAAATTTATCCATCAATGAGCATTTGGGTTGCTTCCACATTTTGGCTATTACTAATAATATACTGAGTAACTGTCATATTGCTTTCCATAGCAGCTGTACCATTTTACAGTCCCACCAACAGTTGACAGGATTTCCAACTTCTCCATATCCTCACTGACACTTGTCATCTTCTGCAGATTTTTGTCATTTGTGATAAAAGCAAACCTAATGGGTATGAGCTGGTATCTCATTTTGGCATTGCCCTGAGGATCAGTGATGTTGAGTATCTTTTAATCTATCTGTTGTCCATCTATATATCATATTTGGAGAAATGTCTATTCTATTCCTTGCACATTTCTAGTTGGGTTAATTTATCCTTTTGTTCTTGAGTTTTGGGAGATCTTTATACATTGTGGACATTAACCTCCTGCTGAATAGAAGGGGTCTTCAAAAACCCCATGTAAAATGTATGCTTATGCTATAGTCCAATTTCCATTTTGCCTTTTTTTTTTTTTTTTTTTTTTTTTGAGAAGCTGAGAGTCAGAGAGCCCTCGTCCATCTGCTGGTTCACTACTCCCCAAGTTGCCAGCAATGGTTCTAAGCTGGCAGCTGAAGCCAGGAGGCCTGAACTTGATCCACGTCTCCCACTCAGATGGCAGGAACCTAACCACTTGATCCATCACCACTGTCTCCCAGGATATGCGTTAGCAGGAAGCTGGACTCGGGAGCAGAGCTGGAGTGTGAAACCCAGGTACTCCAAAATGATACACAGGCATTGGGATCACTACATCAAACACCTGCCACCTTCCACAAGCTTTCTGAAGTACTACATAGATGATTTGTAAAAGATTTCCTATTTTGGAGGCTGCCTTCTCATTCTGTTGATTGTGTCTGTCAATGCAGGAAAGATTTTTAAATAACGCAGTTCCATTTGTCTGTTATTACTTCTGTTGCCTGTGCTTTGCGTGTCACATCCAAGAAATTTTTAAAATGTAATGACAATGTTTTCCTCTTATGTTTCTTTGAGTTTTATAGTTTAGGAACTTTAATCCACTTAGGATATTTTTTGTATTTGATATAAAATAAAGGCCCAATCTGATTCATCAGCTACTCCAAAATGGGACACGGGCATTGGGATCACTACATCAAACACCTGCCACCTTCCACAAGCTTTCTAAAGCACTATCATAGATAATTTGTAAAAGATTTCCTATTTTGGATATATGGATATCCAGTTTCTCCAACACAATTGGTTAGAGACTATCCTTTCTTGGTCACTTTGTCAAAGATCATTACACCAAACATGTGAGGGTTTTTCTCTGGGTTCTATTATATTCCATTAGTGTATGGAATATATACATTAGTATATGTGTATATATATATATAAACATACATACACACGTCGATACCATACTGTTTTTTTTTTTTTTTTTTTTTTTTTTTTTTTTTTTTTTTTTGACAGGCAGAGTGGACAGTGAGAGAGAGAGACAGAGAGAAAGGTCTTCCTTTGCCGTTGGTTCACCCTCCAATGGCCGCCGCGGCCGGCGCACCGCGCTGATCCGATGGCAGGAGCCAGGTGCTTCTCCTGGTCTCCCATGGGATGCAGGGCCCAAGCACCTGGGCCATCCTCCACTGCCTTCCCGGGCCACAGCAGAGAGCTGGCCTGGAAGAGGGGCAACCGGGACAGAATCCGGCGCCCCGACCGGGACTAGAACCCGGTGTGCCGGCGCCGCTAGGCGGAGGATTAGCCTAGTGAGCCGCGGTGCCGGCCCTACCATACTGTTTTGATTACTATGTTTGGAAGTCAGGAAGTGCAAGTCCTCTAAGTTTGTTCTTTTAAAAAAATTATTTTGACATCTTGGGGGCCCTTGAGATTCCACATGAATTCTAGGATAGATTTTTCTATTTCTGCAAAAAATGCCATGGCTGGGGGTGTGCTTTGGCCCGCTAATTAAAATACTCGGGCCCATATTCGAATCCAGGGTTTTGATACCTGGCTCCACTCCTCACTGCAGCTTCCTGCGACTGCAGACCCTGGGAGGAAGCACGGATGATTCAGGTGACTGGGGTTTTGTAGGAGAACTGGACTGAGTTCCAGGCTCCCAGTTTTGGCTCCAGTCTGGGGTCACTGCAGGCATTTGGGGAGCGAATCAGCAGATGGGAGCTCTCTTTCCTTCTGATTCTCAAATAAATTAATTTTTAAATTGTCATTGGGATTTTGATAAGAAATGCCCCAAACCTGTTTTGCTTTCAATACCGTTGACATCTTAATGATATTGTCTTCCAATTCATGAAAATAAGATGTCTTTCTATTATTTAGAGATTATTATTATTATTATTTAGAAATTACTATTATTTATTTGAAAGTCAGAGTAACAGAGAGATATCTTCCATTTGTTGGTTTCTTCCCCAGATGGCCAAAGCCAGGAGCCTGGAACTCCATCCAGGTCTCCCACATGAGCACAAGAGTCCAAGCACTTGGACCATCCTCCTCTGCTTTCCCAGGTACATTAGGAGGGAGCTGGATCAGAAGTGGAGCAGCTGGAACTTGAACTGATACACGAGACGCCAGTGTTGCACTCGGCACCTTGAACAGCTACACCACAGCACCAAACCCTCTGCAATTTACTTCAACAATCTTTTGTACTTTTTTTTGTGTACAAGTCTTTCACCTTCTTAGTTAGGTTTATTCTGAAGTATTTTATTCTTTCTAATGTTATTGTAAATGGAACATCTTGATTTTCTTTCCTGATTATTCATTGTTAGTGTACAAAAAAGTCCCGTTTTTTTAAAATAGGAATACACTTTTTCTGTCCAGAAATTTGCACACTCCTGAGAGTTTATTCTTTAGAAAATTTTTACATATTTATTTTCATTGTATTTGAAAGGCAGAGAGAGAAAGAGTTATTCCACCTGCTGGTTCACTTCCCAGATGCCCTCAATAGCTAGGGTGGCACCAGGCTGCAACTAGTAGCCAGGCACTCACTCTGGGTCTCCCGCATGGGTGGCAGGAACCCAACTTTCCGAGGCATCACGTGCTCCCTTCTCAGGGTGCACAGCAGCAGGAAGCTGGAATCAGAAGCCGAGCTGGTGTCCCAAGAAGTCTCTTCACTGGGATACCAAGTGCCCATCTCACTCTTTACTTACGCTGCAGGGGAATCATGTTATGGGATTGATGTGCATTGCAGCCAGTGAAGAATGTTTAGAAATCAAAATGCTAGAGGCCGGCACTGTGGCATAGAAGGTTACGCCTCTGCCTGCAGTGGTGGCATCCCATATGGCGTTGGCTCGTGTCCCAGTTGCTGCACTTCCAATCCTGCTCCTTGCTGATGTGCCTGGGAAACCAGCAGAAAGGGTTCAAGTGCTTGGACCCCTGCACCCACATGGGAGACCTGGAAGAAGCTCCTGGCTCTTGGGTTTGGCTGGGCCAGCCATGGCCGTTATGGCCATACGGGGAGTGAACGAACAGATGGAAGACCTCGCTCTCTGTCTCTCCTCTCTATCTCTCTCTCTTACTCTTTTAAATAAATAAATCTTTTTTTTTTTTTTTTTGACAGGCAGAGTGGACAGTGAGAGAGAGAGACAGAGAGAAAGGTCTTCCTTTTCCGTTGGTTCACCCTCCATTGGCTGCTGGAGCCGGCGCACCACGCTGATCTGAGGCCAGGAGCCAGGTGCTTCTACTGGTCTTCCATGCAGGTGCAGGGCCCAAGCACTTGGGCCATCCTCCACTGCCTTCCCCGGCCACAGCAGAGAGCTGGACAGGAAGAGGAGCGACCGGGACAGAATCTGGCGCCCAGACCAGGACTAGACCCCTGTGTGCCGGCGCCGCAGGCGGAGGATTAGCCTAGTGAGCCGCGGAGCTGGCTAAATAAATAAATCTTAAAACAAAAGGAATAGCAAATTATTTGCAGTGGGGGTGGGGGTGTAGGTGTGAGGGATGACTGCCCAGTCCTAAATCCTTGACGGGCATTTGTACCAGGATTCTTTTAGATACACATGATGCAAGATCCTTTATTAACTGCCTCAAGCCAGGAAGAAAAAGAACACACATAACTGAAGTGTCCAGAGGCACAAAGGGACTTTGGACCTGCTTCTGGGGGGGCGGGGCTAAAACAACGTATCAGCCGTAGGAGCTACAGGGCCCCTTGCTGTCTCCGGTGCCTGGAGGCCCTGGGTATCTCAGATCCGGAAATACAGAAACATTTTTTTCAATTCTGTAGAACAGTTTTCAGAATTTGGAAAATACGAGTGGAGGGGAGTCACAGGAGAGAGACGTGGATGAGTCCTAGCACACAGAATGGGAGCTCCAGGCTCCTGGCTTCTGCCTGGCCCAGCCCAGGCTGTGGCAGGCATTTGGGGAGTGAACCAGGAGATGGAGGATCTCTGTCTTTGTCTCTCTGTGTCTTCTCCCTTTCAAATAACTACAAACAAGAATATGTATATATATTTTTTTTCATTCCTTGGGACACGCTCATCCCATGTGGGAGTCGTAGTCCCCACGCAGGACGAGGTCTGTGGAAGAGAAATCTGCAGTCCCTGCCCTGGGACCCAGAAGAAAGGCTTCTGGTTCTTTCATTCAACTGCCCCAAGTGCAGCTGTCCAGGCCTGTGTTATCTGATGTCCACACGAGGCTATGGGGCACTTCCATGTAGCTACCCCGAACTGAAATACAAGTGTAAAATATACAGCAGACTTGGAAGACCAAAGAAATGGTAAAATACCTCCTTAATAAGTTTTATAGTGGTTGCAAGTGGAAATTATATTTTTACCTCTTTTTAAACTTTTTATAGCATAGCTGCTAAAATTTGCTTAGCTACATCTGTGGTTCACATTGTGCATTCATTGCTAATCTGGGCAGGCTGAGTTTTCCAGAAAAGCCTGTGCCCTCCCCCGCCCCGCTCTGTTCTGGCTGTGTGTGCACGTGTGTTTGTGTGCATGTGCGTGTTTGTGTGTGTGCTTGTGTGTATGTGTGTGCGTTTAAAAATTAGAGCACATGCGTGCACGAGAGAGGTATCTTCTATCTGTTAGTTCACTTCCCAAATGGCCACAATGGCCAGGGCTAGGCCAGGCCTAAGCCAAGATCTCCATCCGGGTCTCCCACTTAGGTGCAGGGGCTCAAGCACTTGGGCCATCTTCCACTGCTTTCCCAGGTGCCTTAGCAGGGAGCTGGATCAGAAGTGGAGCAGCAGGGACTCCACTATGGATTGCTGGTATTGCAAGCTGTGGCTTAACCTGTTGTGCCACAAAATGCCAGACATTGCTCTGGTGCTTTTGGGAAGTGCTTAGGACGAGTTGAATAACTGAAGTGTGGGGGCAGAAGAACCTGCCCACCCAACTGAAGTGTGGGGGCAGTGGTCAGGTCAGACCCATTCCTGGGAGTCTGCCTAGCGCTTCCCAGAGTTGCCACCCCTGCCGGCTCCCGCCGTGGTCCGCTTCAGCTGCTGTGGACAACCCTAGAACCTCCCTTGGGATCCGCACGTGCAACGTCAGGGTGTGCACGTCTCCTCTCACTGAGGCTGGGGTCAGACACTGGCCAAGGGCACTCTGGTTTAATGCAGGCCGAGCTGGAGCGGGCCTGCAGGAACAGCAGCACAGGGCTGCAAACACGACACTCGCACATGGCAGCCGTGGTCGTGTCTCCGTGGCCGCAGGGCTTCTGGTATGGGGACTGAACGTGGAGACATCGGTCAGGAGAGTGCATCGCCCTGAAGCTGCCCCTGTGCCCACCAGCCTGGGCGATCCAGTGCTTCTGCTGTGGCGCTGTTTCCACCCAGCTCAAGGTGCACACTCTGTTCCCACAGCTCTGTTTATTTTTTATTTAGTTATTTGATGTGCTATCAAAATACCCTTCCGTAGTGGAGCCCATAAGCCTTTGACTAAAATATAAATTAAAAATATTACCTCAAGGAAGAGATGTACAATTTGGGACATGCTCAATTGGACTTGCCCCAAATGGTAGAGTTAGAAACATACCAGGGGATTCCAATTCAATCCCATCAAGGAGGCATGTACCAATGCCATCTCACTAGTCCAAGTGATCAATTTCTGTTCACAATTGATCATAATGATAGGACTAAGAGCCAAAGGGATCACATAAACAAGACTAGTGTCTGCAAATACTAACTGATAGAATAAAAAAGGGAGAGAACGATCCAACATGGGAAGCGGGATACACAGCAGGCTCATATAATGACAGATGTCCTAAACAGCACTCTGGCCTCAGAATCAGCCCTTAAGGCATGCGGATCTGGCTGGAAAGCCCATGAGAGTATTTCAGGCATGGAAAGCCAAGACACTCTGGCAAAAAAAAAAAAAAAAAAAAAAAAATGACCTAAATGAAAGATCTCTGCGAGTGAGATCCCATTGGAAAGAACGGGGTCATCAAAGAAGGAGGTACCTTTCTCTGAAGGGAGGAGAGAACTTCCACTTTGACTATGACCTTGTCTAAATATGATCAGAGTCAGCGAACTCAAAAGGCTTCCATAGCCTTGGCAACTCATGACTAGAGCCTAGGGTAATTACTGACGCCATAAACAAGAGTGTCAATTTGTTAAGTCAACAACAGGAGTCACTGTGCACTTACTCCTCATGTAGGATCTCTGTCCTAAATGTGCTGTACATTGTGATTTAATGCTATAACTAGTACTCAAACAGTATTTTTTACTTTGTGTTTCTGTGTGGGTGCAAACTGTTGAAATCTTTATTTAATATACATTAAATTGATCTTCTGTATATAAAGAGAATTGAAAATGAATTTTGATGTGAATGGAAGGGGAGAGGGAGAGGGAGAGGGGAGGATTGCAGGTGGGAGGGAAGTTATGGGGGGAAAGAGCCATTGTAATCCATAAGCTATACTTTGGAAATTTATATTCATTAAATAAAAGTTAAAAAAAATTGTGGGGAGCAATCCGGACTAGACTAAGTTACTCGAATTAGGACTTATTCTATGCATCTGCTCTCCCACAATATGGCGCTGGGAGAGAAGTAAACAGCTTCCGCACAGCTGCCTCCAGTTCAACCAATTAACTGTAGGACTTGCTCCTGATTGGAGAGCAGCGTACTCAGCCGAGTTGGGATTGGCGGAGGAGGACTATAAAGGAGGAGAGAGACGGCATGCACCAGGAACATCTATGGGGAACATCTAAGGGAACCCGTGCAGCCCCCGAGAGAACCGGCCGGCGGGGTGCCGCTCCCCTGCGGAAGTGGGGAATGCGGCCAGGGGGAACTGCCCTTCCACGGAGGTGGAAGGGATAGTAGCCAACCCGGGAAGAACCAGCAGCAAACCCGGGGAGGGCCGAGCAGACGAAAGAACAGCGCAGGGTCCTGTGTCGTTCCTCCACGAAGAGGGGGAGCGACATAATGGTGCCGTGACTCGGATAGGAAACCTAGGACGGAGAGCAAACTTAGGAGGGAAGAAACGTGACTCGGATAGGAAACTTAGGACGGATATGAAACTTAGGAGGGAAGAAACGGGAAGAACTGGGAAAATACCGGAGAGAGAGACTAGCAAACAGCCTAGGGAAAAGCCGGACGAAAAGGGTGCCGGAAGAAGCTATTGAAAGCCTAGGCATAGACTCGCATACGGACTACGGGGGGAAGCTGGGAGAAATCTCTAAGGTAGAAAGCGAAAGTGAAAGCTAGAACAAACAGACTCGGATGCGGACTGTGGGGAGAGGCCAGGAGAAATGAGGGAGGAGTATTGTTGGAGGAAAGCTTGGGGAAACATACCGGGTAGAGAAAAATGTTAGGGAAATTGAAGCCGTGGGGGGCAGGCCAAGGCGGAAACGAAAGCCACTTTGGGATTCTCAAGTTAGCCCGGGAATAGGGGGCGAAAAGTTAAAACCAGAAGCTGAGACGCAAGCCAGATTGGGATCCGTCTGATTAGCCCGGGGAGCAAAGGACGGGAAGCCAAACCGTGGGGCGGAGACGTACGCTGGGTTGAATTCGCCAGGCTAGCCCGGGGAACTTAGATTGAATCCTAGTGGCGGACACGTGAGCTACGCTGTGTTACTCGCGGAAGCCGCCGCGTGCAGAGAGAGCACGGGGCGTGAATAGATAGGGAACGCTGGCGTAGGCCGTGGTTCAGACGCGAAAGGGTTAAGCGTGGAGACCGCGAAGCCGCGCAAAGCCGGGAAGCTGTGCAGATGAGAGAGGCGCGCGGGCTGAAGCGGCGCAGAGCCGGGAACCCGCCGGCGGGGCGAGGTGCCGGAAAGCCGCAGGGATAAGAGAAACAGAAGTTTTAGAAGTAAAGTGAGAAAAATAGGAATGCTGGAAGATAGAAGTAAAATGGGAGAAATAGGAATGCCCGGAGATAGAGAAATAGAGAAAAATAAGGCCTCCCCTCAACATGCCAATTAGAAGGCTTGGATTCGGTCTGCCTGATTTAAGGCGGTAAGCGCCAGCAAAGCTCGACCAGAGTACGCGCTGCAGGGCACCGAACACAGGCACGCATCAGCACCTAAAAACCTCCTCACAATGGCGAAGAGAGGACCCGGATTCGGTTTGCCTGATAGGACTTGTAAGAGCCTGTGGCAATTCTAGCAAGTAGAGCAGAGTGTGTGCCGCGGGACACCGAAGACAGGCGCGTATCAACGCTAAAAAATAAAAAGAAAGGGGGATCTGTGGGGAGCAATCCGGACTAGACTAAGTTACTCGAATTAGGACTTATTCTATGCATCTGCTCTCCCACAATATGGCGCTGGGAGAGAAGTAAACAGCTTCCGCACAGCTGCCTCCAGTTCAACCAATTAACTGTAGGACTTGCTCCTGATTGGAGAGCAGCGTACTCAGCCGAGTTGGGATTGGCGGAGGAGGACTATAAAGGAGGAGAGAGACGGCATGCACCAGGAACATCTATGGGGAACATCTAAGGGAACCCGTGCAGCCCCCGAGAGAACCGGCCGGCGGGGTGCCGCTCCCCTGCGGAAGTGGGGAATGCGGCCAGGGGGAACTGCCCTTCCACGGAGGTGGAAGGGATAGTAGCCAACCCGGGAAGAACCAGCAGCAAACCCGGGGAGGGCCGAGCAGACGAAAGAACAGCGCAGGGTTCAGTGTTGCTCCTCCACGAAGAGGGGGAGCGACAAAAATTACCTCAAAAAAATAAAAAGCGTTCAAAAAATAAAGATGCCCTCCCAAGGGTTCGCACTCTTACCTCCCAGCTGACTCGGCCTCCTGTCTTCCTTGCCGCTTCAGATGGTTCCCTAAACAGCTCCTGTTAGTATGGAGGCCGTACCTCCACCAGTCAGAGGGCTCCCTAGAACGGAGGTAGTACCCCACCTGTCAGAGGTTCCCTAGTACGGAGGTAGTGACCCACCTGTCAGAGGTTCCCTAGTACGGAGGTAGTGACCCACCTGTCAGAGGTTCCCTAGTACGGAGGTAGTACCCCACCTGTCAGAGGGTTCCCTAGCATTCAAGGCACAGTGGGCGCTCTGTCACCACTGGCTCTCAGTGCCATCTTTTCTTACGGGGCTCCTCTGGAAATCAAGGTCTTTGTCACCAACACAGGCCCCTCCAGTTCCATAACTTCCAGTCATCTAATGGTCGCAAGATCTCCATGGCCATTCTAGCTGGACTTTCATTGCTGTTATTATTTGTTGTTTAGTATTTATTTACGAGAGAGAGAAAATGCTCTCATCCACTGGTTTACTCCCCAAATCCCTGCAGCAGTGTCTGAGGCTGGGGCAGGGGTGGGGAGGCCAAAGCCAGGAGCCTGGAACGCAATCTGGGTCTCCCTGGTAGGTGACGAGGACCCAAGTACTCCAACATCACACTGCCTCCCAGAGTGTGCCTAGCACCCTGATATGGGAGGTGGGTGTCCTAGCGGTGTCTTAAACCCGTGTGCCGAATGCCCCCACCAGTCACCAAATGCTCACCGTTTCGCTAGCTTGTTGAATGCATAAGGCAACAGATGGTCATGATGAAAGCATTTCTCTGCATATCTGATTAAAAACAACAATAGTTTCCATGGTGAGCAAGCTAGGTTTACCTGGTGCTACATGGGTGCCAGACCCCAGGCTGGCCTCCATCTCGCACCTGAGCTGTCTGAGAGGAGGTAACCTTGTCTTCATCTGCATCAGCTTGGATCTCCATCAAAAACGCCTTTCAGATATGAACTCCCGTTTCTTCACTCCCAAGTTCAGGCTTCTAATTTCTGGCCTCCACTGAAAAAAAAAAAAAAGAAGAAGAAAGAAAGAAAGAAAGAGAGAGAGAAAGAGAGAAGAAGGAGAGAGAAAGAGAGAGAGAGAGAGAGAGAGAGAGAGAGAGAAAGAAGGAAAGGAAGGAAGGAAGGAAGGAAGGAAGGAAGGAAGGAAGGAAGAAGGAAGAAAGGAAGGAAGGAAGGAAGGAAGGAAGGAAGGGAAGGAAGGAAGGAAGAAGGAGAAGGAAGGAAGGAAGGAAGGAAGGAAGGAAGGAAGGAAGGAAGGAAGGAAGGAAGGAAGGAAGGAAGGAGAAGGAAGGAAGGAAGGAAGGAAGGAAGGAAGGAAGAAAGAAAGAAAGGAAGAAAGAGAAAGAAAGAAAGAGAAAAAGAAAGAAAGAAAGAAAGAAAGAAAGAAAGAAAGAAAGAAAGAAAGAAAGAAAGAAAGAAAGAAAGAAAGAGAAAGAAAGAAAGAAAGAAAGAAAAGAAAGGAAAGAAAGAAAGAAAGAAAGAAAGAAAGAAAGAAAGAAAGAAAGAAAGAAGAAAGAAAGAAAGAAGAAAAGAAAGAAAGAAAGAAAGAAAGAAAGAAAGGAAAAGAAAGAAAGAAAGAAAGAAAGAAAGAAAGAAAGAAAGAAAGAAAGAAAGAAAGAAAGAAGAAAGAAAGAAAGAAGAAAGAAAGAAAGAAAGAAAGAAAGAAAGAAAAAGAAAGAAAGAAAAAAGAAAGAAAGAAAGAAAGAAAGAAAGAAAGAAAGAAAGAAAGAAAGAAAGAAAGAAAGAAAGAAAGAAAGAAAGAAAGAAAGAAAGAAAGAAAGAAAGGAAAGAAGAAAGAAAGAAAGAAAAAGAAAGAAAGAAAGAAAGAAAGAAAGAAAGAAAGAAAAGAAAAAGAAAGAAAGAAAGAAAGAAAGAAAGAAAGAAAGAAAGAAAGAAAGAAAGAAAGAAAGAAAGAAAGAAAGAAAGAAAGAAGAAAGAAAGAAAGAAAGAAAGAAAGAAAGACAGCCTCCTAGGGCTGGGACACTTGGCCAGAGCAGTTAACTTCCGTCAATCAAGAGTGCTGGGTTCAAGTCCCAGCCCCACACCCGATTCTAGCTTCCTCCTGACACACACCCTGGGGGACAGCAGGTGACGCCTCAAGTGTTTGCATGCCTGCCACCCGTGTGGAAAACCCAGATTGAGTCCTGGGCTCCTGACCCAGCCCCAGCTGTTGTGAGGCTTTTGGGGAGTAAACCTGTGGATGGAAGATCTCTCCCTCTCTCTCTCTCTCTCTCTCTCTCTCTCCGTCTCTCTCTTCCTTTCAAATAAAACGGAAATAAATAATTAAACTTTTAAAAATCTTGAGGCCTTTCTTATACATCCCCTTAACTTGAATAGCCTGCTTCCTTGCATAAAATAATCACTAACAATTATGCAAAGCACAAAGAGCAGCTTTCTGTAAACACTCATTTGAGAGGCTTCGTGTCAGTGGTAAGAGCTGTGGCCAGACTCCTGGATTTTGGTTCACTGCTTATTTGCTGCATAACCATGGGCAATCAATTTAACCTCTCTACAGGTTCCTCATCTTCAGGGGGGGTAATATCAGTGTCTTATCTCCCAGGATTGTTTTGACATTTCAGTGGATTAATTTATTTAAGGCATTTAAATCCTTGCCAAGACAGCAGTGATATGAAGTAAGTGCTAGCTGTCATGGAGCCATTCGCTGTGGCGGAGTGGGCTAAGGCCCCCTCCTGCAGCACCAGAGTGCCATGTGGGCGCCAGTTCAAGTCCTGGCTGCTTCTCTTCCAGTCTGGCTCTCTGCTATGGCCTGGGAAAGCAGTAAGTGGAAGATGGCCCAAGTGTCTGGGCCCCTGCACCCATGCGGGAGACTCGGAGGAAGTATTCCCAGTGGCCTGAATGTGCCTCCTTTTGAATCCAGTGCAGTGAGGGACAGGATCATCCCCACAGTGCTTTTGGATGTGCCTATTCTTTTGCTTTCCTTCCCTCATTCTGTAGCATGGAATGACCTGCCTTTTAGGATTTAAAAATAGGTGCCTAGACTAGGCTTTGAGATATTTCAAGAATATAGCATCAAAGGAATCCCAGATTCTATAAAAATTTTAAATGCATTTTCATCCCTACAAATACTGTGACCTTTGTCATCCTTTCAAAAGCAATGGGTACGGTTTTGTTTTTGCTTTGCCTTGCTTATCTTTCAGCAATCAATCTTTCAGCAAAAACTCAAGTAGTGCACAATTGCCTCTGTGATTTCAAGCAGGCATGGTATAAACCGGTGGCATGAGAAACACAAACCCACCCACCTGAAAAATGTGAAGATGAACTTGCCCTCCAACGTCAAGGATGTCTTTAAAATCCCTGGCTGGAGTCATTAACGACATAACAACTGTTAGATGAATGTTGATGCTGCTTTCTTTTTTCTCTTTAAGTGTACACAGCCAACGAGAAAGCGCAGTGGATGATCTGGGCAATGCTATGTGTGTGCCTTGTATTCCAAGATGCTGGAGTTATGTGCATATCACCCGGCTTTGTACCATACCACTCTGTAACCTTGGCCTCTCTGATCATACTGTGCACTATACTGAGAGCTTCACACATGTGAGGTAGCCTGGATATGAAGCCGACCCAATAGGAGTAATCCAGATTGAATGGTGAGGGGCCAACCTAATCCTTTGTCTTTGGGGAGTTTGATTGTGAACCAAGAGAAAACAAGTTCATGGTTTGGACATGACCCTAAAGCTGCTGCGTGGGGCTTCTGCTTCAAAGGAGAGAATAAGATGGCCAGGCCATGGATCTGCCATTGCTTCCAACAATCATTGTTTGGAATTACTGTTTTATATGAAGCCTGGGTGTTTTGTTTTGTTTTTGTTTTTGGCCAGGACATTTTCATGCTTCTTTGCTTTCCCGGTATTCTGAAATATTTAAAAATAACTTTTAAAATTATAGAGGGAGGGGCTGGCGCTGTGGCGCACCAGGTTAATGCCCTGGCCTGAAGTGCCGGCATCCCATATGGGCATCAGTTCTAGTCACAGCTGCTCCTCTTCCAGTCTGGCTCTCTGCTATGGCCTGGGAAGGCAGTAGAAGATGACTCAAGTCCTTGGGCCCCTGCACCCGTGTGGGAGACCTAGAGGAAGCTCCTGGCTCCTGACTTCAGATTGGCTCAGCTCCGGCTGTTTGCAGCCATTTGGGGAGTGAACCAGCGGATGGAAGAACTTTCTCTCTGTATCTCCTTCTCAAGATCTGTAACTCTACCTCTCAAATAAATAAATAAAAATCTTTAAAAGTAAAAAAATTTGACAAAGTTACAGAACAAACTATATTAGAACAAATATCCAAGAATATTTCTCCAATGCTTTTCTAAAATTTTTTTATTTATTTGAAAGGTAGAGAGACAGAGACAGATCTTCCATCTGTTGGTTCACTCCTCAAATGCCCACAACAGTGCTGGGCCAGGCTGAGGCCAGGAGCCTGGAATCTGTCAGGACCTCCCACGTGAGCAGCGGAGACCCAGCTACTTAAGCTATCATCTGCTGCCTGCCAGGGTGCACGTTAGCAGGAGGCTGAGGTGGACCTTGAACCCAGGCACTCCAAAATGGGATGCCGGCAGTTGGGCCAATCCAAAGCCAGGAGGCAGGAGCTTCTTCCAGGTCTCCCACAGGGATGCAGGGGCCCAAGCACTTGGGCCATCTTCTATTGCTTTTCCAGGCCATAACAGAGAGCTAGACTGAAAGAGAAGCAGCTGTGACTAGAACTGACGCCCCTTTGGGATGCCGGTGCCACAGGCGGAGGATTAACCTACTGCACCACAGTGCCGGCCCATTCTGTAACTTAGTCATTCAGCAATAAATCACATATAAAAATTATTTTGCAACATCTACATCGTGTTCTATTGTACGGTTGTATCATATTTACCTAACCTGATCCTGGAGGATGTGGGCACTATTTTAAATTTGCAAAATAACAGCCAACAATCTGAAGGTCACTCTTGATCATGGCGTCTCCCCTGCTAGGTAAGTATTGAAGGTCACTCTTTTGCACACATATTTACCTATTTAGGTGAATATTTATCTACCATAAGTACCTAAAAGTGGAATTTGGTTTTTTTTTTTTAGGTTTTTTTTTTTTGTGTTTTTTGTTTTTTCTAAAAGTGGAATTTGGTTTTTTTTTTTTAGGTTTTTTTTTTTTGTGTTTTTTGTTTTTTTGACAGGCAGAGTGGACAGTGAGAGAGAGAGAGACAGAAAGAAAGGTCTTCCTTTGCCGTTGGTTCACCCTCCAATGGCCGCCACGGCCAGCGCGCTGTGGCCGGTGCACCGCGCTGATCCGATGGCAGGAGCCAGGAGCCAGGTGCTTTTCCTGGTCTCCCATGGGGTGCAGGGCCCAAGCACCTGGGCCATCCTCCACTGCACTCCCTGGCCACAGCAGAGAGCTGGCCTGACAGAGGGGCAACCGGGACAGAATCCGGCGCCCCGACCAGGACTAGAACCCGGTGTGCCGGCGCCACAAGGCGGAGGATTAGCCTAGTGAGCCGTGGTGCCGACTTAAAAGTGGAATTTGGAGGTCAAAGGAAATGTCTCTTAGATTTGAAATAGATGTTGCCAAACTGCACCTTACTGCTGATAACCAAAGCCTCCAAAGCAAGGAACCCACATGGACTTGGCCATGCCTGACAGCACCTGAGCCTCTGTACCTGGGAGTGAAGGTCTGCCTCGTCTCTTGTACCGCACCCTGACCTGCAGAAGTCTTGGTGATTATCATCGAAGAACTGCTCCGTGCTGGTACCTGTGCTCACACAAGGCCGCTGCCCAAAGGCCCACATGTGCACTGCGATGCATGAGTACAGCAGCGCGCACTGACACCGAGCTGAGAGAAGGCAAGCATTTTACATAAATCCGCACCAGGCAGATTTTACGTACTGAGGCTTCGATTTAGAAGTCACCCTTAAAGTCTGCTACTTAGAAGGGTCATGTCCAGCAGAATTCATCTATCCAAAGAGAGCAAAAATGGAATCGAGAAGGCTGTGTGTATCTTTTTAAAATAAAGTTGGGGGCCGGTTCTGTCGCACAGCGGGTTAGAGCCCTGGCCTGAGTGCCGGCATCCCATACGGGCGGCCAGTTCGAGTCCCAGCTACTCCACTTCCGATTCAGCTCTCTGCTATGGCCTGGGAAAGCAGTGGAAGATGGACCAAGTGCTTGGGCCCCTGCACCCGTGTGGGAGACTTGGAAGAAGCTCCTGGCTCCTGGCTTCGGATAAGCTCAGCTCTGGCCGTTTGCAGCCATCTGGGGAGTGAACCATCACCTGGAAGACCTCTCTCTCTCACTACCTCTCTCTGTAACTCTGTCTTTCAAATAAATAAAAAATAAGTTTAAAAAAAAAAAAAAAGAAGCTGCCTAAAGCGACGACAGAGCAGCGAGGTCTAGGTGAAGCTGCAGGTCGGCTTCATTCGGTGGCCTTTTTCAGAACCCGTAGGGCAGCACCAGGAACACAGGGACAATGGAGCCATAGTCTTCAGCCTCCAAGACGTAACAGATCTATGGAAACACAAAATGGGGGCACAGCTGGGGGCAACGGATCAGGCCTGAGTCACAGAGAAGATACCTGAAGGGACACTCAACACATGGGTTGACGTTTTCCCATGCAAAAAGGAGGACGAGATTTCAGACAAAGGAACAGGACACGCACAAGGACCCAGGAAGTCTGGAGAATGTGGGAAATGGGATGAATGCATGCTTCTGGAAGACAATGATACTAAGGATTTTGTCAGAAAGGTTTCTATCTTTAAAAAAAAAAACATTTGTTAATTTTGTTTGAATGTATTTGAATGACAGAAGGAGAGAGAGAGAGGTCTTCCCTCTGGTTCACTGGTTCACTCCCCAAATGGCTGCAACAGACAGAGCTGAGCTGAGCTGAGCTGATCCAAAGGCAGGAGCCAGGAGCTTCTTCCAGGTCTCTCACATGGATGCAGGTGCCCAAGCACTTGGGCCATCTTCCTCTGCTTTCCCAGCCACATTAGCAGAGAGCTGGATGGGAAGTGAAGAAGCCGGGACTTGAACCGGTGCCCATATGGGATGCTGGTGCTGCAGGTGGTAGCTTAATCTTCTATGCGTAGCACTGGCCCCCACAAGCATTTCATCTGATAAACATTTTTTTAAATTCTTTTTTTTTTTTTTTTTTTGACAGGCAGAGTGGACAGTGAGAGAGAGAGACAGAGAGAAAGGTCTTCCTTTGCCGTTGGTTCACCCTCCAATGGCCGCCACGGCCGGCGCGCTGTGGCCGGCGCACCGCGCTGATCCGATGGCAGGAGCCAGGAGCCAGGTGCTTTTCCTGGTCTCCCATGGGGTGCAGGGCCCAAGCACCTGGGCCATCCTCCACTGCACTCCCTGGCCACAGCAGAGGGCTGGCCTGGAAGAGGGGCAACCGGGACAGAATCCGGCGCCCCGACCGGGACTAGAACCCTGAGTGCCGGCGCCGCTAGGCGGAGGATTAGCCTAGTGAGCCGCGGCACCGGCCCTCTTTTTTAAATTCTTAAAATTCATGTTATTTATTTTGAAAGGCAGAGAGAAAGAGAGACAAAGATCTCCCATACATTGGTTCACTTCCCAAATGGCAGCAACCGCCAGGGCTGGGCCAGGCCAAAGCCGGGAGCAAGGAACTCCAAACTGGTCTCCCACGTGCATGGCAGAGACCCAAGTACCAGGCCATTTTCTGCTGCTTTCCAAACACATTAACAGAGAGCCGGATCTGGATCCGAAGGTCCAGGACTTGAACCGGCACTCCAATGTCGGATGCTCGTACTTCCCAGCACCGCGGCCTAACCCAGTGTGCAACAACGCCCGTCCCCAGGAACCTAATTTTTTATTTCATTTTAGTTCACAGGTACTTGATTCAGATTTTTTAGTATGTGTAGAACAACTTGGTTATGAGAATATATTTTTTCAACTATAAATGTATGCATTCTAAATTCAGATCTAGTATTTCTGATGAAAACTTAACATCTAAGTTGGGGTGTGCTGTAAGTATAAAATATATATTGGATTTTGAAGTTTTAGTATAAAAACAAAGAATGTAAAATCTTGATCACTTTTTCTATCAATTATATGTTAAAGTATTTTAGATATACTAGGTAAATAAAATATATAATTAAAATCAGTTTCATCTGCTTACTTTTCTTTTTTTTAAACGTGGCTACTAGGGGCTGGTGTCTTGTGTGGCACAGTGGGTAAAGCTGCCGCCTGTGACGCTGGCACCCCATATGGCGGCTGGTTTGTGTCCCAGCTGCTCCACTTCTGATCCAGCTCCCTACTAATGGCCTGGGGAAAGCATCAGAAGATGTCTAAGTATCTGGGCCCCTGCCACCCACATGGGAGACCTGGAAGAAGCTCCTGGCTTTGGCCTGGCCCAGCTCTGGCCATTGTGGCCATTTGGGGAATGAAGCAGCAAATAGAAGATCTCTCATATTCTGTCTCTCTGGCTTTCAAATTAAGAAAGAAATCTTTACTTAAAAAAAAAACTAAACCATGCCTACTGGAACATTTTCAATGGCATCTGTGGCTCCCACTATTTTTCTGTTGACGTTGCTGGTCGGGGGCCTCAGCACTTGCCCCAGAATCTCTGTAAGAGCTCCCCCCATTCTTTCTTCCTTCCTATGGTCAACCCATTCTCTACCAGCTCAATCCTCTCAAGTTACTAATTTTATCAAAGCAGAACACAAACTCAAATCACTCCTGTCCTAGGTCACCGACCTCCTGCTCCCTCCTCGGCCCAACCTTCACGGGCTTCTCCCCTTCAGCCAGCTCTGCCTTCTTTTTTTTTTTTTTTTTTTTTTTTTTACAGGCAGAGTGGACAGTGAGAGAGAGAGACAGAGAGAAAGGTCTTCCTTTTGCCGTTGGTTCACCCTCCAATGGCCGCCGCGGCCGGCGCGCTGCGGCCAGCGCACCGCGCTGATCCGATGGTAGGAGCCAGGAGCCAGGTGCTTTTCCTGGTCTCCCATGGGGTGCAGGGCCCAAGCACCTGGGCCATCCTCCACTGCACTCCCTGGCCACAGCAGAGAGCTGGCCTAGAAGAGGGGCAACCGGGACAGAATCCGGCGCCCCAACCGGGGCTAGAACCCGGTGTGCCGGCGCCGCTAGGCGGAGGATTAGCCTAGTGAGCCGCGGCGCCGGCCAGCTCTGCCTTCTAATCCCGCTGAGCCTTCCTTCTCCCAGCCCCCAAATGCAGCTCTGTCCTCCAGTTTTCACAAGAGAAACTAAACATCCTGATTCCTACGAAACTTTCTGACTTACAAAATGTTCCTAACTCCTACAGAGATGGCCTACCCGATATCCATGTCCCTTTTCTCCTTACAACAGAATATGAGCGGCAAAGTCCATATAAAAGAATAGATTCTCCAGTCCCCCTGACACAGTGGGAGAATTACAAGGTCAAAGGGGAAGCTACATGGAAGGTCCACCCAATGTCCCATCCAGTTCCCTGCTAATGTGTCTGGGAAAGCAGCAGAAGATGGCCCAAGTGCTTGGGCCCCTGCACCTGGGTGGGAGATCTGGAAGAAGCTCCTGGCTCCTGGCTTCAGCCTGGCCCATCCCTGACCATTTCGGGTACTTGGGGAGTGAACGAGCAGATGGAAGACCTCTCTCTCTCTGTCTCTCCCTCTCCCTGTCTGTAACTCTACCTCACAAATAAAGAAATAAAGAAAAAGAAACATGGAGGGGTTGACTTGAAGATGCTGGCATCTGATATTGGAGTGCCAGGCTAAGTCCCAGCTGTCCACTTCTGATCCAGCTTCCCACCATGTGCCTGGGCGGGCAGTGGAAAATGGCCCTAATGCTTGGTTCCTGCTTCCCATGTGGAAGACCAAGAGGAGTTGGTAGCTCCTGGGTTACGCCTGGCCCAGCCTTGGCCGTTGTGGGCATTTGGGGAGTGAATCAGCAGTTGGAAGATCTCTCTCTTCTCTCTCTCTCTCTCTCTCTCTCTGCCTTTCAAGCAGATGAAGATAAATAAATAAACATTTTAAAAATCATGGAAAGTTATATATAAAAAATCCTTTGCCTTTTCTAATTGCTTGATGAGTCAAATTAGATTTCTCTTTTTCTTTACGATCAGCAAGCTATGGTGATGGTGTCAGCAAGACACTCATTTATCCACCTCCAATCAGATTTTTCAAACTGACCATAAAGTTTCTCTACAATCTGTCTCCACTTTTCCACCTAATCTCATCCCTGATTTTTTTTTTTCTATCTTGTACTCTTGGTTCTGGTCATGAACTATTCAGCTGGGGCTGGCCCTATGGTGCAGTGGGTTAATGCCCTAGCCTGAAGCACTGGCATCCCATATGGGCACCGGTTTGAGACCCGGCTACTCCACTTCCTGTCCAGCTCTCTGCTGTGGCCTGGGAAAGCAGTCGAAGATGGCCCAAGTCCTTAGGCCCCTGTACCCACGTGGGAGACCCGGAGGAAGCTCCTGGCTCCTGGCTTCAGATCGGCCCTGCTCCAGCTGTTGCAGCCAACTGGGGAGTGAACCATCGAATGGAAGACCTCTCTCTCTCTCTCTGCCTCTCCTCTCTCTGTAACTCTGACTTTCAAGTAAAAATAAATAAATCTTAAAAAAAAAAAAAAAAAGAACTCTTCAGCCCCTACAAACTCGCCATTCACTGGGCCTGAGACGTTCTCTCCTGGGTGGTCCGGGAGCCTCCCTGTGGGCCGAACACTGCGGCACATCACTGAAGGCTGCCCTTCACTGCACGAAGCAGCACCCAAATGGAATGGACAACATCCATAGACTGAGGGTTTGATCAGCTGAGAAGCAGTTAGCTAATAAAACAAGGATGGTCTATATGCATCCACGAAAAATAAGCTACTGAGCTGTTGAGCATAAATTCCCGATGTGAGTGCATGCAAGCATGAAACAGAAGTGGCTTAGTTAAGCACCAAGAATCAGACAGAGGCACCATAGTGAATTCAGAGGATTAGAACTTTCTAGCATAGAAGGGTCAATGAAAACCACAGATGCCTCATCTACCAAGCCAACACGTTCTCTGCAGAGAGGAACACCACAGGCTTGGTGATACTGAGACCATGGCTTACCAAAGTTCCTTTTTGTGTCAAGTTGTCAGCTAGGTACTTTATAATCATATCTGAAGCACACAACAGCCTAATGGGATACCTACTGTCATTTCCATCTTGCAAACAAACAAACTGAAGCTCATAAAAACCAAGATCTGGAGGTTGGATGGCATGGGAGGGAGAAAAGGGTTTTGGATAATAAAAAAAAAAAAAAAAAAAAAAGGAGAAACTGGGTGTGGTTCATTAATTGTGACAAAGATACCGGTATGAGATGTTAATGGCAGAAATGGGATGAGGGTGCATACCGCTCTGTATTACTACCTCACAATTTTGGTTTTGTAAACTTAAAACTCTTCTGAAATAAAATGTGCTTTTTTTTTTTTTAAGATACAATGTCACAACTAGGTTCACAGGTGACATCTGAACTCCTGTCTGGCTTCAATTCCATTCTTGCTCCACTACGGCCCACAGTCTCCAGAGCCAACTAAATCATGCTTACCAAGCAACCTGCTGATTAAATTTGACTTCACTTGTAGCAAAGATGCTGAATAGCCAATAAAACCTTCCTTTCCCAGGAAATTAGTATTACCAAAAGTATTAGCTGCTAACACCTGTTGAACATTTCTTACATGCTGGGCTTGGGCTAAGCACACTATACATGAATGAGAAACTTTATCCCTATTTTACAAGCAAGAAAAGTAAGCCATAAAGGGGCACACAACTAGTAAAGAGAGGGTGAGCCTGTGTTCTTAACCATTCTATGTATTGCCATCTAAACTACACTGGCTAGTAAATATAATTTATTCATTTAGATAATACAGAGTGAACACCCACTCCATGGTTTGGGGCCTATTGGAGAAATAGCAATGAAGCATGAGACCTAGCTTCTGTCTTGTAAATATTTATCACTTAATCAGAGGCAAGAGATATCCAGTAAAATTGTCAAATAACAGGGCCAGCACTGTGGCATAGTAGGTCAAGCCTCTGCCTGTGGTGCCGGCATCCCATGTGGGCGCCATTTTGTGTCCTGGCTGCTCCTCTTCCATCCAGCTCCCTGCTATGGCCTGGGAAAGCAGTAGAAGATGGCCCAAGCACTTGGGCCCCTGCACCCCCTTGAGAGACCCAGCAGGAGCTCCAGGCTCCCGGCTCCAGATGGGCCCACTTCCCACCATTGCAGCCATTTGGGGAGTAAACCAGCGGATGGAACAGCTTTCTGTCTCTCTAGCTCTGCCTCTCAAATAAATAAATAAATCTTAAAAAAAAAAAAAAGTCAGATAAACAATTGAGCTTTGTTTAAAATCAAGTACTGAACTGGTTAGTGTGACCCTTAGGAACGCTGCGATCTCCGAGGAAGGAGCTCACCGAGGCAGAAGCCGGTAGAAGAGGGCGAACTTTCTAGGTATTCTGGCGTAGACAGGAGCGTGGTGGGGACAGGGGCTCACTGGGCCCAGGGGCGGCGGCTCCCGTGCTGGAGCAGCGGGCCGATCCGCAGGCAACTTCCTCGAGTTTTTCCTCTGGAACATCAAGGATCAAAGAGCCCAGCTGAGGCTGCTGGGCCCCTGCTCTCTCCTAGGCGGAGGAAGCGAACTGAACCCCTAAGTCTCCTCCACAGCGCCTCAGAGACCCTGGGGCTGGGCCTCCAAGTTCCTGGAAGGCTTCCCTACAGACTGCTTGGGGCAGTCGGTGTTTACCAAGCGGTGGAGCTGAGCGGCTCGGCTCACCATTGACCCCGAGGCGGTGGAGGAGGGCGGAGCCAACCCCCCAGCCCCAGTGCTTCCTCCACCACTGCCGGCTGTGTAACCTTAGTTACCGCACCGCCGGATCTCAGTGTTCGCACCTGTAAAAGGGGTCTCCTGAGGGTGTCTTCGACATGGGGTTACTGTTGTGAACATTAAAGTTAATTAGCAGACATAAAGCGCTTACAACAGGGCTGGTATCTTTTAAAAGCCATTTATGTCGGAGCTGGCAGTGTGACGCAGTGGGGTAAGCTGCGGCTTGCAACCCGGCAGCTCTGTTTCCCACCCAGCATTCCTGCTAACGGCCGGGAAGGCATCTCGGATTATGGCCTGGGGACTTGGGCCCTCGCATCCATGTGGGAGACCAGAATGGAGCTCCTGGCTCCAGGCTTCTGCTGGCCCAAACCTGGCTGTTGTGCCCATTTGGGGAGTGAACGAGCATATCGAAGTTCGCTCTCTCCCTCTGTCTTCGTCTGTCTATCCCTGTCACTCAAAAAAAAAAAAAAAAAATTTTTTTTAAAAGAGCCGTTTCTGCTGCTCTTACTAATAGTAGGGCTCCACACACAGACTAAACGGTTTAAAGCCTATGTCTCTTTAAAGAGAATTACTTTTTAATTTATTTATTTTCATTTTACTTGAAAGGTAGAGAGACAAAAAGAGAGCTCTTCCACCTTCTGGGGCACACCCCCAAATGCCCACAACAGCCATGTCTGGGCCGAGCCAAAGCCAGGATCCCAGAACTCATCTGTGTCACAGGGAGCCGAGTACTTGAGCCACCAAGTTTAAAGCCTACCTCTGTCTTTCTGAACCTGTTTCATGTATTCGTAAAATGGGCATTGTAACAATAGTACCAATCGCACAAGGTTATTGTAAGAATCAAATGGGTTTAATGTGTGCAAAAAAAAAAAAAAAAAAAAAGCCTGACATGCCTCTATAAGGTAGTAATATGCTCCTTGAATAGTCACTGGGATTTTGTTTTATGTTTGTATTTATTTATTTGTTTGAAAGGCAGAGTTACAGAGAGGCAGAGGCAGAGAGAGGTCTCCCATCCGATTGTTCACTCCCCAAATGGCCACAACAGCCAGAGCTGGCGTGATCTGAAGCCAGGAGCTTCGTTCAGGTCTTCCATATGAGTGCAGGGACCCAAGAACTTGGGCCATCTTCTACTGCCTTCCCAGGTCATAGTAGCAGAGAGCGGGATCAGAAGTGGAGCAGCCAGGACGGGAACCAGTGCCCATATGGGATGCCATTGTCACAGTGGTGGCTTTACCCACTGTGCCACACCATTCCCATCACTGGGATTTTGTATTTCACACTCCCACTGCAGCTGGCAGGTAGCTAACACATTTCTGAATTAGGCAAGATTTTATTTATGGAATCAGTGTAGTTCTGTCACAATCAGTTCCTCTTCAGCTTCACTCTAAGATCATCTATATTTTAAAATCAATTTTAGGGGCCGGTGCTGTGGTGTAGTAGGTTAAGCCTCCACCTGCATCACTGGCATTCATTTGGCTGCTGGTTTGAGTTCCTGGTTCGAGCTGCTTCACTTCCAATCCAGCTCTCTGCTGTGGCCTAGGAAAGCAGTAGAAGATGGCCCAGGTCATTGGGCCCCTGCACTCACGCTAGACCCAGAAGAAGCTCCTGGCTCCTGGCTTTGGATCAGCCCAGCTCTGGCCATTGCAGGCATTTGGGGAAGGGGCCAGCAGATGGAAGACCTTTCTCTGTCTCTCCTTCTCTCTGTGATTCTGCCTCTGAGGTAGACAGATAAATCTTAAAAATGGTAATAACAATAAAGTAAAATAAATTTTAAGCTTTTTATCATGCAGTTTTGAAACATATAAAAACAGAAGGACATCCGTAGTGAATCCTATTCAACACATGGTCCCTTGTATTCCACCAGACCACATCTGCTTACTTCTCCCACCCCAACTAGATAAATGTAAATCAAATTTCAGATATAATTTCCTCGATAATTTTCAGTACGAATCTTTAAAATATTAGGAATTTTTTGCACATAATCATGTTACCCCACCTAGAATTTTTATAATTTCTTAATATAATCAAACCAGTCAGTGTTCAAATTTCCTTTTCTCATTATTACCTTTAACTTTTTACTTTCTTATTTCTTCTTGCACAGCTAACAGTTTATCCTCTTAATCCTTTATGAGTATACAGTTCAGGGCTATTCACTGTTTATATATTCCTAATGTTGTCCAATCATCATCATCCACTTCCTTAATTCTATTTTTTAGCAGTTTTCTGTAAATATCAGAATCCATACAAGATCCAGATATTGGCCGGCGCCACGGCTCAATGGACTAATCCTCTGCCTGCGGCGCCAGCACCCCGGGGTCTAGTCCCTGTCGGGGCGCCTGATTCTGTCCCGGTTGCCTCTCTTCCAGGCCAGCTCTCTGCTGTGGCCCAGGAAGGCAGTGGAGGATGGCCCAAGTGCTTGGGCCCTGCACCCCATGGGAGACCAGGAGAAGCACCTGGCTCCTGGCTTCAGATCAGCATGGTGCGCCGGCTGCAGCGGCCATTGGAGGGTGAACCAACGGCAAAGGAAGACCTTTCTCTCTGTCTCTCTCACTGTCCACTCTGCCTGTCAAAAGAAAAAAAAAAAATCCAGATATTGCAATGTCTGATGTCTCTCAATCTTTAGGGTTCGTGTCTTTTTTTCCTCCCTGCAATTTGTTGTTGATGAAACAGAACGGTTTTTCCTGAAGACTTTCTCACGTTCTAAATCTTGCTGCTCGTGTCCCCATGCAGTTTAAGATGTTCCTCTGACCGCAGGAACGTTTTGCTGTAGCAAGGAAGCGGTCAAAGGCTCTTGGGTCATGTCAGAAGGACACAGGAGTGCTGGCTGAAAGTGGGATATTTTGAGCATCAACCAAATCAGTACATAATTGCAGAGAATGGAGCCGCGACAAGTTATGATGACATCCATGGGTTCCTAGTAATGCTCCAAAAATAGACTCATTGCTCACCTCTAGAGGATGCTAGGGAAACACCTCTGTATGCTGAAAATAAAGAGAAAGACCCAAACGTCATGTCCGCCTTCCCTGGACAAACTATGTTTCAGGGCAACCAAATAATGGATGAGAAGATTCTGCTAATAATCAGAAAAATTATAAACGTAAAACATTGCTATTTTTGCAGCCCTAGTGAAATAAAGTACCTAAGCAATGACAATACGTGGTTGCTAGAACCATAGGTGAGAAACCGATGAGGAACACCATAAGGGACCTATCAGGTTGACAGTACCGGATCCCACTGACCAATCTCGGTATTATCAAAAGACCAGTCACAGGTAGCAGGTGCACTCGCAGCTTGCTGCCTACACTCACGCCTAAAAACCGGATCTGATTTGGTCAAGCCTCTAGGTGATTACCAGCTTATAGGTAATTTGTTCTTTCCCCAAGATGAGCAAATACTAAATAAAAGGTCAAAATCATGCGGTACCTATCAAACCAGGCACCTCTGATGGCGGGTGCAGTAAGGCATGCAGGTCCCCAGGGTTACAGGGACAGGTAGCTCTTGGGCTTTCGGATGTGCGCGGGGTACCTTTTGTTCATGCTAATCTGTAAAGTGAACCTGCTTGCACACACGACATGGCTTTCCACTACGTGTTACCGTGTTCAAGAACATGACGTTTCCGCGGCAGGCTGGCACCTGCCGGCAGCAGCATCCCTGAGCAGCCGCTCTGCGTGGGCGAGGAGCGAGGAGCGGGGGCGGGGGGCGCGGAGGCGGCCGCGGCCCCCGCCCCCGCGCGCGTGACGCGGCGTGGGTGCGCGCGCACCCGAGCTGCGCGCTGGGCGGCGGCCGCCGCCGTGGTTGAGGGGGTCGGTGCCTGTCCCCGCCTGCGCCGCGGTGCCGCAGAGCGCGCCCTGGGCCGCGCCTGCCTGCTTGTTTCCTTCTGCTGTTCGTCTTCATAATCCTGTTTGCGAGATCAAATTCTGCGATTGCTGAGCCAGGCCGTGCGGATTTGGGTATCATTTTGACAGATAATTTAATGATATGTATTTCGAGAACCTCAGCTCTCAAAGAGTAGCGGCTGGCCGGCAGTTGATAACATATTGCACCTTTTGTACTCTCTCTTCTGAAAGCCTTAATAATTTTTTTTAAAAAACTCCAGCGATCACAAAAACAAAACAAAAAGCCATGAAATTACAAAAGTTAGTCCCGGATTCTTAATTTAGGTAGACTACAATAATTTTTAACTTACAAGATTTCAAAGTCTATTGGGTTCTTCCATTTTCTTTTTTATTTTCAAATGCATGGAGGAAAAGGCCAAATAATCGTTTTTCAGCAATTTTGGAAAAAGATGATTTGATCCCAAAGACTGGAAATCATCTTTTTTTCTGCTCTTCTAAGTTCTGCCACAAGCCAATTGGCCTCTTTATCTTGTTTCTCTTTCCCGTTCTTATGAAAATGTGAATGAAGTCTCCTGTTAATGGTAGTTCATAGCCTACATTCTGGAATTAATTTTTTTTTTCTTATTTAAGAAGGGAGAGCATGAGGTCACATCAGAGCTGAGCCCCTGTTTTGTTTTGTTGACTTGTGGAATAATGACTGAAACTGACACTGAATATACCAGAGATCACAGATAGTGCCCGAGAGCTTTTCCAGCGAGCCCTATAGCACTAACTGGAATCCACAAAGGTGGGGGCGCTGGGAGGGGCGGGCACGGCACACAAGGAAGAGGTCTGTTACTTGATAGCATAACAGCATATCTATCTATCTATCTATCTATCTATCTATCTATCTATCTATCTATGCTGGTGGTGATGGGAGGGGTATGAGTCATATGTACAGCAGCTGTCATGTCCATGCCCTTGTCTTTACTGCTTCCTTAGTGGTGCTTCTACCAAAATATTATTAATTACTTCAGCCCACTCATTGGCTTGTTTTTGAATTTGTCTTGACAACCGCAAAGGGCTATCACCAGGGCTGTGCTTCACACCATTAACACCGTTGACTGTTGAAGATTCAAATGTGTATTTCACAAGCAACTGTTGCTAAGGAACTTTAATTTAAAGAATTGAAGTTATTGGGGGCCAGCGTTGTGGTGCAGCAGGTTAAGCTGCCACTTAGGAAGCCAGCACCCGCTATGAGACACCAGTTTCAAGTCCCTACTGATGCGCCTTTGCAATCAGTGGATGATGGCCCAGATACTTGGGCCCCGCTGCGCACGTGGGAGACCCTAATGGAGTTCCTGCCACCTGGTTTCAGCATGGCCGAGCCCCAACTGTTGCAAGCACTTGGGAAGTAAACCAATACGTGAAGGTATCTCTCACCCTCCCCTTCTCTGTCACGCTGCCCTTCAGATAATTTTTAAAGCATTAAAGTTAGAATTGGTAAAGAATCTTCGTTATCATGATGTCAACGTGCTGGATATGTTTCTGTTTTCTCCAGTGCTTCCGGAGGAGAGCTGCCCGCTTCCCAAGGTCATGGCCACCCCCTCTCTTTGGCTAGGACACTGCTAGGACTACAGGATGTACTGGGAGGATACTTGCTACATAGACTAAAGGTTCATGATTCAACTTAATTCATTAGTTGTTACACACAGCGGGCACTGGTTAGAGATCAAGGAGCACAACTAAAAAACAAGCCTTGAAAAGTTCAGCTCTGTGTGGGAGGAGAGAAAAATCCTACCTGGAAAAAGAAAACTTGTCTGGAAAAACAAATCTAAGGAGAACTAACTCCCAAGGTAGACAAAATGAGATACCTGGCTTGATTTCATGTGTGCTTGTCTACAAGGAGCTCCTTATCTAAATGGATCAAAAGAAACTATCATACAGGACCAGCACTGTGGTGTGGTAGGTTAAGCCTCTGCCTGCGGTGCCGGCATCCCATGTTGGCGCTGGTTGAAGTTCTGGCTGCTCCACTTCCTACCCAGCTCTCTGCTGTGGCCTGAGAAAGAAGTAGATGGTCCAAGGCCTGGGCCAGGTTGAAGCCAGGAGCCAGGAGCTTCTTCCAGGTCTCCTACATGGGTGTAAGGATCCAAGCACTTGGGTCATCTCCCGCTTCTATCCCAGGTGCATTAGCAGGGAGCTGAATTGGAAGTAGAGAAGCACCCATAAGGGATGACAGCATTGCAGGTGGCAGCTTAACCCACTATGCCGGCCTGAGCTGTTCTCAAATCTAGAGCAGATAACTGGGGTAAGCAACGTATTAAATGAAGATTCAAACATTCTCCTTTAACAAGCTGCTTCTTTTGCCTTTGACTTCAAAACAAATTTTAAGCAATTTTTATTTGTATTTATGTATTTTCTCATTATTTGAAAGGCAGAGAGACAGAGACACATACAGACTTCCTGGTCCACTCTCCAAGTGCCCACAATAGCCAGGCAAGGGTCAAGCCAATGCCAAGAGCAAGGAACTCAATCCAAGTCTTCATGTGTGTGGCAGGGACACAAGCACTTGCGCCATCCACTGCTGCCTCCCATTGCATTAACAGGAAGCTGGATTGGAAGGCTAGGGGCTGGAATTTAGACCAGGCAATCCGATATGGGCTGTAGCTGACTTAACCTCTGTGCCCAACCCCTACCCTTCCTCTGTAGGCTCTGATCTACCAATGCACTGACCCATCTAACAGATGGGTTGTGTGATTAGAAGGTTGTTGTGTAAAACCCAAAGCCCACGTTCTTGGCCATTCTGTATATTTCTGCACTGCTTCCTGTCTTTATTTAACCTTGGTTCTCCTAACCAGGTGTCTTAGCTGACCAAATGCTTACCAGAATCGAATGAGTGTACAATAGTTTTAAGAGTTTCTAGGGATGTTTGGGCATCCCCTTGAGACTGGTGGTTCTCAGTCAGGAAGATTTCTGCCCCCGGGGACATTTGGTAACGTCTGAGACGTTTTTGATTGTCACGACATGGGAAGGACAGCCTTTCTCATTGAGTGAATAGAGGCCAAGGATGCTACTGAATGTCTGAAATGCGCAGCACAGGGCCCTTCAGCCCCTCCAAAGAACTCTCTGGTCTAAAACAGAAATCAGAAATGTTGAGGTGGAGAGACCTTGTTGTAAGAAAGAGCTAGTGGTCGGCGCTGCGGCTCACTAGGCTAATCCTCCGCCTTGCCGCACCGGCACACGGGGTTCTAGACATGGTCGGGGCAAAGGATTCTGTCCCGGTTACCCCTCTTCCAGGCCAGCTCTCTGCTGTGGCCTGAGAAGGCAGTGGAGGATGGCCCAAGTCCTTGGGCCCTACACCCCATGGGAGACCAGGATAAGTACCTGGCTCCTGCCTTCAGATCAGCGTGGTGCGCTGGCCACAGTGCGCCGGCCACGGAAGCCATTGGAGGGTGAACCAATGGCAAAGGAAGACCTTTTCTCTGTCTCTCTCTCTCACTGTCCACTCTGCCTGTCAAAAAAGAAAAAAAAAAAAAAAAGAAAGAAAAAAGAAAGAGCCAGTAAGGGGCTGGCATTTAGCTTAGCCGATAAGACATCCATGTGCTATATCAAAGTGCCTGGGTTCAATTCCAGGCTCCAGCTTCTGACTCCAGCTTCCTGGTAATTTGTTACCTGGGAGGCAGCAGTGGATAGCTCAAGTGTTTGAGTTCCTGCCACCTGCTTGGGAGACCTGGATTGATTTTCTACCTTGTGGCTTCAGTCCCAGCCCAACTCTGGCTGCTGTGAGCATTTGGGGGAGTGAACTAGCAAATGGTAATGTGCTCCCCCTCCCCTTTTCTTTTCTCTGCATCTAAAATAAATGAAAAGTGAAATAAATCAATAAATAAGCAAATCAGTAATCTGCCAGCTAGATACTTGTTCTCTCTCCCTTTCTTTTTAAAAATATGCCTTTTGGGGCCAGCATTGTGGTGCAACAAGTTAAACCTCCCCCTGCAATGTGGACATCCCATTTGGGCACTGGTTCAAGTCCTGGCTCCTCCCCTTACTATCCAGCTCCCTGCTAATGCACCTGGGAAAGCAGCAGAGGATTCTCTCTCTCTCTCTCTCTCTCTCTCTCTGCCTTTCAAATAAATTTGATTTTTTTTAAGTTCTGAGAGCTGTGTCATTACTAAAGGCAAGAGTCACACGTCAAGGCCCAGGAGGGACAGCAGTTGCCATCCTGTGGTCCAGGGAACACTGGTTCTTTGCAGTGTTCGTTGGCCTTACATTGAAGAAAAGCATTTGGGAAACCCAGGGATTGCTTGGTTTTGCTTTCTTCCTTTTGTGAAGAACTGCTCAGGGCCCCTGGAGACTAATGTTTATGGTGAACCCCTAAGGGGTTTACTCTATGCACAGTTCCCAAATGTCTGTGCCCGTGGAATGGTTTGCTTAGGGAGCATCTCAGGAGCTGGTGTGGACACACCAGTGTTGAAGACGCAGGGGAGTCACCCAGGTTGGCGATGCCATGCACCTGGCCCCTGGTAGCCCGATGCCTGGGCCTTGCTGCCTGCTCGTGCTGGTGGCCGCTCTGTTTGCTCACAATGCTGTCGTCTCCCAACTTCGTCCTATTCACCAGGGCCCCACAGTGCCAGGCTCGCCCTGCGGTGTCCCCAGCAGGGGCGATGACTTATGCCGCAGCCTTTCAGGGCTGTGCGGGTGAGCTTCAAGTGCAGCTGCCCCGGTCCAGGAACGTGTGGGCCTCTGTGCTTCCTGCAAGCCTGCAAGCCCACCTCGTGAGCCCTGAGCCTCTGGGCTGCCTCTCCCACAGGGGTGTTGAATTTCCTTCTCTTCCTGTCGTAGGGGAAATCCAAGTCCTTTTTAATGCCATTGGGTAAATTTTGCAAGTGAGCCTCACTAGGCCTGTCTCCTGACATCCCCCTTTGCCTACAGCACAGGGGAGTTCCTGTGTTTTGTGAGTGGGTGAGCCTGTGCTATTCTGGGTCTTTCTTTTCTGGCTGCCAACAGAGCAGGTGTTTTTCATGGAACATGAGAGCTGCCAGGATCCACGCGGCCTCCCCTTTTGTGCTTCACACTTGTGTCTGGGCTGTCTGGTGCTGCCAGAACTGCAGTTTCATTTCTCTCTCTCTTCTCCCATTGCATGAAAAGATGAAGCAATCTGTCAGACAGGTCCATGGTTTTCTCCTTTGTCTTTATGGAGGAGAAAGGGCTTCCCCATTTTGTTTTTTTAGTACATAAGGTGGGCTATCTGGTCAACCCCCTTGGAAGTATTCTCCAAGAGATTAAATAATATTTGGGCATGGCTGTCTGCAGTGTTTCACTTTATCAAACATTTTGTAACCAGTGTGGTTACATCTGTGTGCTAGGTGAACAAGACAGACTGTACCCACAGCATGCAAGAAGCAAGAAGCCAGCAGTTTCTGTAGAGTGGGCAGTGCTGGGTGAGCTTTGTGCACAGCAACCTGGGGGGCCCAGAGACAAGTAGCCCACACACCTGGGGTATTCAGGTGGATCCCAGGAAGAAGATATTCTGAGCTGAGTCTACTGCTTAGCAGGATGCATTTTATTCAGGTTACCAATTAATATTCTATTTTCAACTTTTGTCAACCACATATAATTGGGAATACTTTCTTTATTTTCATGTTGACTAAATTCAGCTAGTGATGAAGCCATAGTTTGAGACCCCGATATCCTATATTAGAGGGCCCGGGTTTATGTCCCAATTCCAGTTTCCTGCTAGTGCAGACCCTGGGAGGCAGCAGGTGTTGGCTCAAGTAGCTGGGGCCCCTGCCACCTGTGTGGGAGACCTGGATGGAGTTCTTGGCTCCCAGCTTCTGCCTGGCTCAAGTCTAAATGTTTGTGGGTATTTGGGGAGCTCTCTGTGTGTCTCTCTGCCCCTCAAATAAATAAATACAACTTTAAATTATATTTTAAAAATCAACAAGAGAAGTCACAATAGAACAATCTATGCAGATGTCTTAAGAGTCAAATGATAATGCATTGCATTTGTTTGACATTTTACAGCTTGCAAATACTTTCACATTCATTGTCTTGTTTGGGACTGACAATAATCTCACAAAAAAGTAGGTAGAGAGTTTGCTGATTAACCAGGTTAGAGTCAACCTAAGCGCTTATCTCTGTGGCCTTGTAGAGCTCTGCTAAAATGACAGAAAGAAATGAGACTGGTCTAGACCTGTAGGGTGGAAGATAAAAGCAGAGTTAGGAGTGCAAGAGCAGTAGCAGCACCTGCTGTGACTGTGGGGTGGAGACGCAGCACGTGGCTCCACAGGAAGGGTGAAGCGGTCCCAGCTCACACGAAGACACCCGGGGCGGGGGCTCTGGGCTGGGACCACCCGGGTTCTGGTGAGTGGGGCTGGAACCAGGGGAATGGGTTCCAAGCCTGGGTGCCATTTCCCATGGTGTCCCCTGTGACCTCTCGCCATGTAGGCTGCTGAAGACACCCTGAGCAACCCCAGCCCTCACCCATGCATCCGCAGGCTGATTTCTCTCCTGACTTGGGGAGAGCTGCCCTTCTAGAAGGCTGAGAGGAACAGGGGGTGCTGTGAAAAGGCATCCGGGCCCCATTGCACCTGCTCCCTGAGTGTGCTGTCCCTGGCCAGGTCCTCAGGTGGAAGAATACGTTTTCCTTGGAGGAACTGTTGGGATAAAATATGCAAAAGCTGACCGGGGAGGGGTGGCCCTGTCACCCTGGAGGGAGGCTTCGCATTGCCACGTCTTGCTCATGTTTCCTTTCGGCTTTGTTGTGAGTCACTGTTTAACGGGAATGGTCACGCAAGAATTGCTGGATGCTGGAATGGAACCTCTCACTTGTTTACTAAAATAAACAAACAAATGGGGCAGGAGAGGGTTGGAGAAAACAAAGGCAATGCTGGAACCAGATGAGAACTTTCAGAAACAAACAAAACTGATATCCCACAGATGAGTTTAAATGACAGCAAGTTTTAAAAATATGAATCTATCTCCCATAGATTGAGCATTGTGTTTAAAACACAAATGAATTAATCCACATAGTTAATAGTTACCTAGTAGGAATTTTTGGGAGATATTTTACTTTTAGAATTTTTATTTATTTGAGAGACAGAGAGATAGACAGCCAGACATTTTTTCATCTGCTGGTTCACTGCCTAAATGTCTGCAACAGCCAGGGCTGGGCCAGGCCAACACCAGGAATTATGAACTCAACCTGGGTCTTCCATGTGGGTGGCAAGGTCCCAGTTCCCTGACCTTTACCCACTGCCTCCTAGGGTGCACTTAAGCAGGAAGCTGGAATTAGGAGCAGAGCTAGGACTGGAACCCAGGCACTCTAATGTGGAATGTGGGAATGCCAAGAGGCAGCTTAACCACTGCACCAGATGCCTCTCTGTAACAGGAATTTTAATAACAGAATACAGATATGAGATTATCAAATAAGTAATAGAAAAAATTTTTTAGAATAGGGAAGGTTCATAAGGCTTATCCAAATACATTATTTAGTTAATTGATTAGCTTGCATTGTGGCACACTGAGTTAAATTTCTGTCCGCAATGCTGCACATATGGGAGCTCCGGTTTATATCCTGGGTACTCCATTTCTGATACAGCTTCCTGCTACTGTACCCCAGACGGCACAAGTTCTTGGGCCCCTTCCACCCATGTGGGAGACCCGGATGCAGTGCCAGCTTGCTGACTTCAGCCTGGCTGAGTCTGACTGTTGCAGTCATTTGGAAAATGAACCAGTGGATGATGGAAGCTCTCTTTTTCTCTGTCTCTCCCTATAACTCTGCCTTTCAAATAAATAAAATAAATCTTGAAGGAGGAGGAGGAGTAAGAGGAGGAGGAGAAGAAGGGAAAGGCAAGAGGTCTGGAAGTGGCAGTGGAGCTGAGTTGGTGATGGGGTGGCTGTGAAAGGTGGAACAGTTACAACCAAAGAACAAAGGGTGGGGGTGTGAGGCTCTGCAGGAAAAAGGTGTGATTTCATCAGAGACCAAATTAGGGCTGCAGGGCAGCCCAGGCTGGAGGTGGGAAATGGAAACATAGTACCCAGACAAGAGGATCATAACAAGAACTTTGAGGTGGCCTGGAAGGGGTTTGTTGAAACTGAGTCTGGGGGCCAAGTGTTTACCCTGCTGGACACCATGCCCCCATTGTGGACTCAAGTCCTAGCTCCCACTCCTCACTCCAGCTGCCTGCCAGTGTGCACCCTTGCAGTCAGCAGGTGATGCCTCAAGTAGTTGGATTCCTGCCACCCATGTGGGAGACCTGGATTGAGTTTCTGTCACCTGGCTTCAGCCTTGGCCTAGTCCTGGCTGTTGAGGGCATTTGGGGGTTGAACCAGTGAAAGAGCACTTTCTGTATCTGTCTCTCAAATAAACAAACTCCATGTCTGTGCAAAGCTGAGTACTAGGAGGTAATTTCCCCATTTTTGAATAAGAGCCGAACTGTGTTCCTTCAAAATTCTTATGTCGATGGGCCCAACACTGTGGCATAGTGGATTGAGCCATATGGGCACCGGTTCAAATCCTGGCTGTTCCACTTCTGATCTAGCTCCTTGCTAATGGCCTGGGTGGCCCAGGTGCTTGGGTTCCTGCAGCCATGTGGGAGACCCAAAAGAAGCTCCTGGCCCCTGGCTTCAGGCTGGCCCAGCCCTGGCCATTGTAGCCATTTGGAGAATCAACCAGTGTGTGGAAAATCTCTCTGTAACTATTTCAAATAAATAAAATAAATCATAAAAATAAAAAAAATTGTTATGTTGATATGCTCACACCAAGGACCTAAGACAGATTTTATTTGTAGCCAAGGCCTTATTTATTTACTTTTTTTTTTTTTTTTTTTTTTGACAGGCAGAGTGGACAGTGTGAGAGAGAGACAGAGAGAAAGGTCTTCCTTTTGCTGTTGGTTCACCCTCCAATGGCCGCTGCGGCCGGCGCACCGCGCTGATCCGATGGCAGGAGCCAGGAGCCAGGTGCTTTTCCTGGTCTCCCATGGGGTGCAGGGCCCCAGCACCTGGGCCATCCTCCACTGCACTCCCTGGCCACAGCAGAGAGCTGGCCTGGAAGAGGGGCAACCGGGACAGAATCCGGTGCCCCAACCGGGACTAGAACCCGGTGTGCCAGCGCCGCAAGGCGGAGGATTAGCCTAGTGAGCCGCGGCGCCGGCCTTTATTTACTTTTAAAAGAAGTATTTATGCAGCTCACTAGGCTAATCCTCCGCCTTGCGGCGCCAGCACACCGGGTTCTAGTCCCGGTCCGGGCTCTGGATTCTGTCCCGGTTGCCCCTCTTCCAGGCCAGCTCTCTGCTGTGGCCAGGGAGTGCAGTGGAGGATGGCCCAAGTGCTTGGGCCCTGCACCCCATGGGAAACCAGGAGAAGTACCTGGCTCCTGGCTCCTGCCATCGGATCAGCACAGTGTGCTGGCCACAGCGTGCCGGCCATGGCGGCCATTGGAGGGTGAACCAACGGCAAAGGAAGACCTTTCTCTCTATCTCTCTCTCTCTCACTGTCCACTCTGCCTGTCAAAAAAAAAAAAAGTATTTATGTGAAAAGGAGAGTTAGGGCGAGAGACATCTTCCAGCTGCTGGTTCACTCCTCAAAAGACCTCAATGGCCAGGGATGGGCCAGGCCAAAGCCAGGAGTCTGGAACTCAATCCAAGTCTTCCATGTGGATGAAGGGGCCTAAGGACATGGGCCATCTTCCTCTGCCTTTCCAGGCATGTTAGCAGGGAGCTGGATTGAACTGAAGCAGGTGGGATTTGAACCAGCACCCATATGGATACCAACATTGCAAGCTGTGGTTTAACCCACTGTGCCACAACACCAGCCTCTGTAGATAGGACTTTTTTTTTTTTTTTTAAACCAGGCAGAATGGACAGTGAGAGAGAGAGAGACAGAGAGAAAGGTCTTCCTTTTGCTGTTGGTTCACCCTCCAATGGCCGCCGCGGCCGGTGCGCTGCGGCCGGCACACTGCGCTGATCCGATGGCAGGAGCCAGGTACTTCTCCTGGTCTCCCATGGGGTGCAGGGCCCAAGCTCTTGGGCCATCCTCCACTGCACTCCCTGGCCACAGCAGAGAGCTGGCCTGGAAGAGGGGCAACCGGGACAGAATCCGGAGCCCGGACCGTGACTAGAACCCGGTGTGCCGGCGCTGCTAGGTAGAGGATTAGCCTGTTGAGCCGCGGTGCCGGCGTAGATAGGACTTTAAAGAGGTAATTGGAGTTAAAAACAATCATATTGAGTGGGTTTCAATCCAATCCAACTGTTGTCCTCATAAGCAGAGGACACTTGGTCACACAGAGAGACACCAGGGATTGTCGCATGGAGAGGGAAATCCAGGCCACGCAGGGCCACAGCAGAACCCAGCCTGGAGACACCTGATCTTGGACTGTGATCCTCCAGAGCCGTGAGAAATAAATTTCCATGTTGTAAGCCTCCCAGTCAGTGGGATTTTGTCATGCAGCCCTAGCAGGGTCGTACACTTTTTTTTTTTTTAAGATTTATTTATTTATTCAAAAGTCAGAGTTACACAGAGAGGAGAGGCAGAGAGAGAGGTCTTCCATCCAATGGTTCACTCCCCAATTGGCCACAACGGCTGGAGCTGCGCCGATCCAAATCCAGGAGCCAGGAGCTTCTTCTGGGTCTCCCACATGGGTGCAGGGGCCCAAGGACTTGGGCCATCTTCTACTGCTTTCCCAGGCCATAGCAGAGAGCTGGATCGGAAGTGGAGCAGCTGGGTCTGGAACCAGCGCTCATATGGTCTGCTGGCGCTTCAGGTCAGGGTGTTAACCTGCTGTGCCACAGCTCTGGCTCCCATACACTGTTTTAACACATGATGTCTGTAACTTGAAATTTCCTCTGACTGTACTGAAATCTAATTATATCCTCGATCTAGTCTTGTTGGTGAAGCCCCAAGGGACATGTAGGAAAGGGCACAGCACCAGAGAAGCAGCGAGCACAGGATCGAACCCTGAGGATCTGGGTTTTCCCTGGACACATGGGATGGCAAAGAGCCACCTCAGACTCGGTGCAGGCCGGGAGGGGCAATCTCATGCCATTAGCATTCACCCCCTGAGGTGCAGCAGCACCATTCAAATGCATAGGTTGTTAAAAATGTTTGATGGGACCTGTGCAAATACTTCTTACTGTTGCATTGGGTGTTGGGGCAACCTTACTCCAGATCAGACAACGCGGCAGGGGCTACCAGCCAGTGCTTGCCCTTTTCTGCATTTCATCTGCAACTCCAGGACTTCCCAGGAGCCTTACTGGGCTGGTGTCATTAAAAATAAAATATATTCTTTCAAGGAAGAAAGTTGCAAATATTGAGCCATCAACTGCTGCCTCGCAGGCGCATTAGCAGGTAAACGGATCAGAATCTGAGTAAGCCGAGACTTGAACCATGTACTTTGATATGGAATGCTGGCGTCCCAGACGGTGGCTTGTCCTGTTGGACCACAATGCTTGCCCCTGAATCGACCATCTTGAAGTGCACAGGATGGTGGCATTAAGTACCTGTATTCACATTACATCATCACCATTCTTCTCCAACTTTTTCATCATCTGTACCCATCGCACTGTAATTTCTCATTGCCACCTTCAACGGTTGTAAAAACACTCCTTCATTCAACCTGTGCCCCAGGTCTCTCCAGGGGAGATCTGGATTGCAGATTGCACAAGGTGGGCAGTTTGCCCACTTGAGGGTCCAACGCCTGGAGAAAGAGCTAAGCTTTGCGGATGCCCCTGTGCAGCAGGCACTTTGAGGGAGGGATGCAGAACTGGACAGTTCTGTGTACGGTAAGCTCCAGGAGAAGGGAGGGCTGCGACGCGGGGAGCAAGGCTCAGGACGCATGGACGTGATCAGACCTGGGGCAGCCGTGCTGGAGGTTAGCAAGTGAACAGTGCGCAGGAAGGACACTGAGGCACGCAGGCCCTGGGAGCAGACGGGTCACCAGCACCCGGGAAGTTGCAGAGAAGCCTGAGAGAGGAGAGGTGGCGGGAGCCACCCCAGGGCGGGGGCAGGGGCGGGGGCGGGTCCGTGCTCTATCTCCAGGCAGTGGGAAGCAGCTAAGAGCCTGAAGCGGGGCCCTAAAAAGATCAATCACCGGCACCTTGTTAACGAACGTGATTCATCACTTGCCTGCCCTTATTATCATGCTGATGGCGAGCAGCATCCACAATGGGAAAGTCGCTAGGGTTTGTGTTGTAGAAATCTTTCTGCATTGCTGTTTGAAGTTCCTGCTCTGGAAATTCACTTTTTAAAAATTTTTTTTAAGTAAGTGTTAAAACCAGACCCAGACCGTCTGACCGAGGTGGGGTGAAGGGGGAGGGTCTAGAAATTAGACTCAATTTGCAGGCTGTCCAAGGCCTTGCACGTGGGTAAGAAATCATCCTGCCTTTTGGAGAGGTGAGAAGTAGAAGCCTATCAGGCAACTGGTCTCGTCCAAGCTTGTTGATTCCTGTCTTCCCTGGGGGCACTGAGGCCAATTCCCCCAGTTCTTTCTGGACAAGGGTAAATTAAGATTCGGTTTACAAAGTAAGCACTCTGTAATTAGCTTGCCCGGGGAATATTATCAACCATAACTTGAGAGGGAATTTGCTGCACTTGCTCACCTGTCGTAGGCCTGCTGAGCTGCCTGAGTATTTATGTGATAAAGGCCAGGTTCAGGAGTTCAGTTTCTGGAGGGGAAGACGTGGATCCATTAAGCTCATCTGACGTGAAGCTCCGGTGTAGCCCAGAACCATCCGAGCGGAGGGTGGACAGCCATGCATACTGGTCCCTGTTCCCAGAAGGCACCCTGCCTGTCCCCCCTCCCCACCCAGGGGTACCCAGTGACTCTAGCTTCATCATTTAAAGCTCAATTCTCTTTTTTGAGCTTTATCAGTTGTAATTTTTTTATTATCCTCAATAATAATACTTCTACAGAGATAACATGAACAATGTGCCTGGTTATTTTTTGCTTTTAGCAAGACTGTGGTTGTGAACTCTGTGTACAGGATAAGCGTTCAGGAGTCAAGAACTTCTCGAGACCATTTGTTCAGAAATGACTTGAATTCTGCAGAAGGTCGAGCTGAGTGTGGCCCGGCCTCCCAGTCCAGGGACGTGTATAGCTTATTAAATAGCCAAATTGCTATTATATCTATATTTAATATTTATTTTCATTTTATGTGAAAGGCAGAGACAGAGAGAGATTGGCAGAGAGTTATCTTCCACCCACTGGTTCACTCTCTAAAATGACTGCAGTAGCCTAGGCTGGACCAGGCTGAAGCTCCAAGCCCAGAAGTTAACTCAAGTCTCCTATCTGGGTGGTAGGGACCCAGCTTCTCAAGCCTTCATCTCTGCCTCCCAGGGTGTACATTAGCACGAAGCTTTGGGAAATCAAAGGAGCAGGAAGCAAGCGTCCCAAGCATCGAATTCTGTCTTACTCCTAGAGCTATCAAACTTCAACTGCAAGGTCTTTCAATAAACAATGTATTAGCAATTAATGTCATACCGGGATAGATAGATAAAAATGTCCTACCTGCTTTCCCCCAGGTCTATGTTTGATAAATAGGTAATAATGAGATGAATACCATACATTTGCATTGCATTTTATTTATTTACTTTTAAAGACTTATTTATTTATTTGAAAAGCAGTGTTACAGAGAGAGGGAGAGATTGGGGGTGGTGGTGGTGGTGGTTCTAAGCCAGGAACCTGAAGCTTCTTCCAGGCCTCTGACATGACTAGCAGGGTCCCAAGCACTTGGGCCATCTTTCCCATGTATGTTAGCAGGGAACTCGATCCAAAGTGGAGCAGCCAGGACTTGAATCAGTGTCCCTATTGGATGCAGGCATCACAGGCTGCAGCTTAACCCCTTATGTCACAATACCAGCCCCTTATATAGAATTAAAAAAAAAAAAAAAGGTTTATTTTATGTGTTTGAAAGGCAGAGCAACAGAGAAAGAGGGAGACAGAGAGAGATCTTCCATTGGCTGCTTCATTCCCCAATGATGACAACAGCCAGGGCTGTTTCAGGCTGAAGCCAAGAGCCGGGAGCTCCATCTGTGTCTCCCATATGCGTGCTGGGGCCCAAGCACATGGGTGATCATCTACTGCCTTTCCAGGTGCATTAGCAGGGAGCTGGCTTGGAAGCTGAGCAGCTGGGATTCGAACTGGTGTTGATAGGGAATGCCAGTGTTGCAAGCGGGGCTTTACCCGCTGTGCCGCAGCGCTGCCCACACATAGCTTTTTCTAGCTTAGAATGTTCACAGGTGTGATCACATCCCTCTAGGGTGGATGGGACAGAGGTTAATTATGACTTCGCAGTTACAAGATGGAGGTTGAAAGTGGGAAGCTATTTTGCCTAAGGCTTATGAGACTGGTATGGGAATCTACACAGGCCCATTTATTTCACCCATGCTGTGTCCCAAACACTTACTTCCCAGACAATGGGAGCAAACCAGACATCCCAAGGTTCCCCCCTGAGGGTCAGACACACACAGAGACAGATAATTGTGAAACTACAGGACAAGAACAGTGCTGGAGATTTGGGAGGCTCAGAGAAGAAACAGATAATTCAGGGGCAAGGGAGACTCTGGTGGGGGTAATCAGGAAAGTCTCCCTGGAGGAGGTGACACCTAAATTTAATATTTTTTAAATTTAATCTTTTTTTTTTTTTTTTTAATTTGAGAGGTAGAGTTACAGACAGTGAGAGGAAGAAACAGAGATAGAAAGGTCTTCCTTCCATTGGTTCACTCCCCAAATGGCCGCAACGGCCAGAGCTGTGCGGATCTGAAGCCAGGAGCCAGGAGCTTCTTCCCAGTCTCCCATGAGGATGCAGGGGCCCAAGGACTTGGGCCATCTTCGACTGCCTTCCCAGGCCATAGCAGAGAGCTGGATTGGAAGTGGAGCAGCCAGACTAGAACTAGTGCCCATATAGGATGCCGGCGCCGCAGGCAGAGGATTAACCCACTGTTCCAAGGCACCGGCCCCTAAATTTAATCTTAAAACAATAGAAAAAGCAAAGCCTAGCCTTATGTAATCTCAGAAACACTGAGCATCAGATATTGATCGTATTTATAGGTGTAATCAATAGATGATATAGTTGATATTTATGTACATGGGGCATGTAATATAGTCAGAGATAGCCAGCAGAGAACATGGCATCATTGCTTCTTTTTTTTTTTTTTTTTTAAGATTTACTTATTTAAAATGCAGAGTTGAGAGACAGAGAGAGATCTTCCATTCGCTGGTTCACTCCCCAAATGGCCACAACAGCCAGGGCTGGACCAGACCGCAGCCAGGAGCCAGGACTTCGTCTGGAGTCTCATTTTTGTTTTCAATGCAGCTTCCTGCTCATGTACACCCTGGGGGGTGGCAGGTGCCAGCTCCAGTCCTTGAGCCCCTGCCACTGTGGGGGAGGTTCAGCTTGATTTCTGGCCTCCTGTCTTGGACTGTGCCCAGTCCCATCTGCTGCTGTGGGATTTGAATAATGAACCAGTGGGTGAATTCCACTTTGCTGCCCTTCAAATAAATAAGTTTTAAAAATGAAATTAAGGCCGGTGCTGCGGCTCACTAGGCTAATCCTCCGCCTAGCGGTGCCGGCACACCGGGTTCTAGTCCCGGTTGGGGCGCTGGATTCTGTCCCGGTTGCCCCTCTTCCAGGCCAGCTCTCTGCTGTGGCCCAGGAAGGCAGTGGAGGATGGCCCAAGTGCTTGGGCCCTGCACCCCATGGGAGACCAGGAGAAGCACCTGGCTCCTGCCATCGGATCAGCATGGTGCGCCGGCTGTGGCGGCCATTGGAGGGTGAACCAACGGCAAAGGAAGACCTTTCTCTCTGTCTCTCTCACTGTCCACTCTGCCTGTCAAAAAAAAAAAAAAATTGAAAAAGATAACAAGTGCTGGTGAGGATGTGAAGCAAAGGGAATTGTTATACACTGTTGGTGGAAATGAAAATTAGCACAGTCCTAATGGAAAACAGTATAGAAGTGCCTCAAAAAGTTAAAACTATTATATTGCCCAGCAATTTCACTCCTGGGCATATATCCAAAGGCAATGAAATCAGAGTATTGAAAAGACATTTGTACTCCCATGTTTATTGCAACACTATTCATGATAGCCAAGAAATAGAATCAGCCTGAGTGTTTGTCAATTGCTAAGCGGATAAGGATATGTGGGGGGACCCGCGTTGTGGCACCACCTGCAGTGTCACCATATGCTGTGGCCATCTGGGGAGGGAACCAGTAGATGGAAGATTTCTCTCTCTCTCTCCCTCTCTCTCCCTCTCTCTCCCTCTGCCTTGAAAATAAATAAATAAATCTCTTATTTAAAAAAGATAATGTGGTACATGTACACAGTGGAATACCATTCAGCCATAAAAAAGATGAACTCCTAGTATCTGAGACCGTGGAACTGAAGGGACGCCGTGTTACGTGAAATGAGCCAGGCCCAAGAAGACAGACACTGCATGATCTCAATCTCGTGTGGATTATGCAAAATCGGCCTCACAGAAGTAGAGAGAGTTACCAGAGGCTGAAGCAAGCGCAGAGGATAGAGAGATGGAGGGGGGGTCCATCAGCAGCTACTGAGGCGCAGTTAGGTGGGAGAAGCAAGTTCTCGTGTTGTATCGCACAGCAGGGCGACTGAGAATGACAGATAACGGCCATGTGCTCTCTATGCCACAAAAGCTAGAAGAAGTAATTTTGAATGCTTTCCCTGCAAAGACATGACAAATGTTTGAGGAGACACGCATGCTTACCTTGATTTGAACATTACACAATGTATGTATGTATACATCATGCGATACCCCATAAACATGCACAGTTTTTATGTGTCAATTAAAAAAAAAACAGAGCTGGTGCTGTGGCATAAAAGGTTAAGCTTCTGCCTGCAGGCTGGCATCACGTATGGGCACCGATTTGAGTCTCAGCTGCTCCACTTCCAATCCAGCTCCCTGCTGGCCCAAGTCCTTGGATCCCCGCACTCATGTGGGAAACCTGGAAGAAGCGCCTGGCTCCTGGCTTTGGATTTGCCCAGCTCTGTCCATATTGGCCATTTGGAGATCAGACAGAAGCACTCTCTCTCTCTCTCTCTCTTTCTCTCTAACTCTGCCTTTAAAATAAATAAAATATTTTTGTTTGTTTGTTTTTAAAGATTTATTTATTTATTTGAAAAGCAGGCTCAGAGATGCAGAGGCAGAGAGAGATCTTCTATCCACTCCCCAGGTGGCTACAATGGTTGGAGCTGAATTGGAAGTAGAGCAGCTGGGACTCAAACTGGTGCCCATGCGGGACACCAGTGCTGCAGGTGGCGGCCTTACCTGCTACGCCACAGCACCGACTCCAATAGAATCTTTCTTTAAAAATAACAATACAACTCAGGAGATGCCACATAAAAATTATAATTTCCCATTTCCTTAAAAAAAAGGGAAAAAAATCCAGGATCCCATTCCTGAGTTGCCATAGGCAGTCATCCCTTTTCAATAGGGGCGCTCACTCCCCATGGTGTCTGTGTCCCCGGCCAAGTGTCACTTGGCATTTGTCGCATCTGTCATTGTGACTGTAGTCTTTTTTTTTTTTTAAGATATATATTTTGGGGGTCGGTGCCGTGGCTCACTTGGTTAATCCTCTGCCTGCAGCGCCGGCATCCCATATGGGCACTGGGTTCTAGTCCTGGTTGCTCCTCTTCCAGTCCAGCTCTCTGCTGTGGCCCTGGAGGGCAGTGGAGGATGGCCCAAGTGCTTGGGCCCCTTGCACCTGCATGAGAGACCAGGAGGAAGCACCTGGCTCCTGGCTTCGGATTGGGGCAGCGCTGACCGTAGTGGCCGTTTAGGGGGGTGAACCAACGGAAGGAAGACCTTTCCCTCTGTCTCTCTCTCACACTCACTGTAACTCTACCTGTCAAATAAATAAATAAAAAATCTTTGAAAAAAGATTTATTTATTTTGAAAGTCAGAGTTACAAAGAAAGAGGGAGAGACACAGAGAAAGAGATATTCCATATACCGGTTCACCCCACATCTGGCCACTACAGCCAGGAGCCAATAACTTCATCTGGGTCTCCAATGTGGGTGCAGGGCCCAAGGAGTTGGGCCATCTTCTGCTGCTTTTCCAGGCTCATTAGCAGGGAGCTGGATAAGAAGTGGAGTAGCCGGGACTCAAACTGGTGCCCATATGAGATGACCACACTACAGGCTGTGGCTTAACCCACTCTACCACAGCGCCAGCTCCAAGCTCCAACTTCTTAGCTTGATCAAGTTCTTTGTAATCTGCCTCTTTGGGCAGATGTACAATTTTTGTGTATCAATTTTAAAAAATAGGGCTGGTGCTGTGGCATAGCAGATAAAATTGCCACCTTCAGCTATGGCATTCAATGTGAGCACCAGTTCGAGTCCTCGCTGCTCCACTTCCTATCCAGCTCCCTGGAGAAAGCAGCGGAGGATGGCCCAAGTGCTTGGGTCCCTGCACCCACATTCAAGACCCAGAAGAAGTTCCTGGCTCCTGGCTTCGGCCTGGCCCAGCTCCAGCCATTGAAGCCATTTGCCATTTGGGGAGTGAAGCAGTGGAAGGAAGATTACTCCCTCCCTCTTTCTCTCTCTGTTCCTCCCTCTCTCTGTAACTCTGCCTTACAAACAAATAAATCTTAAAGAAAAATACACAAAAGCATATACATACACAAACATACTTAAAAAAAATCTGCCTCTGTGTCACTGTAGCCATTGCTGCTCCTGCCATCACAAGTTCACACTTCATTTGTACTGAATCTGCCGTGGGAGTGACTGGCACCGTTGGCATTTACAGCGGCCATTGCTGCTGCCTGGAAGCCCCTTCCTCTTCGCTCAATCCTATCCATCCTTTGGAGACTAAGCCCGAGTGCCTTTGCTCCATTTCCTGGGTGGAATACACATCTCTCTCAGAGTGCGTATTACTCACGTAATATGATTATTAGCTTTTCTGTCTCTTTCTGCTGTGCAATCAGCTATAAATCGTGCAGAAACAGAGTACGCCATGTGTAATTTTGAAGTTCTAATGATTTGAACTTTTTGGTGCATGAGAAAGAGCTTGGGCCTAGCATGGTGGCTGGGCCACAGAGGCACTCAGTCATTGGTGGTTAATAACACAAAGAAATGGATCAGGACAAAATGCACCAGACTTAAAAGGTAGCCCAGTAGTAAGTGTGCTGTGGTGGGGCAGAGTGAAAGCTGGAGAAAGAAGGAAAAATTGTACAGATATGCGACACGCACAGTGTGAGCACAGTAGAGAAGGCCCTTTCAGTTGGACTTTCGTTCCAACTTTCAATCAGAACTCGGGACATCTTCCCTTCCAGTGGGCTTTCCTGCTTGTCGGTGTGAAAATGTCTGATTTTAATACATAATCATTTAGGAACATTTAGAACTTCTTATGTCTTCTCTAAAGGTCATTGGAAAATGTGTCAGCATGTTTCTTCTTTTAAAAAATTATTTATTTATTTATTTGAAAGAGTAGAAAGAAGGGGAGAGAGAGACATAGATGGATAGATGGATAGATAGATAGATAGATAGATAGACATTCTCCATCTTCTGATTCACTCTCCAAATGGCCACAATGGCTGAAGCCAGGAAGCAGGATCTTCATCTGGGTTTTTTATGTGGGTGCAGAGGCCCAAGGACTTGAGCTTGCTTTCCCAAACTCATTAGCAGGAAGCTATCTTAGCATATTTCATGTCTCTTTCATTAACTTAAGCTGGGTCTGATACATAAAATATATTTAAAAAGCTGACTTAAAAGGACTAGTATTGTGAGTCCCTTTACTTTAGCATTCTGTAGTTCATGTCAGTCCTCTCCCGACAGCTCTTCAGTGTCTTTCCTTTTACTGGAAGTAATTTAATCCATTTGGGCTGCTATAACCAAATACCATAAACTGGCTTACAAACAACAGAAATGTAAAAAATAGATATTTTAAAGATTTATTTATTTATTTAAGAGGCAGAGTTAGAGAGAGAGAGAGAGAGGCCTTCTATCTGCTATTTCATGTCCCAGATGGCTGCAGTGGCTGGAGCAGGGCTGATCTGAAGCCAGGAGCTTCATCTGGGTCTCCCATGTGGGTGCAGGGACCCAAGCACTTGGGCCACCCAGGCCGTTAGCAGGGAGCTGGGTTGGGAGTGGAGCAGCTGGGACTCAAAGCATGTCCATACGGGATGCTGGTGCCACAGGCAAAGACTTAACCTACTGCACCACAGCATTGACCCCACAAACAATATTTATTTCTCACCATTCCGGAGGCTGGGAACTTCAAGATGGTGGCACCAGGGGACTCCGTGTTTGGCGAGGGCCCATTCCCCACAGAAGGTGCCATCTAGCTGTGTCCTCTCGTGGTAGAGGAAGTGACCTCTGGTCTGTTCTACCCATGGTAAGGGTGCTTATCTCATTCCTGAATCTGCACCCTCGTGACCTAATGGTCTCCAAAGGCCCCACTTGCTAATACCGCCACAGAGGGGTGAGGTTTCAACATGAAGTTTGCTAGGATGCAGCATTCCGTACACAGCAGGAGGCACAAGCCGAAGTCCTTACCAACCCTCCAACACGGAAGCTGGCAATTGTATGAGGGTGTTCAAAGAGTTCATGGAAATGTGCGACATCCTTTAATTCCATGTCCATGAACTTCTTGAAGGACCCTCTCACATAGCGTCATTCCCCCAAGCCCTGGCATCTGCTGTTCCGTCCACCCCTTCTGGGTGTTTGCTCAGACTGCTCCTTTTGCCACTCCCCCCACAGCTGCATTGAGACATACAGGTGCCCGGAAGCTACACACGATCAACGTGTACAGTGGGTGACTTTGAACGTATATATACACCCATGTTACCAGCATGGCAATCAGTATGAGGCTCATATCCATTACCTCCCCCTGTTCCCATGGTCTTTCTTCTTGTTCTAGGGGCAAGAACATTCAACCCAAGATCTATACTCTTAACACATTTCTAGGTGCGTCACATCTCAGTGTTAACTGCAGGCACTGTGTTGGCTAGTAGATCCCTGGAACTTACTCATCCTATCCAACTGTGAATGGCTACCCTGACCACCCCACAGATAACTGAAAACTTTGCAAAGTGCCTCACGCCTCCCAGTGAGCCCTGGCTCTTTCCAGCTTATATTTTTCTGCAGTAACGGCTATCATCTCTACTTCATTAACTGGGAAAATCTCCCAGGGAGAGTAAAGGCATGGTCCCATGGCTCACAGCAGTATCCCTGGGAGGCCAGGACCTGTGCTGGAGAAGGTACTGGAACAGTATCAGCCGAGCGCATTGAGTGGCACGGTACAGAATTTATGTTTGTTCTTTTGGGGCATATTCTGGACATGGTAACTTTGTTATCACCTCTCACGTTTATTATCCATGGGTAATTTGATAAATATTTCACGTTACTGGGAGTTAATTTGTCCCCTCTCATACTCTACATTCTTGTAATCTCTAAGATTTCCAAAGAATGGAATTGAGGTGCCAGCATCCCATATGGGCACCGATCGAGTCCCAGCTGCTCCACATCCCATCCAGCTCCCTGCTAATGTGCCTGGGAAAGCAGCTGGGGATGGCCCAAGTGCTTGGGCCCCCGCACCCAGAGACCCAGAAGAAGCTCTTGGCTCCTGGCTTTGGCCTGGCCCAGTCCTGGCCATTGAGGCCACTTGGGGAGTGAACCAGCAGAAGGAAGATCTCTCTTTCTCTGTAATGAAATTAATCTTAAAAAAAGGGGGGGTTTGGCCGGCGCCGTGGCTCACTAGGCTAATCCTCCGCCTGGCGGCGCCGGCACACCGGGTTCTAGTCCCGGTCGGGGCGCTGGATTCTGTCCCAGTTGCCCCTCTTCCAGGCCAGCCCTCTGCTGTGGCCCGGGAGTGCAGTGGAGGATGGCCCAGGTGCTTGGGCCCTGCACCCCATGGGAGACCAGGAAAAGCACCTGGCTCCTGGCTCCTGCCATCGGATCAGCGCGGTGCGCCGGCCGCAGCGCGCCGGCCGCGGCGGCCATTGGAGGGTGAACCAACGGCAAAGGAAGACCTTTCTCTCTGTCTCTCTCTCTCTCACTGTCCACTCTGCCTGTCAAAAAAAAAAAAAAATAAAAAAAAAAAAAGGGGGGGGGGTTTAAAGTTCCTTATAGGTCCCTCAGGGATTTAGAGGAGATGACTGGCCCCTTTTGTTACTATCACAAAAGCATTAAAACTATAAGAAGCAAAAAAAAAAATTACTACAATTAATCACCACTTCTACTTTCTTTTAAAATTTTTATTATTATTTATTATTTTTATTTTTTATTTATTTTTTATTTTTTTTTATTTTTGACAGGCAGAGTGGACAGTGAGAGAGAAAGACAGAGAGAGAAAGGTCTTCCTTTGCCGTTGGTTCACCCTCCAATGGCCGCTGCAGCCGGCGCACCGTGCTGATCTGAAGCCAGGAGCCAGGTGCTTCTCCTGGTCTCCCATGGGGTGCAGGGCCCAAGCACCTGGGCCATCCTCCACTGCACTCCCTGGCCATAGCAGAGAGCTGGCCTGGAAGAGGGGCAACCGGGACAGAATCCGGCACCCCGACCGGGACTAGAACCCGGTGTGCCGGCGCCGCAAGGTGGAGGATTAGCCTATTGAGCCACGGCGCCGGCCTTTTATTTATTTATTTGAAAGGCAGAGATAGAGAGAAGAAGAGAGAGAGAAAGAGAGAGGTCTTCCATTCACTAGTTTACTTCCCAAATGGCCACAATGGCCAGGGCTGGGCCAGGCTGAAGCCAGGAGCCAGGAGCTTCAGCCAGATCACCCCTGTGGGCGCAGGGACCCAGGGGATGCGGCAGAGGCTTAACCTTTTATGCCACAGTGCCGGCCCCTAAAATTTCACTTGTTTGAGAGGCAGAGAGACTGACAGAAAAAGAGACAGACCGATTCTCATTGCTGGTTCACTCCCTGAATGCTCACAACATTCCTGGCTGAGCCAGGCCAAAGCCAGGAGCTAGAATCTCAACCCAGGTCTCCCATGCGGGTGGCAGGGATCCAGTTACTTGAGCTCCCACCTGATACGGGCCAGGGTGTAAATGAGCAGGAAAATGGAATGGAAGCCAGCGCTGGGACCTGAACCCAGCTCCTCTGATATGGGGCGCAGTCATCCCAAGTGGCATCTTAACTGCTGTGCCACGTCTGCCCCAACCAAGTGATGAAATATGGACCGAGAGACTTCCGCTGTTTGTAAAAAGGACAGATGGTGAGATGATGGTTTTCTGGGCATTTAGAGCAACCGTTTTTCTTTCAAATTTTGTCTAAAGGAGCACTGGGATGAGAGTGAGGGTCTCATTTCCTTTTTTTAAAGGATTGATTTATTTATTCGAAAGAGAGAAAGAGAGGGAGAGAGATCTTCATCTGCTGGTTCAGTCCCCTAAGTGGCTGCAACAACCAGGGCTGGGCCAGGCCAAATTCAAGAGTCAGGAGCCCCATCTGGGTCTTCCATGTGGGTGCAGAGGCACAAGTACTTGGGCCATCTTTCTGCTTTCCCAGGCGGGTAACAAGGAGCTGGATCAGAAGGGGAACAGTGGGACTTGAATCAGAACCCCAGTGGGATGCCACTGTTGCAGAAGGTGACTTAGCTATGCCACAGCTCTAAAACGAGCAGGCTGGGGGTGATCTGACCCATCCAACTCTCAACCCTCTGCAAAGCTCTGGGAGATGAAGTCATGGAAACTTCTCATGTGTACCAGAAGTAGTAATTCATTTATTAATATAAATGGTTTAATAATCATCTAAGAACAATGTAAAACTCTATTATGCTTATATAAGCTTGGTTTTCATAGTTTTTTCTGTGTTAAATGGAAATTGTTTCCTTCTGACTAAAATTTAAAAACATAAATTAAATCTGAGGACACATACACATTAGAGGACCATCGACATAATTGCACTTAACTCTGATTCATTAATTACCCAGTTGGAGAACATCGAAGCCCCCTGCAGCTCTCTTCCCAATTCTGAATGAGAGCAAGGAAGAGTTCAAATTCGTCTGTGGCTTGTTGGCAAGCTTCAGCAACATAGCCAAAGGCCAAGTGAATTTCTGACACTATTTGGACGCTTCTACTTCCGGGCTGTCCTAGTCCCCTCTGTTAATTTGAGGATTACCAGTACTGCACACTATTAATCTCAACTCAAATAATCTCACGGATGTCAGTATTTCACCTTATGCCTGAATACAGGGTAAGACACATTTCTTAAAAACTGTTGAAAAGCAGCTTTTAAAAACGAACATTTGTGGATCAGTTACATCACCTCAGCCTACGGGACAAGATTTGCATTTCTGTACTTCCACATTTCAAATCAATAGCACAGCAGTCTTTTTGTGCAGCAGGTCTCTTTCCTCATTCCCACGGGGATCGCTGGCCTGGCACTGTGGGGACGCTGGGGGATTAGGATGCTACCCCGGATTGCCACTCTCAAACTTCAACCACGATCCAATCACGGATTTCTTTTTGAGAGCGAGGTCTCTCATGGCCCGTCTGCCAGACTGTCGCCCTGTTCCATCTCAGGAGCCTTTGGTTTGGGCACCATTGGGTCCCCGCGGGGACAGGGAGAAAATCCACGGGTGGCAGGTCCTAGCTGCGCTTCGCCCTCCTCACCGCACGCCCGGGCCTGAATGACAAACATCAGGCCCCACAGAGGCCTCTGCAAGGCCACTGACGCCATGCGTGTGGCTGCCGCGAAGAGCGCGCTTTGCGGATGCAGACCGGAGGAGGGGAGAAGCCGCTTTCCCAGGCCCCGCACCGGGGGCTGCCGAAGACACAAAAGAAAGGCTTCCCGAATTTAAAAGGCCATTCGCCAGGCCGGCTTAGAAAAATGAAAGGAGATACGAGGCCGGAGGTGGGGGGGGGGAGAGGGGGGGAAGAAGGGACGAACCAACTCTCCGTGTGCTGACTGCCAGGCTGGGTTAGACAAGCCAGAGCGGAAATAAAATCCCGAGGCGTTTTAAAACGGTATAGAAGGAGGGGCACCCAGGACGGCAATACTAAGATGGAAGAAAAGGTGGAGGGGTTCGAGCTGAAAACGCCAAGCTGAGCTCTGCTAGCATTTCAAGCCGAGCAGCCGCCCAGGCTGGGAGGCCAAGAGCAGAACGAGCTCCCTCGGCAGAAACCCAGTGGACTTTGCAGCGGGCCGGTTAAACCGAAAGGCGGTTTCCTTCTCCTCCATTTGCTCGGCACCCAATAGGAAGCGCACTGCGCGGCCTGTGCCGCGCTCCCGACCCGGGCCTCGGCGTGGGGGCGGGGAGGCAGGGACGGTGCTGGGCGGGGCCGAGCGCGAGCGCGCTCCCGCCTTCCTGCTGCGCGGCGCGCCCGTCAGCGCGGGGGGCGGGGCGGCTATATTACGTGCGCGGCGCCGCCCCTGCGAGAGGACGTTGCGTGCTCGCTCGCGCCAGGCGAGTCTCCGCGTCTCCCTCGCGAACTCGGTGAAAGGAATTGGCGCCGTTCGACACCAGGCGGGTCCTCTCTGCAGCACGAACCCACCTCCAGCCGCAGCCGCCGCCCGGACCGAGGAGCAGCCGCAGCAGCCGCTACCAGTGGCCGAGTGAGCGGAGCCCAGTCCGAGCCAAGCTCCCTGCCGCGAATCGGGGCCCTCATCATGAGTTCCTCGCCTGTTAATGTAAAAAAGCTGAAGGTGTCTGAGCTGAAAGAGGAGCTCAAGAAGCGGCGCCTCTCCGACAAGGGCCTCAAGGCCGAGCTCATGGAGCGACTCCAGGCTGCGCTGGACGACGAGGAGGCCGGGGGCCGCCCCGCCATGGAGCCCGGGAACGGCAGCCTAGACCTGGGCGGGGATTCCGCCGGGCGCTCGGGAGCAGGCCTCGAGCAGGAGGCCGCGGCCGGCGGCGACGACGACGAGGAGGAGGAGGAAGAGGAGGAGGAAGGGATCGCCGCCCTGGATGGCGACCAGATGGAGCTAGGAGAGGAGAACGGGGCCGCGGGGGCGGCCGAGTCGGGCCCGATGGAGGAGGAGGAGGCCGCCTCGGAAGACGAGAACGGCGATGATCAGGGCTTCCAGGAAGGGGAGGACGAGCTCGGCGACGAGGAGGAGGGCGCGGGCGACGAGAACGGGCACGGGGAGCAGCAGCCTCAACCGCCGGCGGCGCCGCAGCAACAGCCTCCGCAGCAGCGCGGGGCGGCCAAGGAGGCCGCGGGGAAGAGCAGCGGCCCCACCTCGCTGTTCGCGGTGACGGTGGCGCCGCCCGGGGCGAGGCAGGGCCAGCAGCAGGCGGGAGGTAAGAAGAAGGCGGAAGGCGGCGGAGGAGGCGGTCGCCCCGGGGCTCCGGCGGCGGGTGAGTGCTGCGTTGTACGTTGCGCGCGGCGGGAGGCCCGCGTGGGGTGGGGACCGGGCCCCCGGCCTGCCGGAGCCCCCCGCTGGTGGCTGGGTGGGCGGCGGTGGGGGGAGGGAGGGGTGCGGGGAATCCCAGATTAGCCGAGAGGCCTGGGGCTCGGGGTGTGTGTGTGCGTGTGCGTGTGTGACGGCGGTGGCAGCGCCTCCATTATGTGGCTCGGGAGCCGGGGCGGGGGTGGGGGCGGGGGAGCTGCAGCTGCCGCGGGAGGGGGGGAGGAGCCCCGTCGGCCCGCGGTGGCGCCGCCGCGCTGTGTGTGCGCGCGGTGCGGGCACATGGCTCAGGGCGGGGGGAGGGGAGAGGCCCGAGGTCCCGGGGCGGGCGCGCTTTGGCGGCTCCTCGCCGCGGTATTGTGCAAGGAGCGCAGGGGCTCGGCGTGACGTCACTTCCGGCGGGAGGAGCCGGCGCGCCGAGCGGGGCGGAAGATCCGTACAATGCGGCCGCGGGCTGCGCGGGCCCGGGTGGGGGAGGGGCCGCCGCCCCCGCGCCCCTCCCCCTCCTGACCGCTCGTCGGGATCCACGTGGGCTCGGGGCCTCCGGCGCGCAGTTGCGCTTAAGCTTTCTTGAAGCCTCCGGTAGACGGGCCGAATTAGTAACGTCTTTAGGCTGCGTCACTAACTCCAATCCAATTCCAAGCTGATAGTTTGAATTCACATTCGACCTGGCGGTTCAGTATTCACCCAAAACTCATTAATTCGATGCTTTTAGGCAACTTGAAATAAAAGCGGCTTTTTTTTCTTTTGGCGGGGGTGTTGGGTGGCTTGAGCACTTATGAGAGTGTCGTGTGTTATAGGAGACGGCAAAACAGAGCAGAAAGGCGGAGATAAAAAGCGAGGTGTAAAAAGACCTCGAGAAGATCATGGCCGTGGATATTTTGAGTACATTGAAGAGAACAAGTACAGCAGGTAGAGGATGCTAACGGATTGTGCGTTGTTGTTGCCCGTTCTCCGTGGGTGGGCAGAGACGTATCAGGAGCCCATTCTGTCTTTCAGAGCCAAATCTCCTCAGCCCCCCGTTGAAGAAGAAGATGAGCACTTCGATGACACAGTGGTTTGTCTTGATACTTGTAAGTGAAGCTGTTTCACCCGCTCCCCCACGCAGTCCTCAAATGCCTTGGGTTTTTTTGACAATGTTAGATTGCAGTACGTTTAACCTAAGTGCAGAAAACATGTACAGTTTTCTAAAAAGCAAAGATAATGATTGATACCCAGAGTGCAGTAGTTTAATATTAATATGCCATCAGTTGTGTTGAATTGATTTTACAGGCTTTGGCAATTTTAATTGTAATTTAAAGCTTCTTATTCTTGAATGTGAAATTGATGCCAATTTTGGACTAGTTAGCTAATGGAAACTGTTAACGTGTCCTACAGTAATTTCCTTTTATTTTGGGATTGTTAAGTCAGCTACTTGGGCTGGTTAAATACTTAACTGATGACTTTTCCCATTAGCACTCAAGTATATTCCCTATTCTAAAAGACTGTAATACTATTTCAATAACTGCTCTTTTGTTCTCAATTCCAGTTCAGTAGCTGCTGCTTTAACATAAGTTGATTTCTTCCAAAGACCTGGGGCAGCAGCAGTGGGCCATCACTGGGCCACTAGCTTTCTTCAGCAGCGAATGGTATCAATGGCAGCACTGTAAATACTACGTTACCCAGTTGGGTTGCAATCGAGTATGCGGAATTATTGCAAACCTTTAAATGGGCCGTGGCTGTCAGATTTTACTTAAATTACGTTGGGTTAGCGTTTGATCAGAATAGGATGCACCAGTCTTTCCAGTGTGAAATAGAACCAAGAGTAGAAATCGTACTTGAAAAGTTAAAATGTCAAGTTGCTCTGGTAAGGCGGAAGTTAGATTCGGATGCTTCCTTGTACAGATTGTTGATTCAGGTGATAAATGGTGATACCTCTGATTTCTTACTTGAATACCCTGTACAGGTAGTTAAGAGTTGAGTCTTTGGGAAAAAAATGCATATGGAAAAGGTGGCTTGAAATTTTGATGTCAAAATCAGTTGCTTCAAGTTACTAGCAGTTACCAAGATGCTGAAGCACTGATTACAGGAGCAACAACAGCTTCTTGAAATCATAGTTCTATCAGTGATCAGGAATTTCAGGAGCAAAGCTAATTTAAAAGTTCCGAACTGTAGGTTTCCTGTCCTGTAAAAAGGAAAAGAGCCAGCTTTCTACCTTGACTTTAGCTGTCCCTCACGTGACCCAGAGGTAGCTAGATTAAAGATGCTTTGGATTTGGATGACCTGATTAAGAGCTTAATCCTTAATTGTTGCTAATACACAAATACACAAGACCAAAATGCTGTAATATTGACAGTGTTAGAAGACCAGATTTGTATATTCCAAGTTGAGGCTGCCTTGCCTTATTCCTAAGATTTAGAAAATAATTTAGGACTTAGGAGCCTAGTGTTAAAGTACGGGATCAACAGCTCATACTCCTATGTTCAAATATTTGGCCGTGGCCTCCCTTCAGTTTTATTGTGGCACTGGTAAATTCTACCTGGTTCTGGCATGCTTCACTTTGATTTCCTGCTATCCTCTACTGCGTGCCTCTAAATCAAGGTAAAGAGCAGAGCAGGTATGTATCCATGTCACATGTCTTGTTTTATATTCTTAAAGACATTAAGCCTTAGTTTATAGGCAGTTTACTCTTTAGTACTTAATTTGATAAGAATGGTGGGAGTGGGGCTTACACGGAAAATTGGGAAAACAGCATGGTGTTAAAAACTGTTTTCTGCAGCATTAAGAAGTACATGAAAAAAATTTAACATCCAAGTTTTGTCTACATAGCAAATAGATTTCCATTGGATGTCAAAAGAATAATATGGTATTTAATATAATTGCAGATAATTGTGATCTACATTTTAAAATATCAAGAGATCGCCTCAGTGCTTCTTCGCTTACTATGGAGAGCTTTGCCTTTCTTTGGGCTGGAGGAAGGGCATCTTATGGTGTGTCAAAAGGCAAAGTCTGTTTTGAGATGAAGGTAAATGCAATGTTGTGAGGTTTCTGGAACCTTCATTTTGTAATAGTGAAGCAAGTTTATTTATCAGAATTTGCCCTATAGAGCCAGCCCATACATTATTTAGGGCACTCCATTATATGAGGCCCTTGAAAAGGGCCACCAAAGAGTTAAAATTTCTTTTGGTTAGAGTGTTGGTTTTATGAGAAAAACATCAATTGAGAATGTAATTTAAAAATATTGTTCTAAAAATCTAAATCAACCAAGTATTTAATTTTAAGTTATAAGCCCTTACATCAATTGGAAAATACTGGGAGTGGGGTAGAGTTGGGTGTCCTGTCTTTGTATAAATAGCTAGAGAAGAATTTTAGGTACCCATAGCCCAAGTGAGATAAACCAGGCACATAAATAACCTACCTACCTTGGTTTACAGTTAATGATATAATGACTTAACTTTCAGGTTACAGAGAAGATACCTGTAAGGCATTTATATACAAAAGATATAGACATACATGAAGTTCGGATTGGCTGGTCGCTAACCACAAGTGGAATGTTGCTAGGTAAAGTTTACATTGAGTACTGCAAGTTCATGAATGTCTGATTTCATTAACTATCTGCAGGCATTCAAAACCTTTTCTTGTTATTTTCATTCTGTTTTAGAGAATAGTAACAGTAGGCAGAGTCTAAATTTGCTTTTGTTCCTTTATGGTTGTTTGAGTTATGACTAATGGCTTGAGCAGCATACTTTTTTTTCTAAAGACTGATTTATTTTTTGGAAAGGTAGAGTTAGAGGGGGAGAAGAGATCTTCCATCCGCTGGCTCACTCCCTAAATGGCCGCCATGACTGGGGCTGGGCCATGCCAGTGCCAGAAACAAGGAGCTTCTTCTGGGTCTCCCTCATGGGTGACAGGGGTGCAAGAACTTGGGACATTTTTCCTGTGCATTAAGGAGGAGCCTTTTTAAAGATTTGATTTGAGAGGTAGAGTTGTGGACAGAGGGAGAGACAGAAAGGTCTAACATCACCAGTTCACTCCCCAAATGGCAGCAACAGCTGGAGCTGGACTGATCTGAAGCTTAGGAGCCAGGAGCTTCTAACAAGGTCTCCCACTTGGGCCATCTTCTACCGCTTTTCCAGGCTGTAGCAGAGCTGAATTGGAAGAGGAGCAGCCGGGACTAGAACCGGAGCCCATATGAAGTGCTGGCACTGCAGGCTGGGGATTAACCTGTGCCACAGGGTTGGCCCCTGTATACAAGACATGCAGTTTGTCCACAAATTTTATTTTGTAATAGGTCCAGTTAGCCTTCATCAATTTTTACATCTAGTGTAGAGGTAGTTAAAACTGAATGCCAATGATGGATTCTTAGGTTATTTAAGCTACTTATGAAAACTTCATGTAATACTGGAATTACCTATTCCAGTGCAAAAACTCCTGAAATGCATGCAGCTTTTTGGTAATACACATTTTCTGTGAACTTTTGAAGACTACTTTTGCTTAGTTTCTATTACATCCTATATTTTGAATAGTAAACCAGGCGGGTCTTTGGATTGTTTTAAATATTTACTTCATGAAAATTACTTTTTTAGGTGAAGAAGAATTTTCTTATGGGTATTCTCTGAAAGGAATAAAAACATGCAACTGTGAGACTGAAGATTATGGAGAGAAGTTTGATGAAAATGATGTGATCACCTGTTTTGCTGTAAGTCAGGGCTGCATAATTCAGCCTTCACTGTGATCAACAAGGTTAAGATTTCATTAGTTATCAGGAAAAATAAAAATTTTGAGAAACAAAGCAGATGAATTTTGAAAGTGTAGCTCACTTTCTAGGGCACTGTTTGTGCTTCAGTGTTTAGCTATCAAAGTTCTTAACATTTAATGTTTACCACAAGATTAAAAGTCATTCCCAGTTATGAATTTTTGCATTTTCTCAGAAAGCCTATAGGAAGTAGATTAAAGTTGTTTTTCTGTTTGAACAGAATTTTGAAAGTGATGAAGTAGAACTCTCCTACGCTAAGAATGGACAGGAGCTTGGCGTTGCCTTCAAAATCAGTAAAGAAGTTCTTGCTGGACGGCCACTGTTCCCGCATGTTCTCTGCCACAACTGTGCAGTTGAATTTAATTTTGGTCAGAAGGAAAAGCCATATTTTCCAATACCTGAAGAATATACTTTCATCCAGAATGTCCCCTTAGAGGACCGGGTTAGAGGACCTAAGGGCCCTGAAGAGAAGAAGGATTGTGAGGTAAGCGATTTTTATTTTCAGCTGTGGCATGTGAAAGATCGCTTTTGGTTGATAAAAAAGTGACAGATACGGATGAGTGTTGTGTTTTCATTTGCTTTTTCCCAAATGTAGTACTTAATAGTTCCTTTAACGTTGGAGTGTTAAACTTTCTCAAGTTGTCTTCCTGGGTCTATGAGACTGGATTGCTGAATTCCTAGATAATAACCAGAGAGACTTACAGTTAACTTGTAAGGATGAGACAGTGAATTAATGTTTCTTTGCTGCACAGGTTGTGATGATGATTGGCTTGCCAGGAGCTGGAAAAACTACCTGGGTTACTAAGCATGCAGCTGAGAATCCTGGGAAATACAACATTCTTGGCACAAATACCATTATGGATAAAATGATGGTAAGTAAGATGTTTAGGAACTGATCTCAGCTTTTCAAATAAACTACAAGGTTCTCTAGGCTCTTGTTTGCCTGTTGCTATCTTTCATTTTGGTACCTTAGAGATACAAATTTGAACAAAGTCAAATTAGTTTATTTATGTGAAAGGCAGAGTTAGAGAGGGGGGAGTGCTCTCTTCCATCGACAAGTTCATTATCCAGATGGCTCCCACCATGGCTGGGGCTGGGCCAGGCCCAGGCGGGAGCCAGGAACTTCACTCCGATCTCCCAAGTGGGTGTAGGGGCCCAAACACTTTGGCCATCTGGCTGCTTTCCTAGGATATCAGCAGGGAGCTGGACTCGAAGTAGGCCGCTGACTGCTGCCCATGTGGGATTCTAGCCTCGCGGGCAGCAGAGCCAAACACACAGTGTGGGCCTCCAGATTGGTTATTTAAGCTCTTAGGAGTTAAGGTAAACTTCTTCCAGCGGACTAGGCTTCTGATCTCCATAGTTTTTTTTTTTTTTTTTTTTTAAGCTCTTAGCTGCTAAGACTGGAACAGAATAGGGTGCTTGATAAAGTGGCTATTTTTTGGTAGAAATAATGGGAAAGGGCAACATTTGTGTAAATGTTAACTTGCCTTTTTTTTTTTTTAACTTCTAAAACTAGGTGGCAGGTTTTAAGAAGCAAATGGCAGATACTGGAAAACTGAACACACTGTTACAGAGAGCCCCACAGTGTCTTGGAAAGTTTATTGAGATTGCTGCTCGGAAGAAGAGAAACTTCATTCTGGACCAGGTGAGCTGTACCTTTGAAACTGACATGTTGGAATTTGTTATAAAATTTGTTATAAATCCAAGTTGGGGGTTATAAACTTCATACTTTTTCCCTCTCAAAGACAAATGTGTCTGCTGCTGCCCAGAGGAGAAAAATGTGCCTGTTTGCAGGCTTCCAACGAAAAGCTGTTGTAGTTTGCCCAAAAGATGAAGATTATAAGCAGAGAACACAGAAGAAAGCCGAAGTTGAGGGGAAAGACCTCCCAGAACATGCAGTCCTCAAAATGAAAGGCAAGAATTTAATTTCATTTGTGCTGTGTTAATCTATGGTTTTTATATAGCAGAACTGTTTCAGGAATGATACTAAATCTTGATAAGAATGTTTGGCTTATTCTATTTTGAGGAAAATTATTAAGGTATCCATGTTATCTTTGAAAGCATTAAAACCCATTCAAGAATTGGAAGGATTGGATATTTGCAAAGCTTTGTAAGTTAATGATTTGGCTTTAATCCCTGCAGGAAACTTTACTCTGCCAGAGGTAGCCGAGTGCTTTGATGAAATAACTTACGTTGAGCTTCAAAAAGAAGAAGCCCAAAAACTTCTGGAGCAATATAAGGAGGAAAGCAAAAAGGCGCTTCCACCTGAAAAGAAGCAGAACACTGGCTCAAAGAAGAGCAATAAGAATAAGAGTGGCAAGAACCAGTTTAACAGAGGTGGTGGCCACAGAGGACGTGGAGGATTTAATATGCGCGGTGGGAATTTCAGAGGAGGGGGTAAGTGAAGTTTGAGTAGTACTTAGGTTGAGTTTGAAACAATCTTTGAGTCTGTGGATTATTTATCTACATTAGCAAAGGAAATTTGTTCATCCATCCTGTGTTGCTGCATTAATTAGTTTTAAAATTATCTGATTTGGTATAAAAGACAGCTGTGGTACCTGAGCAGCTTCAGACATTGATTTTTCTCAAACTGAGTGGTCTAGAAGGAACGTAAATCTGGAAGTAGGTACAACACATGGAAACTAAAAGTCTCTTGTGTTTTCAGCTCCTGGGAATCGTGGTGGATACAACAGGAGGGGTAATATGCCACAGAGAGGTGGTGGCGGTGGTGGAAGTGGTGGCATTGGCTATCCCTACCCTCGTGGCCCTGTGTTCCCCAGCCGGGGTGGTTATTCAAACAGAGGGAATTACAACAGAGGTGGAATGCCCAACAGAGGGAACTATAACCAGGTAATGCTTCAAGATCTCTATGTAGGCACTGATGTCTGTAATTAAGCCTGAGAAGTTGTTTTAAAATAGTGGTAAAATGTGTGCACCTAATTTTAGGTGTACTAACTAGCAGCATAGCATGTTAGTATTTCTACTAACTAATAACGAACTGAATAATACTAATAATGAACTAATACTAATAATGAACAAAAAATTAAAACACTTGAGAAATTAGTAGAAAGTGCTCAGTTTCTGCATTCCCTAGGTGGATGGCTGTAGAATCCTGTCCATTTCTTAATGTCTCTCACACCTGTGGCCAGAAGCCTGATAAAAGTGCTGGGCTCTGTGGTAAAGATTTTTTCTTTTTGTTTGTTTTTATAGAACTTCAGAGGACGAGGAAACAATCGTGGCTACAAAAATCAATCTCAGGGCTACAACCAGTGGCAGCAGGGTGTAAGTAATCTGTGTGCTTTATGTTCACTACTGTGTTTCAGGTTTATTAGAATCAATTTTGAAAAATATCTTGTTCAGGGATTGAAGTACTTCATAAGTGATGTAGAACAAGTGATAAATTGTGCTGTAGCTGTAGCTATAATCTTTTGGAGGCAAAGTACATTGGAGTTTGCTGTAACTTTATATTTTTAATAAAATAATACTTAATACATTTGGGTATTTTTACTACCAGTTTTAATTGTATAAACTAACCAAGTCATGTGTTTCTTTTTGTAATGTGTATTGATAATGGGATAATAAAACTAAATACGGTTTCATAGAAATCAGAGGTATGAAAGATAAATTTGTTTCCAGCAATTAGATTCATTGTCATTTCCTAAAAGCAGTTTGAGTGGCTTATTGATGTTTTTTTCTTTAAAAAAAAAATTTTCTCTTACAGCAATTCTGGGGTCAGAAGCCATGGAGTCAGCATTATCACCAAGGATATTATTGAATACCCAAATAAAACGAACTGATACATATTTCTCCAAAACCTTCACAAGAAGTCGACTGTTTTCTTTAGTAGGCTAACTTTTTAAACATTCCACAAGAGGAAGTGCCTGCGGGTTCCTTTTTTAGAAGCTTTGTGGGTTGATTTTTTTTCTTTTCTTTTTTGTACATTTTTAATTGCAGTTTTAAAGTGAATCGTAAGAGAACCTCAGCATTGTGCACGATGAGAATGTGTCAGTATTTCAGGGTTCTACATTTTATCTGTAAAATGTGACTTTTTTTTTTTATCACAACAAAAGTAAAATGTTGCTTTGTACCTGGTGTCTTTTATTAAGAATTTACTCCCCCCATCTCTCACGGAGAATAACAGTCGGGAGTCATTGTCACAATATGATAGAAATGTTAGCAACCAGATTCATGTAAGGACTAAGGTCCTCATGAATTGCATAAGACTCTGTACTGCTCATATTACACTCCATCCTCTCTCTAGTGTGCTGGGTAGCGGAGGGGGTGAGCTAAACAATTTCTGACAAGAACCGGGAAGGCCTATTCTTAACTAAATAACAACACAATTGGCATAATTGGGAATGAAGATAAAACTTGGAACCAAGATAGAGAAGATGGAGTGTATGTAGAAGGGCTGTTAAAAATGTAAAACTTGGTTGCATTATTTGTGGAGGCTCAAACTTGTGAAGGTTAAATACCATAATTTTTCCATTTGTTCTGCATTTTGATTCTGAAAAGAAAGCTGGCTTTGCCCATTTCTTATTAAAAAAAACTTGTTGTAAATCCAGTTGTCTAATGGGATCTATATGAAGTTAGCTATGTCTGTATTCCCTTCTCCCACAAAATACTGTATAACTAGTGTGCTTGTAGTAGTTAACTCCACCATCTTTGTAAGCTAATGAAATTGTGAGTCACCCATTTATATCTTAATTTTTAATCATGTTAGTTCTTGAATGGGTATCTCCTTAGCCTGCTGATTTCTTTTTCTTTCTAAAGAAAGTGGGTGGAGAAATTAATTTAGACGTTTGTTTGCAATAAAAGAATTCATTTTACTCTTGTTTTGGGATTCTCGCCATCAAGGTTCAAAATCCCTTTATACGACTCCCAAGTGGAGAAATTTAAGTGTGTGCTTTCTGGACAGCTTTTAGTCTGTACTTAGAGCATTTAGGTTTTTTAAAAAACTTAAATGTATAAAGCTTACCAATTTACAATTATCAAGTAAAGTTGAATTCTTCCCTTCCCCTCCCCCCAGATGTCTTTTAACATTTATTGAGGGGAAAAGGTACTGGCTGGGAGAAGTTAACACTCAGTTTATCATCTTTACAATATGCTAATGGCTGTCCTCAACTGGTTATTTTATATGCATATAATATACATGAAACTCTGGGAACAGGTGCTTTTAGAAGCCGCCATGCAAGCCAGTTACTGATTGCACTACTACACAACACTGCTAACTTAACTGTAGCTATGTGACAACATTAGATCCCCTAACTGTAATTTTATTGGGTTTGCACAGAACACTTAATCTTCTAAAGGACCCTCACTGATAATAAAGTGAGGAATCAGGAGTCAAAGTGTAGAACTAAAATCTGACTTCAGTTTAGTGTTTGGTTGGTGTCTTTAGGTTGCTTCTGGTAAGTTCAGGTTTGGTATATTGCTCTTTGCTTAGATTTTTGTTACAGACATTTTGAAACCAGAATTAAAGCTTGGCATTCATAACTCCTAGGAATTTGGCTACAAGTTTGAGATGAGTTTTAGGTCACGGTATAGGTTCAGTTGAAAATATATTGGAGCAAAGACTAATAACTAGGGATATTGAACAGCGTAAGATAGTGTTTCAGGTTTTTTTTTTTTGGCAATTAGCCTCCATTTAGCAACCACTAGCATAAGCTACTTGCAGCAGCATTGTGATTGCATAGACTTAAAACACAGGGAACATTCAAACTTTGATCCTTAGCTAAGTAGGCTTTCATTTGTGCCTGTTGAAGTTTGTGGATATACCTTGTAGTTTAAACATTGCTTAATGGAGGAGTTCATTCATGCTTGCAACAGCACAGTAGTCAAGTACACTGGGTGGACTATCAGAATTTGGGAAGGAGAGATGGAACATAGGAAATGTCAGATATCAGTATTTTAAGATGCAGTCTAAAGATTAGAACTAATAGTATTATTTACACTAATGAAAATCTTAGATAGTGTTTAAGGAATTCAGAAAAGGAAAAGCACCAAATAACAAGGAAAAGGGAGAAAAAATGGTAAGTTTAAGAAATTGCCTGATTCTGGCAGAATAGTATCTTAGGAAGTTTGCTTCATGGTTCACTCCCACCCCCCACCCACCCCACGGCCAATGACAAGCAGCAGAAAACTGAACAAAGATAACAGATTGAACAAATCCTGATTATTGTCAGAGGTGTGCAACTGACAGGTAACTCCACTGTTTGTAGTTTTTTGTTGCTGGTAGATGACATGATACTCATCTAGCTTTTGAGAGGGTCTGGTTCTGACCTGTAAGAAGGCAGTGACCAGCTTCTGGCCTTAATATGTATGAGATCCTAAAATGAAAATTGAGTGAAATGGATTTGACATTGAAATGATGCTTATTTGCCTTGGGGATAACTTGTAGTACAATAAAATACAAAGTTTAGAAGCAATTTTCTTTGAAAATACGCAAATGTGTATTTTCCAGGAACTATTTCACGTGTTTTTCATGTGGGAGTCTTCTATTTATTGACACATGATGCTCTACATTTTCATCCTGGATCATATCTGTAATGGGTTCAGTTGCACACACAAATACTTTTAATACACCTTTTTGGTAGTGGCAAGACATCTTGGATGTAAAAGACCTGATTGTACATCTACAAGTACATCTACAAGCATATTTGATTCATTTTAAAAGCTAAAATAAAAATAACCAATGGAAAGAAAAACAACACAAACATTTTAGAGCCCAAATCTTTGTTTCAGGTGTTGATAATAAACTGATCGTCTTAGTCTCTAATTACTTGACACATAACTCCTGGATGTCTTGTCTAAGTGGATGGGAACTTGTTACAGAACGGTTGTATTTCAGCACCCTACAGAACACTCCCTGAGATGTTCTGTTGGAAAAATGAACACAATAATACATGCAAAGCCTTTTTTCCCCAACTAAAATTCTTGAAAATGGTTTCATTCTAAATATTTTAGCATAATTCTGGAGTTCTGAGATTGAAGTCTTAGAATGAGTGAAAAATGGAATTGAAGTCATAAGAATCCATGTTAGGGACTGGCAGTAGGTTGTAGCGTAAGCATGACAGAAGAGACAGTTAACTGTTTAAGAAGCTGTTAACCGCATAGCTAAACAGTAGTTAGAATTTGCTAGTAACAAACCAGGAGTCTCATTAGATGTATCTAAAACATTGAGTTGAACTGTAGTATGCTACCTGAGCAGCCTTTTCTACAGATAATTTTTAAGGGTCCCTTTTGGCCATAGATGTCCAGTGCCAATTTTTCGTTGAACATGAAGATGGTCATTAGAGCCAGTTTAGTGCTTGAGTAAGACAACTAAGCATTAGAAGTAACGTGTCCAGCTAACTCAAGATGGATGGACCCTCATCTTAACGCTGATACTAACCTAGGTTTTTAAAATAAGCACTTGAGAATTTGGAAGTGAGCCAAATAGTGGAATTAGTGCATTAGCCCTTGGTAGAATAAAAATCCCGAATCACCCAAGTATCTTAACATTTGAAAGCTCAGTATGTGTGAACTTGGACAGTTAAACAATATTAAGTTCTGGTAGGTATGCATGCTGGTTTATTTGGTACCACACTGTCAATTTCAAGCCACTCAGAATGCTAGACCTTGGGAAAGGAGTTTGAGGGGTGGGGAGAAGTGAAGAAAGGCTATGTACTGCATTAAGAATATAGGTTTGTTGAGTAAATATCAATGATTGAATAATAATTAGGTGCCCTAAGAAGCTCATTTAGTTTTTTGAGGCTTAGTGGATTGGAAGTTGTTCAGTATATCCTGAGAGTGTATTCATGTTAACAGAATAACCAGAATAACTCCATCACCTATATGTGTGGAATAAATAATGGTTGGAAGCTCAGAATTGATAAGGGGGACAAGTTTTGAAGGGTGTAATTCATATAGGTCTGGGGATCAGTGGTCACTGCTTTGGTTAGGTGAGTTATTGAGGATGCCTGTTGAAAGTGATGTCAAGGAACTTAGTGTCATTCATAGTTATTAATTTGCCTAAGAATATTGATATTTTGGTATCTTTATGTCAAGGTTCAGCATATACTTGGATCTTGACAAGGAATACAGGATTTAAAGCTGAGTCGCCAGGCCTTAGAAACCACAGCAAAAAGTGAGGTAGTGACAGTGTGAGTCTGCCATATTGCCAGTGACTGCTGGTAGCCAGGTCGGGATTACAGGCTGGAGGACCAACAGTATCTACCTGATAAAACTGGAACAGCGTTTGGTGATTGTTCTCTGCTCTTGAATCAGTTCCTGTTCTGTGACCTTACAGGAAGTTAGACGTCTTGTCCAGTAAAATACTCTGCTCGAAGTGATGCCAGTTTGGCAAGCATCTGAGAGCAGAAATGGCTAGACCAGTGCTTTTAAGTGAGCATACATAGAAAAGACGTGGTATTGGGGTTTTACTTGAATGGCAGCAGGGTTTTTGAGATAGTTTTTTTAATCTTGTTTGTAGCTAAGGAACATGGGAAAATCATGGTCAGGTACAAGAAAAGGTTCCAACTTAACTAATTTTATTTTATTTTTTGAAGAAAGTAATAAACATTGTGCTGATTTAAATGTCATCTCCTTTTCCTTAGTCTTTCCATGCGAGTGTGCTGTGTGGAAGAGTAAAGGGCCCAACTAAATGTGTTCCAGTGATTTCAATAGGTATTCCAAATTAATTGCTGCTTGTACATTTACCATTTACGTTAGGCTTTCCTTTCACCTGAAGTGGAACTCTAAAAAGATGGGGGACAGAAATAATTAGTAAGGCAGAAGACAGGGAAAGTGTTCAGCCTTGCCTCTGCACACCTAGAGTGAAGTATCGGGTGGTTTCTCAGCCGTGCTCCGGTGGCATAGGCTTATGAGTAAATGCAGATAGACCAGAGGCCTTTCAAGGCCAGATCTTTTATCTGATGGGCTAAATTCCTTCTATTTGCACTGTTTTCAAATAACACATTTAATATCCTGCATGCTTTTTAAAGAAGCATTAAGGCTTCAATAAATATTCTGATGCAAAGAGTCTAGGATGCCTTTCTGTCCTTGCATTCCCAAGATATTTTCTTGCATTTATACTATATTTACAGAAGGACTAGCTTATGACAATTTGGAAAACAGATTTGAGGTCCTTTTGGAAAATGAAGTGATCCATTCATATCACAGTCGATAAAGTCAGCTAGGAAGTATACACAAGGAATGGGAGAGCTGTGTTGGGAGCTGTCTGCTAAGCCCAAGGGGTATAATTTCCTTTAGGTCTGAAATTATTCAAAAATTTTAAAAGCTTTGAGGAAATTAATTTCTTCCCCAATACACACTAATGCCTGTAGCTGGAACGAGCGGATTTGAGTCTTTTGATTCCAATGGAGCTATCAGGGTTTGTTCGGGTAAATATGGCTCAGCTACCTGATGGTTTCTGGAGAACAGGCAACTTAAGGTTTTATAACCATTTCCGTTTGAGAACAAACTTAATTGAAAAATAACCTTTCAGAGTGAACAGAACTCTTAATTAGCACTGGTACCTGTTGATTAATATAAACAGTGGTAGCCTTGATGAAAGCATTCAAAATGTCATCCTTATTCTAGAAAATGCAAGAATAAGGAGAATGCAGTGGTTGATAAGCACTCAAGTATTTGCAACTCATTTATCTGTAGTGCTCACATGACAAACTTTAAATGTAACACTTTGAAAAGTATGTTCACAATAAAGATGTTTTGTCCCAACAGCTTCCCTTTTAAGAACCTTTTAAAACTGAACTTAATGTACAAAAATAAGCTGTGTAAAATAACAGTATTTGGATGGTAGAGAATATTGGTATTACTATATTTACTTGATGACTACTGGACTATTTTAAGATGTTTCCAAAAATTAATTTATTCTAGAGGACCATTATAAATCAGAATCACAGTAACCATTTCACTTTTTCTACTTTCCTCATTAAGATCTGCTGCTTACCCAAAGAATAGTATATATCTTAACATGACTTTTAAAGGGGTACCTTGAACCCCTGTCACAGATTTTTATCTAGGAATAGAAGGATTCAAACCCTATTTGATCCCTAGCTCTTTGCTGAAAAGTGCATAAACAGGAATCCTGAATTTATTATATAGACCTCCTCGCATTATGTAATCGAAGCAAAGGGAAACCAGCGATGGAGTCGAGGTACGTAGACTGAAGAGATGCTTGCAAATCAAATACTGGTTCTAGGGAAGTCACAGTTTCTTACTGCCAAACTCAGACAGTATGAGTCACAAGTTCAGAGAAAAGTTCCTAATTGTAAATTCCCTAACCTTTCACTAAGATGGAAAACCAGAGGGAGGGGTAAGGGAATGGGGAATTGTGTAAAGCTCTAGTAAGACTTAACACAGTAGGTATGATGGATGATCCACACGGCTTTTAAAACAACTAACAATCACAATTCTATTTTAATCAGCTATTTTAGCTGGTACCCTACTGCTATATCACCTAGTGTGAAAGTTTGGAGTTACTGGAACCAGGAAAAGCAGCTGTACGCTTGGGAGCTGAGTGGGCACTGAAGGTAGGTTACTCTGAGAGGTTAAAGCATGCAACGAGTGAGGCTAGAGGAGGGGGCACATGAGTGATTCAGTCTAGTAAGCATAGACTGTGCCAGATAATTGGTTGGGAATGTTAATAGTTGCCAAGGAGCAATGTTGGCTGTACTTCGAGCACAGCAGTGAACACCACACAAAATAGGGTAATCTTAGTTCTGGAGGTTAGTGAGCAAAAGGGACTGTTGGGTGAACAATTTATGGATTAAGGAGTAAAAGTCACGGTGGGCCAGAAGTTTGCACACATGTGATAGAAACATTAAGTTGGATGGCAGGGTGGCAGCAGATGGGATGACTGGAAGCAGCAGTGTCCAGACCAATCTGGAGCCTTTATCAAGGGCAAAAGTGGCACGGGCTTGGGCGTAGTCGCGCAAGTTAAGGTATTTTTGTGACCATAGTCTAGGAAGTCACTAATGATTTTATGGACGTATGAAATGATGTTAAAAGTAGTAAAACCAAGTATGTCAAAAATTTGTGTTTTTATCCAGGTCCCCAGCTCGTGGAACCATTCTGTGAAAATGACGGGGTCACTGGTGTGGAGGCACTGAACCAGCCGGAAAAGGTTTTACTTGGGGTAAGACGTAATTACAGTGCTAGAGCTAGGACTTCAGTTACTCCATCCAGCTGCCTAACTCTGCATGTTGTGTTTTTGTCGGCAAACATGCTGAGCGTGGAGGTGGCCTGCCCACACAGCTTGTCAGACATCAGTTTATTGATCAGTGCTCGTCAGTTACTTCCCGCACACGTGATGCTGCCTTCTTCAAACATGGGTGACTAACCAGTAGTTTATTACAAGGTCATGACTGAATTGAAAAATGTACACCACATGGTGTCAGGTCTTGCATATTCTCTCCCTTTCTGGCAGCCTCCCCTTACCAATGTCCTTTTATTGGTGGCTGCCAGATAAATTGATAAAGGTGCTGGCCACCAGCAGATAGGCATGGGAACCTTTCCTGGTGGACTGAACTCAACCTCGCTCTTTCCTATGAAAGAGGATGAATAATTAGAGGACGTTCTCTTCCTTGCTCTTTTCTGTGGCTCACTTTGAGCATCAGAATAACAGAACCAACAGTGGCCATAACCCTATCAACCCGTGTCTTTTCACCTTTATTTAAAGTAATGCTGAAGCTTGTTCAAGCCAAAAATGGCTTCATTTCCTTAGACAGGAAATCACCTACATGAATGAATTGTGATGATTTACTTGGGTGCTTTTTTCATTCCCTTTTTTTATGGTGGCTGATCAGTAATTTTTGTGTGGTTCTGTAATTTTTTCTAGTATGCACCAGACCACCTAAATATTTAAACCACACAGGTTTAAAATCAAAACTAATTTTACTTAAAAATTAAGTCTTTTGTTGTTCCAAAAACAGGGCAGTTAAAAACAACTTTTCTGAAAGTAATAAGGTAATATTTGTTTCTTCTTCTTTTTTTTAATTTATTGGGGCTGTTTTTTTAACTTTATTTATTAAATATAAATTTCCAAAGTACAGTTTATGGATTACAATGGCTTTTTGCCCCCATAACTTCCCTCCCACCCACACCCTGGTAATTTTTGTTTCTAAGGCAAGATTAAAAATCCAAGTGTAGGTATTTTATTTCTTGAAATTTCATCATTAAATTCACTGCTTACTTTAAGAATTCTTTTCCAAGCCTGTTAAACACTGGATACAGCAGATCACAACAGTATGTTACACACAGGAATGCTACCCTGGCGATAGAGGCGGGACTAGAATACATCGGCAGATTTATGCAAGTGTAAAAAAAAAAAAAGACAACTAAAACATAGTTTATTTACTTGCTTAAAGCTTTCTTATTGTACATAAGATGTTTCTGTGGTCGATCCCAACTCTTGAGGCAGCTGTGTTTGGTTTTCTGTACTTCAGACTTAATTGCTACCACTGCTGTTGGTTTTTCTTTCAGGATCAAGGTGGGTACTTTCATATAAAATCTTGTTTTTAATTCCTTCTCTGGCAATCCTTTCCTGGATTCGTTGCTTTGCATAACTGTACCTGCAATGGAACCTGGTGAGAATAATATGAATAAATTATTAATATATAGTTCTTGGAGAAATTAACTACTGCTCGTTATAATCCCACATCTTGAAGTAATTACTCCAAGACTGACTATACATGGTCGAATTAGGAGTACCTTCTATTGGGTAATTAGGTATGAAAATGACTTTTAATAGGGTATATATGTCTGTGTAAAATGAGGATTTTTGAGATTCATCTGTATTCATCAGTAGCTGCGAACACATCTTTAAAGCAACATGTTCAGATGTGATGAATAAGGTAAACAATTGAGGCCATTCTAAATGATGGCCTGTGTTCATCTGTCAAATGATGAAAAGTGCATATCTGCTTGCATTTAAGGTAAAGGCATTCCAACAATACTGTTCTGTAAGACATTTCCATGCAGAAGTCTTTAAGTCAGGCTACTTCGTTGAGGATGGCAATGTCCCAGTGGGAAATTGTTCTTAATTAGGTAACACCTTTTACAGTCCCAAGCATTCCTGACTACTCTATAACATACCAGCATCCCAAAGTCACCAAGATAAATCCTCCTACTCCAACATCGCATGATCTTCTGATTCTACCTGTCAAATGAGCAGAACCATTGTAATGAACTACACATTAACTGTAGATTATTATGTATGTAAAAATGTTGGTACTTACAGAGAAAGAGACAGGTACTTACTAGTAAACAAAAAATGTCCTAGGCCAGCCACAGCAGATCCCAGTGAGCCGTATAATATTGAGTCCCGTGCACAGGGAATGTTTTCCACATCTAAAATTCCTAGGAGTTTAAAAGGCTAGAATAACATAGAAAAGAACCTAGATTGAATGAGGAAATTATTTTAACCTGTTGGTAGACTGATTTGGAGTTCTTTGTGAATTTATTTGGGAATATGGCTATTGCTGAAAATCAAAACCAGCATAGTTCTCCAGTAATTACAATAACCTGGAAAGCATGAATGGGAAAGCACTTTGGGACCATGTTTGCTTACAACATTTGACTATAGTGCTGTCTTCAATTCCCCAAAAATGGCTTTTATTTCCAGGTATTTGGTGTAAACTAGGTGAGCATCATTTGGTTTTTAGAATAAATACTTTATGTCACCTAAGACTTCTCTCTCCTGGCCTGTTTCCTCGACAGGAATGAGGTTGCACTTCAATGCCATAGCCAGGTGTGCTGAGAAAAGCAGGGGGAATCCAGAGAGCTGGGTTTTTGTTCCAGTTTTGCACTAGCTTTGGTACCCTTTAATTTATTTTTATCTCTGTGGCCTCAATTTGTAAAGAGAAGGAGCTGGGCTGGATGATCGAGCTCCTTGAAGTGCCAGAAAGCCATCTTTGAACAGCCTTCCCTGGGTTTATGGTCCCCCAGCCTGGTTATCTGGGATGCCTGTCACTGAACGTCTGTTCCTCAGGGTTTCTGGGAGGGCAGGGCAGACATTTAAAAGTAAGTCGACATTCCAGTTTAACTTAGCATTGCTGTTAATAAAGCCTGAAAGCTTGAGAACATGATGCCGTTTTCACTGGGCATGACAGCTGTGCCAGCCGAGGAGCACTGTTTAGGGTGAGGGGGCACTTGCAAAAGAATGTGAACTGTCTAAGGGAAAAGAATGGAAGAAACAGGACAGCAAAAGGCAAGGTGGATCAAAGTTTATGTTTGCTTCTTTGGCTCAAGTATTTACTGAAAAAGAACATGTGACTTGGCTCAGAATAAAGCAAAGCTTGCATACTCCGTCGAGTCTGTTCCTTGTTTCTCTCCGCCATGGCATACACCTAACGTGACCCTGCAGCAGGTCCTCTAGTGTATTTGATTTGGTTTCTGTGCTTCTCATTTAGCACTCAGGCTAGGACCAGTATTCCTCACCTTCAGGCCAGCTGCTTTTGGGGGCTGGCTGCTCAAGCAGGGTAAAGGTGGGGGTGGTGCTTGGTGTTGCATTAGGTCTTGGAGGCGAGTGAGAAAACAGTACCATCTGACCTAATCTCCTAATTTCAAGCTAGCAGGCATTACTAATGCCAGCCCCTCTGCATCCTTCAAAGCGGTATAGCCTTCTGATACTCAGATAAAACAGGTGCAGGGGTCTTCAATGCTGGCCAAGAACAGAGGCGGCAGTTAGTCTGACCCCAAAAGCTTAGGTCATTTCTACTGTGTCAGGTAAGGCTTGAGCATTTTCCAAAGGCCATATCTGGGGAGCATAAAATCAGTAGACATCTGCAATTTATATCAAAACAGGATAGAGCACAGCAGGTTAAGCCACCACCCATGGTACTGGCATCTTCTATTGCAGTGCCGGTTCTGGCTGCTCCACCTCTGATCCAACTCCCTGCTAATGCGTCTGTGCCTCTGCCACCTGTGTGGGAGGCCTGGATGGAGCTCTAAGCTTTTGGCCTGGTTCAGCCTTGGCTCTTGTGGCCATATGGGGAATGGGCCCATGGAGGAAGAGGCTTCTGTCACTCTGCCTTTCAAATCTTGAAAAAAAGAAAAAAACCCTAACCTGCACACAAAACAAAATGGGGGAGGATACTTTTCCACTGGTAAATGATTCTGAGCCTTTGGACAGTGCAAGAACACCTGCGTGGAAGAATCCTGCTTACCCAGCAGCGTTGGTACACAACTGTGAGACTGACAAAGTCCAAGGTGTAGACTTCTGAGTACCCTACTCAGAATACACTGAAATATATATGCATTTGGCGTTTCTCTTCTATTCCCTTAAGTAGCCCGCAAGTGGTTTAACTCTTGCCATTTAAGCCTTTAAACATTGAGGAAATTGTCAATTTTCTAATATGTTTAATCCTTACACTTAGGAAAGTAGCTTTTCTAGCTCATGCTGCTGGGATGAGGGAATGCACAAAAGACTTCCAGATCAAGCTGGGGCGACTTCATGAACTGCACCAGTGCCTATGTTGTGCCTTTCCTCGTGGCTGCATCCATCTAGAGGTGGCCGTAACGCTTTGTGCACTACTGCTCTCCTGCCTACTCAGACTGCTGTCCCTCCCCCTTACAACACTGGTGGTTTATTACAGTTTACTAGGAAAACAAACCCATTCTGCCCGTGATTCCTTGCAGTCCCCTTCACGCAAACACCACTATCAAGATCTCTGATTTTGCAAAATCTGGTCTCCATCTTAGCACATGTAGCACAGACATTTTTGAATCATTTGCTTGGCTTCATGTCTCGGGTCCCTGACTGTGCCTGGCAGCTTGGTGGCTAAGGCTCTGCAAGCCCCAGTGCTGAGGTGCTGCTCTGCCCTTCTTGGGGTATCTCAAGGCTTTCAACTACGTGCCATTTAGATGATGGCTTGATTTTAAGTCACAACATTCAGTCTCATTTATCTGCTTGCTGACATCTCTGGTATGTCTAAAAAAGAACCTTGAAGTTAATAGCAGCTCTTAATGGCATCTACACAACCAGTTTCCATTCAGGCCAAAAAAGCTGAGTCATCCTTGATTCTTTAAATGGCAAGTCCAGTTTATCAGCAAGTCTGCAAGGCCCTACCTTCAGAACATAGCCCAAACCAACCACTTCTCGGCTACTTCACTGCTCGTGTCAACAGTACTTTGGACCCTGATTCCTCTTAGAAACGTGCACAACTGTCTCATCCTCTTCATGGCGTTCAGTTATGCTCCAAATAATAAGCATGCATTCCTTTACCACTGCCTTGAGGCTCCACCTAATCTGAGATGTTACCTTTGTATCCAACTCTGCCTTGTCCTGGCAAGCCAGGCACATGGGCCTTCCCATATTCCTCTACAAGCCTAAATGATAATACTGCCTTTTCCCTGGCTCTGTGGACAGCTGGCTGGCCCAGTAAATGAAAATCTTGCTGCAGGATTCCTCCAGTAGAATGTGCTATCCAGACAGACTTGCCTGTTTTGATCAGGGCTTGATCCTCAGTACCTGGTTTAGTGCCCAACACTCAGTAGGTATTCTGTAAAAAAATTTTGAAGTCAGTGTACCTGAATGTATTAAATCCTACCACTTGAAAGCTTCAGCAAGGAGCAAAGGCAGTGTTGAAGGGCTAGTTCTATCAACCTAGGCTAGTTTACTTACTAACTTTAACCTTAGGTTTGTTGGCTGTAATAATTTCCCAGGGTTTTGTTTGAAAAATAATTATTGGGACCAGTGTTGTGGCACAGTGGGTTAAACTACTGCTTGCATTAATGGGATCCAATATTGGAGCAACATTTCAAGAACTGATTGCTTCACTTCTAATCCAGCTCCCTGCTAATGTGCCTGGGAAAGCAGTGGAAGGTGGCCAAGTGCTTGGGCCCCTACACCCACACGGGAGACCCAGCTGGAGTTTTGGGCTCCTGGCTGTTGTTGCCATTTGGGGAACAAACCAGTGGGTGGAAGACCTGTGTCTACTGTTCAAATAAATATATATTTTTAAAAAGTTGGCTGGCTTCCTTTTCTTACATTAGGTCAATGCTGTATTCTCTCCTTTTTTTTTTTTTTTATTTTCAATGTTCCAAGTGACCCTTTTGGCCCTTAGAAGACAGCAGTTATGTTGTAAGAAGATGAGCAGTAGATGGAGAAGGGCTAACTAAAGGTCCCATTCAAAATGCCAGTGTTCATCAGAGATGAATCTAGAATTTCAGTGTTTGTAGGATGCACCTGGAAACACGCAAGTTCTGAACAAGGGTGCTTTTGTTTTTCAACAGCAGATGGGCAGTACATGAGTAAAGCTGGAAGAGGCACCGATGGTCAAAGTTTGGTATTCGGTATGGAAACAATTTACCCAACATTTATTCATATTAACCAATTGACAGTTGGATGTCCTGATCAAATTTAGCTGGGAATGTCCCCAGAAAAGCCAGCAAGAAGAGCAAATGAGCAAAATTTCCATGCTGTGTGAATGACCTAAAACAGCCAACCAGTACACACAGTGGGTGTCTGGGTCTGCCTAGGAGTGTTCAGTTCACTATTTAGTTTTTTTTCTTGGGGTTGGTGATGTGGCACAGCAGGTTAAGCCAGTGCCAGGGACACAGGCATCCCAGTTGAAGTCTTGGCTGCTCTGCTTCCTATCCAGCTCTGCTAAGGCACCTGGGGAGGCAGTGGAAGATGGCCCAAGTGTCTGGGCCCCTTGCCTCCATGGGGTAGTCCAGGGTGAGGCTCCTGGCCCAGCCCCAGCCACTGAAGTCATTTGGGGATTGAACCAATGGATGGAAGAGCTCCGTCTCCATAATTCTTTTCTTTTCTTTTTTTTTTAAATTTATTCGTTTGAAAGGCAGAGATCCATCTTCCATCCACTGGTTCATTCCTCAAATGCCTGCAACCACTGGAGCTGAGCAGATCAGGAGCCAGGAGCTGCTTCTGGGTCTCCCACGTGGGTGCAGGGGCCCAAGCACTTGTGCCATCTTCTGCTTTCCCAAGCCATAGTGCAGCAGCCAGGTGCCCATATGGGATGCCAGCACTGCAGGCAGGGGCTTTACTGGCTATGCCACAGCACCGGCACCTATAATTCTGCCTTTTGGACCTTAATTTTTCACCTTGCATTAAAAAAAAAACCTGCTAATTGCACTAAGGATATAAATTGGGTTTCCTGCTCTTAAGCCCAAAGAAAGATCCATCAGTTCTTACCTTCCCACTATGCTAAATGCTGGAATGATAATGCTACAGACGACACCAGGGTTGAAGAGGAAAGAAACACCTTAGTCTGCTTCGTGGAGTCACAGGAAGCCCTTCAGGAAGAGAGCCTGGTTCAGATTCACTACCCCACCAATTCGGGTTTTATCCTAAACAGGCTGTCACCACTGGGGTTTAAGTGTGGGGTGAAACTGTCCAGTCTACAGGTTGGGAAGAGCCAGCTGCCTCCTGAGACAGGTGAATGAGGGACGGGAGAGCACAGGCCAGGGGCGCCAGCTGGGCTCCAGTTCGGGCGCTGGTTGCTCCCGCTGCAGGGAGAACACGAATGACCCGCCGCATCTTAGATGGCACTGTCTGCTTCCAGTCCCGGCTACCGTGGCGCTCACTGGCACACGTGGAGACAACAGGTGATGCCCGGGGTCCTCGGGCTCCTGCCACCCACGTGGGGGACCCGATGGCTTCAGCCCGGCCTGCTGCGTGCACGTGGGGGAGTGAAAGAGTGGATGGAAGACCTCTCTGCCTTTCAGACAGGTACATCTTATTCAAAACCAAGCACCTCGGCCCCTCTCCTCTCGTCTTGCTGCTCTGGCGGTGATGAACCTGCCAGAATTAAACCCCAGCGTTCACCGCATCTCCGCACGCCGAGTACTGTGCAGTACGCAGCGTGGACGGCAGGCACCCGTTAAGTCATTCGCTTTACCTTTACCAACCAGCAATGCCCTTGTCAGCAGAACTTTCTTGCCATGTCACAGGGCTCAGGATTGTGAGCTGTGTCATAATGACCTGCAGTTAAGTCACGAACAGTCCTAGCCTCCACCTCCCCCCAGTCTCGGATGCTTCTGTCGCGACAATGTAGATCAAAATGTCGGCGGGGCTGGGAATGGCGAGTCTCTCCAGTCCCCAAGCGCCCGACTAGACGCGGGTGCAGAGGCCAGCGACACGTGCTCCGGGACTAGGCGCGCCACAGGGGTCGCGTCTCTGTCGCCGCCCGCCCCGTTCCTTCCGCCCGCCCCGGCGCGCGCCCCCACGCTCCCCGCCCGGGTTACCTTCCCCTTCCCGGGCTCGCCGGGCTCCGGCGCGGCGGCCATGCGGACGCGCGGGCGCCAGCCGCGCCGCCCTGCCCTGCCACCGCCGAGGGCCGCCGGAGCGGAAGCCCGGCCCGCGCCCGCCCCGCCCCGCGCGCCCCGCCCGCCCCCGCGCGCCGGCCGCCATTTTAGGGAACGTTCTTAGGGCGCCGCAGTGGCCACACCAGGCCGCGCTGTCGCCTCGGCTGCCATCTCCTTTGTTCAGTCGAGGGGGCCCCACTTTCGTCTCAGCCCCGCAACCGGTGAGCGGTGCCCGGAGCGTGGGATGAGGAGAGCTCCTGAAAGAACCCCGACTCCCGCACTCCCAGCGGGAGCCTTGGCACAGTGAAACCGCTCCTCTTCCCGCCCCTACCCCAACCGCCCCAACCGCCATTTCCAACCGTCGCCCGCGCGCTCGCTCGCTCACGTGCACGGGCTGCGGACGCGCGCCTAGGCGCGGGGCCGCGGCGGGGGGGGGGCGCCGGCGCGCGCGCGAGCCCGCGCTCTGCCGCGGCTTTGTCTTGCGGGGCGGGCCCCAGCGCACCCCCAGTGTGGGCCTCTGGCCCGGAAGGCGTCCCCCGCGGGCTTCTGTGCCCTCGTCCCCTAAGTGTCCTTTGTCCTTCCGGCGCCAGGACGAGCCCTTGGGCCCGCGGCAGCTGCACCCTGCGCTGGCCGCCTTGCAGTCCCCAGAGCCTGCCCTTAGCAAACGGGGCTCCCACGCCCCCTCTAACCTCCCCTTTTCGCTCTCGCTACTTAGTGCCTTTAAAACAGCAGCGCCGCGTTCGCCTAAAGGAGACTGGGGACAAAATGGAGGGAGCAGCTCGCTCCAGAACATGCGTCAGACGCTGGTGTCCGCCAGCGCGGGGCTGGGGGAGGGGCAGGGAGGACCGGGAAGGCGGCGTGGGAGAGGAGAGGAGAAACCCGCAGCGTGCGTGGTTGGGGTCCGCTGGTGCTTCCCCGGGGCACTCCAGCCCACGACTGCGACAGAGCGCGCGGCCACGGGCAGGACGAGGCGGCCGCTCTCCGAGTTCCGCGCCTCCCCGCACAGCCCCGCGCCGCCTCTCCCGATGCACCTCGATGGTTAACGTGTAGCTGCTTTTTAGGGGCTGTCACGGTGCACAGTCACGCCGCTCGGGGTGATGCCGCAGCCTAGCACGCAGCGAGGACGCCCTAGCCTGAGCTCCTGATGGGACGCTTTCTTGGTTGCATTTTTATTTATCTGCGACGCAGCGAGAGCTCCCATGTTAACTCCTCTCATGGGCGCTGGCTGTTTTTCTCCAGTCACAGCCCTAGTGAGATGCACGATGACTTGCATTTCTGCGTTTGCAGGTCACAGTGGTTTTTGGAAATTTTTTTTTTTTTGGAAATTTTGGAATTGTGCTGTAACATTAGGGAAATTAAAAGGGAACTCTGCCAGTGCTGTTCTGAAATTTTGAGCTAACCGTGCTGTGAACTCTTGGTTAGGAAGGTGGCCTGGAAGGAAGGAAGGGTCCAAAAGGCTTAAGGAAGTGTTTGGGAAATGATCTCTAAATACGTTGTAAAGGGCGGAGAACTGGAAAAGTACCAGGTAGAACACCATGAAGTCATCCTATTTCTGAAATTTTTCCTATTTTTTTAATTGCTACTGAAATATTGCTAAGGTTGGCTTAGTTGGGGGTTCATTTCATTCGTCTTTGAAAATTAGTTTCACATGGATTACTTTTTATGTTAAAGAATTTTGATATTTAAAAAGTTGCATAATACTTGATTGTAGTTTTTTTTGTTTGTGTAACAGTTTATAGAGTGAAAAGAAAAAAGATCTCTCATTGCTTTTTTCCCCTAAAATAAATACAACTGATATGTCTTTCCAAACTTCCTTTCCTTCCTTCCTTCTCTCCTTTCTCTTTCTCTCTCTGTTTTTTTTTTTAAGACTTATTTATTTGAAAGGCAGAGTTGCAGAGAGAAGAGAGAGATCATCCACCCACTGGCTCACTCCCCAGTTGCCATCCGTATGTGATGCCAGAGTCGCAGGCAGCAGCTTAACCCATGAGGCCACAACACCGGCCCAGAACTCTTTCAAATAGACAAATAGATCCTAAAAAAGGAAACAAAAAGCCAGACACAGACAAATCTCATGTTTTCTCGTATATGTGGAAGCTAATATATATTATAAAAAATGTGTGCATACCATATACTTGATGTACAGATATTTATATCTTCAATGAACTATATCCCTTATATGATATGTCCTTTTTTCCTCACTCTGTAATCCTTGTCATGAATCCCATATTATGTGATATTAATATCCTTGCTTTCCAGAAAACAGTATGTATGTATGTACATAGACTGTTTACATAGGCAGTGAATATGGCAAAATGTTAACAGATGCTTTTAGGGATGCGGCAAGTTAAGCTGTTGCCTGCAACATCAGCATCCAAACAGTGCCTGTTCCAGTGCCTGCTGCTCCACTTCCAGTCCAGCTTCCTGTTAAAGCTCCTAGGAAATTAGTAGAGGATGGCCCAAGTCCTTGGGCCCCTGACACCCACATGGGCGACCTGGTTGGAGTTCTAGGTCGTGGCTTCAACTTGGCCCAGACCTAGCTGATGTGGACATTTGGGGAATAAACCAGCAGATGGAAGATCTCTGTGTCTGTCTCTACACCTTTCAAAATGATAAAGTCAGTGCTGGCACTGTGGCATAGCAGGTAAAGCTACTGCCTGCAGTCCTGGCATCCCATATGGGCACTGGTTTGAGTCCGAGCTGCTCCAGTTCTGATCTAGTTCTCTGCTGATGTGCCTGGAAAAGTAGCAGAGGATGACCCAAATGCTTGGGCCCCTGCACCCATGTGGAAGACCTGGATGAAGCTCCTGGCTCTGGCCTGGCCCAATCCCAGCTGTTGTGACCATTTGAAGAGTGAACCAGTAGATGGAAGATCTATGTCTCTCCCTGTCTGCAATTCTGCCTTTTGAATAAATAAATTTTTTTATTTTTATTTGACAGGTAGAGTTATAGACAGTGAGAGAGAGACAGAAAGAAAGGTCTTCCTTCCATTGGTTCACTCCCCTAATGGCTGCTACGGCCAGCGCTGTGCCGATCCAAACCCAGGAGCTGGGTGCTTCCTCCTGGTCTCCCATGCGGGTGCAGGGCCCAAGGACTTGGGGCATTCTCCACTGCACTCCCTGGCCACAGCAGAGAGCTGGCCTGGAAGAGGGGCAACCGGGACTAGTACCTAGCACCCCAACCGGAACTAGAACCCAGGGTGCCAGCACCGCAGGTGGAGGATTAGCCAAGTGAGCCACGGCATCGGCCTAAATAAATCTTTTTTAAAAATTAGTGAGATACTGTTTCACACTTGTCATTCTCATATATTGTTGAGGAGACTGGTTTTTTTTTTCTTAAACTTATTTGAAAGACAGAGTTATAGAGAGAGGTAGAGACAGAGAGATAGGTCTTCCATCTGCTGGTTCACTCCACAGATGGCCACATCGGCCAGAGCTGTGCCTATCCAAAGCCAGGAGCCAGGAGCCTCCTCTGAGTCTCCCACTGGGGTGCAGGGGCCCAATGACTTTGGCCATCCTCTACTGCTTTCCCAGGCCATAGCAGAGAGCTGGATTGGAAATGGAGCATCCAGGACTCGAACTGGCTTCCATATGGGCCAGAGCTTTAACCCACAGTGCCACAGTGCAGGCCCCCCAGAAAACTTTTTTTTTTTTAAAGAGAGGTCTTCCATCCCTACTGGTTTACTCCCCAAATGCCTGCAACAGCCAGGGCTGAACCAGGCTGAAGCCAGGACCTGGGAACTCACTCTGCATCTCCCACATGAGTGGCAGGGGCCTAAGTACTTGAGACATTATCTGCTGCCCCCCAGGGTGCCCGTTAGCAGAGAGCTGGGATTGGAAGCAGAGCTAGGCTGGCGCTGCAGCTCACTAGGCTAATCCTCCGCCTTGCGGCGCCGGCACACCAGGTTCTAGTCCCGGTTGGGGCACCGGATTCTGTCCCGGTTGCCCCTCTTCCAGGCCAGCTCTCTGCTGTGGCCAGGGAGTGCAGTGGAGGATGGCCCAAGTCCTTGGACCCTGTACCTCATGGGAGACCAGGATAAGTACCTGGCTCCTGCCATTGGATCAGCGCGGTACGCCTGCCGCAGCGCACCAGCCGCAGCGGCCATTGGAGGGTGAACCAACGGCAAAAGGAAGACCTTTCTCTCTGTCTCTCTCTCTCACTGTCCACTCTGCCTGTCAAAAAGAAAAAAAAAAAAGGAAGCAGAGCTGGGACTTGAACCCATGCATGCTGCTATGGGGTGCAAGTGTCTCAAGTGGCATCTTAACTACTGTGCCAATTACCTGCACCTAGATTCAACTTTGTTAAAAGGAGCAGGCACGAGAATATTCCTTGTGGCATAGTAGTAGTTGCCAAAGAATGGGAAAGAGCCCAGATATTCCTGAATTTGGCAAATGAATAACTTATTGTGGGAAACTCATCATTTAATACCTATGTACTTATATGCAGATACAGCAATGAAATGAACTCGAATAAGATATCAGTCTTGTGATTTTTCACAAAAGTAAGTTAAACAAAATGTAAATAGTACAAAAATGTATAAAGTTCTCATTTACAAAAAGGCTTAAAACCATGCAAAATGATACTGTATCCATAGAGATGCATATGTACTTAGTAAAAGCATAAAAATGTACCTAGAAATGATAATACCAAATTCAGACAGGAGTTTTTGGGGATGGAAGGCATTTGAGTGGGGACAGCCAACTTACAGGCTTCTGTTCTACTGTCATACTTTCCTAAGTGGGGTGACAAGCAGGTGCTTGCATTTTATACTTTTTAAAGGTCATAAATATTTCACAGTCACATTAATTGAAAAGCAATTTAAATTCATCTAAGTTTGTCCAAATGTAAAGAGTTTATTGGGGCTAGCATTGTGGCATAGCAGGTTAAGCCTCGGCCTGCAACACTGGTATCCCATATGCGTACCATGTGAGTCCCAGCTGCTCCTCTTCTGACCCAGAAGATGGCCCAAGTGGTTGTGCCCCTGCCACTCACATGGGAGACCCAGGTGGAGTTCTGTGCTCCTGGCTTTGGCCTGGCCTAGCCCTGGCCATTGCAGCCATCTGGGGAGTGAACCAGTGGATGGAAGATCTGTCTTTTATTTTTTAAAGATTTTTTTGAAATCTTATTTAAGGTACATAAATTTCATGTATTTATTTACTTGTTTATTTTTAAAGATTTATTTATTTATTTGAAAGGCAGAGTTACAGAGAGGCAGAGGCAGAGAGAGAGATATTTCATCTACTGGTTCACTCCCCAGGTGGCCACAATGGCCAGAGCTGCACTGATCTGAAGCCAGGAGCCGGGAGCTTCCTCCAGGTCTCCCATGTGGGTGCAAGGGCCCAAGGACTCAAGTCATCCTCTACTGCTTTCCCAGGCCATAGAAGAGAGCTGGATTGGAAGTGGAGTATCCAGGACTCGAACCGGTGCCCGTAGGGGATGTTGGCACTTCAGGTGGTGGCTTTACCTGCTATGCCACAGTGCTGGCCCCTCATGTATTTATTTGAGAGGCAAAATTACAGATAGAGAGAGGAGAGACAGAGAGAGAGAAATCTTCCATCCACTGATTCATTCTCCAAATGACTGCAGTGGCTAGAACTGGACTGATCCGAAGCAAGGAGCCAGGAGCTTCTTCTGGGTCTTTGAGGGGGTGCAGGGGGCCAAGCACTTGGGCCATCTTCTACTGTTTTCCCAGGCCATTAGCAGGAAGCTGGATTGAAGGGAACAGCCAGGACTCGAACTGGTGCCCATATGGGATGCCGGCAGTGCAGGCAGAGGCTTCACCTACTTCACCACAGCCACGGCCCTAAGATCTCTATCTCTTACTCACTGTGTCTCTCCCTCTCTCTCTGTAACTACTTTCTTTCTTTCTTTTAAAAAGATTTATTTATTTAATTGAAAGTCAGAATTACACAGAGAGAGGAGAGGCAGAGAGAGAGAGAGAGAGAGAGAGAGAGAGATCTTCCATCTGATGATTCACTCCCCAATTGGCTGTAATGGCCGGAGCTGCGCCGAACCGAAGCCAGGAGCCAGGATCCAGGAGCTTCTTCCAGGTCTCCTGCGTGGGTGCAGGGGCCCAAGGACTTGGGCCATCTTCTACTGCTTTCCCAGGCCATAGCAGAGAGCTGGATCAGAAGAGGAGCAGCTGGGACTAGAACCGGTGGCCAAATGGGATGCTGGTGCCGCAGGCCAGGGTGTTAACCCACTGTCTTGTAACTGTAACTGTTTTTCAAGTAACTGCTTTTCAAGTAAATAAATAAATACATCTTAAAGAAGAAGAATTTGTGAAGGATGTCTCAAACACACTGTGCTTTTTAAAGGTTTTGTGGGATGAGCGTGTGGTGGAGAAAGGGATCTGAAAAAGGACAAAGAGGTGGTGTTAAGAACTCTGGCCTTTCCCCCTTTCTCTTCATTTTTTTTTTTTTTTTTAAGATGTGTTCATTTGTTTGAAAGGCAGAGTTACAGAGAGGCAGAGGCATAGAGAGAGAGAAAGAGAGAAGTCTTCCATCCACTGGTTTACTCCCCAAATGGCTGCTGTGGCTGGAGCTGGGCTGATCTGAAGCCAGGAGCCAGGAGCCAGGAGCTTCTTCCGGGTCTTCCAGGCAGGTGCAGGGCCCCAAGGACTTGGGCCAACCTCCACTGCTTTCCCAGGCCATAGCAGAGAGCTGGATTGGCCAGCACCCATATGGGATGCTGGCACTGCAGGTGGTGGCTTTACCTGCTACCTCACAGCACTGGCCTCTCTCTTCATGTTTGTTTAGGGCCAGTTACAATTACTCTCTGGTGTAGAGTTTCTAATCAACGTATCAGCTACTAATAAATAATTCATGCACCATGGCTTTCACAAGACTGGTTAATCCAGTACCCGTTCTCTGTCACAGGAGCTGACTCCCATGATAGGAGCCATTACCTTCTCCACCACAGATTACAGCGCTGCCTCCTTTCTTCCATTCTTGACCTTTGTATTTTTTTTTTTCCAAGGCAGAGTTAGCCTTTCAAAAACAGTAATCAGAAAAGTCTTCCAGCCATTCTGAACCCACCATTGGCTGCCTCCTTTTGGTATTAGGAAGGATGCCCGACGTCCTCAGTGTGGCGTCCTTGGCCCTCCGGGGCCTCTCCTGCCTCTCTGATCTCATCTACTGGTTTCCCTCCTTGCCCAGCCCTTGTTCGTCCGACACACCAAGGGCACCCTTATCCCTAGACCTGGCACACCCTTCCTTTGCTGGACCTTCTTTGGGTTGTCTCCTTCGCAACACTCAGGTCTCTGCTCCAGTGGAGCTCTTTAAAGAGGACTTCTCTGGCCCGCTATCCAAAGAACACTCTACCCCATTAGTCTTTATCCCCTCAGTCACACTTTGCTTCTTAACCCTGCCTGACCTGACACCTTAGCTGGCTGATTGTCTCCCCCTGTAGGGCTGACCACAAGCTCTCAGACAGCAGAGACTTAATTATTTCACTCTTTGTTTTTTCTCCAGGGTTCCCAGTGGTGCTTGGCACATAGTAGGTACTTCATAAATATTTGTGGAACAAGTGGATGAGTGATCAGTGAATGAGGAAGCCAGGGAATTTTGAGTCCCCACTGTGACTGAGCTGGCCACATTTGATCTGCTAATTGGAAGGTGACTCTGGAACAATCTTTATTTACCAGTGTAGAAATCGATGATACTTGAAAAATATATTGGTCATTGATCCCCCTTGGACAGTAGTAACCTTATCAAATAGTCCTTTTTTCCCATTTATACAGTTAAACAATCTGTATGAATAAATAAGGTTTATAGATTTTTAGGAAAGAATTAATATTTTGGTGCTCATGTGTTCTAAGCACTTTGCATGTATAATTTCTTTTTTTAAAAAAAGATTTTATTTATTTATTTGAGAGGTAGAGTTACAGATAGTGAGAGGAAGAGACAGAGAGGTCTTCCTTCTGCTGGTTCATTTCCCAAACGGCCGCAACAGCTGGAGCTGCGCTGATCCGAAGCCAGGAGCCAGGTGCTTCTTCCTGGTCTACCACGCGGGTACAGGGGCCCAAGGGCTTGTGCCATCTTCTACTGCTTTCCCAGGCCTCAGCAGAGAGCTGGATGGGAAGTGGAGCAGCCGGGACTAGAACTGGTGCCCATATGGGATGCCGGCGCTGCAGGCAGAGGATTAATCTACTTCGCCATGGCGCCGGCCCATGCATGTATAATTTCATTTATTATTTTATTCACTTTCCCCCCAGCAACTCTAAGGTATGTTTTCATTTTAAAAAAATGTTTAATGATTAGTTTTCATTTAATTGAAAGTGCAACAGAAAGAGAAACTCTCTGTCTGCTGGTTCAGTTCCCCAGTGCCTACAATTGCTAGGAGAGGCTGCAGCCAGGAGCCTGGAACTCACTCCGGTCTCCTACATGGGTGCAGGGGCCCAAGCACATGGCCATCATCTGCTGCTGTAGCAGGCACAGTAGCAGGGAGCTGGATGGGAAGCAGAGCAGCTGGCACTCAACCTGGTCCTGCTACCTCTCCCTCTTCCTCTCTCTGTGTCATTCTGCCTTTCAAATAAATAACTCTCTAAAAATCTGGTTTGTGTGGAATATCTGGCCCATGTCTTTCTAATCCTGGTTTATGAGAAGACAGATAAACAGCTGAGTTTTAGCTTGCTGATGTGAAGTTTTAACATGAGTGCCTCCATTTTGATTTTTGGCCTTGTCTGTTGGGGATGGGTATAGGACCTTAGTCCAAAACAACAGCCTCCTAAAATTTTTTTTAAAGATTTATTTATTTACTTGAGAGACAGAGTTACAAACAGAGAGAGGGAGAGAAAGAGAGATGGAGAGAGGTCTTCCATCCACTGGTTTACTCCTCAGATGGCCATAACGCCCTGAGCTGAGCTGATCTGAAGCCAGGAGCCAGGAGCTTCTTCAGGGTCTCCCATGTGGGTGCAGGGGCCATCTTCTACTGCCTTCCCAGGCCATAGCAGGGAGCTGGATTGGAAGTGGAGCAGCCAAGACTCGAACCGGCAACATATGGGATGCTGGCGCCATAGGTGGTTGCTTAACCTAGTAGCCACAGTGCTGGCCCCTCCTATAATTTAAAAAAAAAGATTTATTTGAAAGGCAGAGAGTTGGAGGGGGGATGAGAGAGGAGAGAGAGAAAGAGAGTGAGCCACCCACTAGTTCACCCCCTAAATGGTTGCAACTGGTGGGGCTGAGCCAGGTTGAAGCCATGAACCAGGAATTCCATCTGAGTCTTCCATGTGGGTAATAGGGACCCAAGTACTTGGGCCATCTTCTGCTGCCTTCCCAAATGCATTAGCAGGGTGGTGGCTGGGAGGTAGAGCAGCTTGGAGTCAAACCAGAGCCCCAGCATGGGATTCCAGCATTGCAGGTGGTGGCATAACCCACCGTGCCACAACAGCAGCGCCAGCCTCTGACAATTTTTATTTAACAACACTCGATTTTCATTATTTGCGGAGTCTGTGTTTGTGATTCACTAACACTCAGTTGTAACTTGGGCCACTTTTGTGGCCACCTGCTGAAGTGTACGGAGTGGCGAAGTTTGCAGTTGCCCAGTTTGTACACGCCCAGCTCTGCTTGAACAAGGCACTTCCCTTCTTGTCTTTAGCTCTAATACAGCATCCTTGTCCCGGTTGCTCTAATGCTACTTTTCTTGCATTTTTGTGCTTTTATTGGAGATTTGCTATTTGTAGTGGTCCCCAGCCTGATAGCACGTGCTGCCTCGTATTCCAAAGGGCTAGAGGCTGGGATGTGCCTTTCAGAGGACATGCGCTACATGGGGTAAGCTTCATGTAGGCATGAGTTACAGCGCTGCTGGTCACGAGTTAGTTCAGTGCCAGTGAACCAACAGTGCATGTTAAATAAGGTGTCGGTAAACAGAAACACACACAAAGCAGGCTTCCATACTGATTGGTTGACCAAATGTTGTGACGGCAGAGATCTAGCCCTGCACTTCCCCAAGAGCAAAGGTTCAGTAAAAACCCTGTGAACTCGGAGTTTTGGAGGCTTTTCAGAACACAGTCACGGACAGCACTGATGAGCGACTGTGTGTTTGGAACACCCGGCGCAGGGGTGGGGGTGGGGGTGGGGGTGGGGGTTTCACCTGGCTTCGGAGGTCAGGGAGCAGGAGTGATGGCCCCACGGCCCGAGGAGAACCACTCAATCTAAACACACTGTGGTGTTCTGTGGCTGGTGAAGCCTCAGCTAGGTCTCCGAGGCTGTAGAGAGCTCTCTCTAGGAGGGGGCCCTGGGAGAGCGGAAAAGTGGTGTTCTCACTGTCAGCTCTGAGCCTGTGCCGTCATTTTACTGTTCTTGCCTCTGGACCTCTCCAGCACAGCCAAGGAAATTTCTTCCTCCCTCCTTCTTTTCCTCCCTTCTCCCTCCCTCCCTTCCTTCCTTCATATTTTATTTGAGAGACAGAAAGAGAGAGAAAAATATTTTCCATCAGCTGGTTCATTCCCCAAATGGCTGCAACAGCCAGGGTTGGGCCCCGCTGAAGCCAGGAACCAGGAGCTTCTTCTGGATCTCGCACATGGGTACAGGGGCCCAAGCACTTGAACCATCTTCTGTTGCTTTCCCAGGCACATTAGCAGGGAGCTGGATGGGAAGTGGAGCAGCTGGGAATTGAACCAGGCCCCTATAGGATGCCGGTTCTGCAGGCAGAGGCTCCCTTAAGCAAATTTCTAGCTTCTCTGACTCAGTTTTCTGACCTGTACAAGTGGAGGCCACAGCCAACCTTAGCTAAATCCTACACTGCACCTCGGGTGTCCCTGGGGCTGGTCGGCTCTGCGAGGGGGCTGTCCTGCCTCCTTCTACGGAGGAGGAAAGTGAGGCCCACAGGGACCAAGTGTCCGGACAGGGTCACACAGCAGCAGGGAGCTGAAGTGGCACAGGGCGCCCCAGGGGTTAGCAAGAGGCCCCCACTGCTTTCCATTCCAAACAGTGGTGCAAATGCCAGTGCCCCAAAAATGTGAGCTGTTACTTTTTTGAGACTAAGGTTAACATTTTGAATGTTATTATTTCAAAAGGGAGTTTTCTCTTAAGATGTGATTTTAAAGAGTTTGCTGGAATCATTAAGTAGGCTTTATTCATGCAGGGGCTAACTCTCTCTCTCTCTCTCTCTCTCTCTCTCTCTTTTTTTGTCAAGACTCATCCAAATTTAAGTTGAAAGTGAACTGAAGAAGATCTAAGTGGACTTTTTAAAAATTTTTTATGGCAATCCTCTGTGGAACTTCTCTTTTGCATTTAGAACAGGATATTGGTGTTTGAGAGTGATTTTTCAAAAGCACAAGGTGTTAAGTCGTAACTGCTTCACTGGCAGCAAGCCCCGGCCTGCAGCACTGCCATCCCATATGGTGGTGGTTCGAGTCCTGGCTGCTTCACTTCTGATCCAGCTCCCTGCTAATGCTCCTGGGAAAGCAGCAGAGGATGACCCAGTGCTTGGGCCCCTGCACCTTTGTGGGAGACCTGGAGGAAGCTCCTGGCTCTTGGCTTTGGATTGGCTCAGTTCCTGCCATTGTGGCCATTTGGGGTATAAACCAGTGGATGGAAGACTTCTCTGTCTCTACCTCTTTCTGTAACTCTTTCAAATAAATAAAATCTTAAAAAAAAAAAAAGAGCATACAGAAGGTAAAGAGGGTAAAGAGAGCAGCACTGGGGCAGGTGTTTGGTGCATTGCCACTTGGAACATTTGCATCCATATCAGGGTGTCTGGGTGAGAGCCCTGGCTCTGCTTCTGATCCTGACTTCCTGCTAAGGCACACCCTGGGGGGCAGCAGGAAACAGCTCAACTACTTGGGTCCCTGCCACCCATGTGAAACCCAGACTGTGTTACTGGCTTCAGCCTGGCTTAGCACCACCTGTGGTGGACACCTGGGGAGCGAACCAGTAGATGGGAGGTCTCTATATTTCTTTTTCTGTCCCTTCACCTTTCAAATAAGTAAAATAAATAAATTTTTAAAAATTGAAAAGGAAATAGCAACACACATTTAGGGAGTCATTTAACTTCTTTACACACCAGTTAACCAGACTTGGAAATTCTACCTGTCCCTCAAAAGTCAAGTTTACACCAAATTGAAACTAAAATTTTCTCCAGTGGGTCTCACTTGCTCATGGACTCATTTACTTGAAGATGAATTTGTGATTGCCTGCTATTTTCCTGGCCCTCTCCTAGGCACAGAGGATCCAGCAGTGCGGGAAGTTTGCTTTCTGGGGAGAGGAGAGAGGCAAAGGCACGTAGGATGCGTAGAGGTGGTGGTGAAATTATGACATGCCATTGTCTCAGGTTGGTGCTCTCTCCCCCCTTGTCTTAGATCTTTTATTCTGGGAAAAGCAGGGTACTGCCTTGTAAACAGCTTTATTGAGGCTTGCATTGTGGCATAATGGTTAAGCCCCCACCTGCAGCGCCAGCATCCATTATGGACACTGGTTCAAGTCCTGGCTGCTCCACAACCCATCCAGCTCCCTGCTAATGCTTCTGGGAAAGCAGCGGAAGATGATCCAAGTCCTTGGTCTGCTGCATCCACATGGGAGAACTGGATAAAGCTCTTGGCTCCTGGCTTCAGCCTGGCTCAGCCTAGGCAACTGTGGCCATTTGGGAAGTGAACCAGCAGATGCAAGATCTATCTGTTCCCCTCCCCCGACTCTCTCTGTAACTCTACCTTTGAAATAAATACAATAAATCTTTATATAAAAAGACCAGCCTTATCGTTGCAGGAATCTGTAGTTCTAGCTGTTAGGGTTTGTGTCCCATGGCCAAGAAAAATGCAGAGCATGGACAGCGTAGGGAGAGCAGGAAGGAAGGTTTATGGAGCAAAAAGAGGAAGCAAAGTTATACTGAAGCCAAGGCTGGCTCCCCCAGTGTGAGGGGTTACTGAGCAGGAATCCATTAGGGGAAGTTGCCTGGAGGTTTGTATCCTTTAGGCCAGAGTAGGTTTGCCCAGAGGGTTGCAAACATGCCAGTTAGCCACCGATGACCTCTGCTTGCTGGGGACTCGGTGTCTGGAACTGGGTGGGTCTGGCTGTAACCGCACCCTGTCTGGTTTTGTTTCTCTGTTTCTGAGTAGTGAGACATTTTGTTCCCAGGCATCTCCCTCCCCATGTCAGGCTTGGACCCTTGATCCTTGGCTGTCTATCTTGGGCCTTGGGCAATTGTCTCCTGTCTCTGTTGTTATGAAGACCCACATGTCGAGGAACTGGAGCGTCCCACCAGTAGTGTTAAACGGAAACCCATCCACAACCATATGAGTGAGTTTGGGTGCAGATCCTTCGGTGGTGGAACCTAAACCTGACCCCTGCCCGTCAGGGAGCACCAGGCTTCACTGTGGCTGGATTCCTGACCCTCAGAAATGTGTGAGATGGTAAACGCTTGCTGGGTTCAGCTGCTAAACTTCAGGGTAATTAGTTAGGGAATGGTGGAGAACTACTTCCTGTCTAAACTTTCTTATTCGATGGTTCTCTTCCCAGCCTTGGCAACCCTGCAACAACTGGAGAGACCTGAACATTCTTTTGGGAGCTCGGACCCAGGTACCTCAGTGTGTCTGGCAAAAAAAAGGTGGGGGGAGGGTTGGGGCTGGCGTGTGGTTTAAGCTGCTACCTAGGATGCTGACATCACATATGAGCACTGGTTCAGGTCTTGGCTGCTCTACTTCTGATCCAGCTCCTTGCTAATGCACCTGGGAAAGCAGCAGAGGATAGGCCAAGTGCTTGAGCCCCTGCACCCACATGGGAGACCCAGAAAAGGCTCCTGGCTCCTGGCTTCAGCCTGGCACAGCCTTGGCTGTTTTGGCCATTTGGGGAGTGAACCAGTGGATGGAAGATCTCTCTCTCTCTTAATTTTGACTTATAAGTAAAAAAAAAAAATCCACAAAAGAAGAGTCCCTTTTCCACTCGGTCATTGGGACCCTCCAGAGTTGTTAAGCCTCAGCCCCCTCCACCTCACACCCCCTTAGATGCCATCACATCCCTGCCAGGAGCGCCTCCCACCCTCAGTCCCACCTGCACCCCAGCCCACTTTCTCCTCTCTCCTCAGCTGCACTCTGCCTCTCCCTGCCCCCACCCCTGCTCTGTGGGCCTTCCTTCCCCAGACTGTCCACACCTGCTGTCTCAGCCCCATCAGGCCCTCCCCAACCTCCAGGCCCTCTGGGCCGAAAGGAAAAACATCCTCTTTCAACCTCCTGTCCTCCTGTCCGCTCCTCTGGCTCTTTCCTCCGCTCCAGAGCTCAGTTTGCTGGACAGGTTGTCTGTGGTCGGCACTGGCGGTTGTTCTGGCCCAACCTCTGTGTGTGGCTTCTGCCCTTGCTGTCTCCCCAGACCACACATTCAGAGGTTGCTGCCCATCTCCATGATGGTAAATCCACATGATGAGTTTTCATTATAGGAAACTGTAAACAGGAGGATACTTCAAAACGTTCCTAGACAAATAGAACTGCAGTATGTACTTCCATGAGCTTCCTGAAGGGCCTTCATGTGGGTGACCAGGAAGGACAGAGCAGGGAGCGCCCACGGACCCAACACTTGGTTTCCCAAGCAACTCACGGCCAGCATGGTTCCGGCGATCCCCACCGGCCCCAGGGTTGTCTTAAGGAAACAGCAGCCATCACCTCACTTGTCTCCATGTATTTCAGTGTGTATTTTTTTTTTTAAGATTTATTTTACTTATTTGAAAGACGGAGTTACAGAGAGGAAGAAACAGAGAGAATGAGACAGACAGACAGAGGTCTTTCATCTGCTGGTTCACTCCCCAGATGGCTGCAACAGCTAGAGCTGCGCCGATCCGAAGCCAGGAGCCAGGAACTTCTTCCAGGTCTCCCACGCTGGTGCAGGCGCCCAAGGACTTGGGCCATCTTCTGCTGCTTTCCCAGGCCACAGCAGAGAGCTGGATCAGAAGTGAAGCAGTCGGGACTCAAACCAGTACCCATACGGGATGTCAGTGCCCCAGGCTGGGGCTTTAACTTGCTGCGCCACAGTGCCGACCCTAGTGTGCATTTCAAACACACAGCAACTCTCAAAGGCCACCTTCAAGTGGTCGTTCCCACTGGCCAACCACGCTGGCTTATTCCTTCCTTGATTGTTCCACCTCACTCAACCAGGAAGACACTGTTCTTCCCATGTCTTCCTGGCTGCTCGACGACCTCTACTTCGACCTCTGTGGTTGCTTTTCCTTTCCCACTAGCCCCTCACTTCCGTCGCATATTGGCTTCGGGCCCTGGTTGCACAACACACACTGCCCATGGCTGCACTCACCAGCTCCTTTCCTCGGAACCCGAGTTCCTGCCATCCAGCTTCCCGCCTGACACTGCTGGGCCTCTCACAGGTACTTCAACTTGATGCACTGACCTTTCCCATCTTTCCCACATGACCCTTCCTCCTTTGTAAAAAACACTGCACCCCCCTCCTCACCGCTGCTGCCAGGTGCTCCAGAAACCCGGGAATCCTCTCTACTTACTCCCCACCCCTTACTTCCTCCAAGCCTTCTTTATAGCTAAGCATCAACAAGTCCCATAGATTTTATCATCTAAAAAAATAAAATAAAATCCACTCACTTCTATCTTCACTAACAGCATCATTCAGCCAGATTATGATAAAAATTTCCTAACAGATCTTCCTGCTTCCACTCCAGGCTCCTACCCCAATTAACCCCACCCTAAATAATTTGCTCCACTGCAGCCGTGGTGGGGAGGAAGAGAGAGAAAGAGGTACCTTCCATTCCCCTGGGCTCACCCCTCAGATGCCTGCAACAGCCAGGGCTGGGCCAGGCTGAAGTAGGGAGCTAGGAACTGCACCCAAGCCTCCCACGTGGGTGCCAGGGGCCCAGGCACTTGAGCCGTCATCTGTTGCCTCCCAGGGTGCACATTAGCAGGGAGCTGAAATTGGAAGTGCAGGGCTGGACCTTGAATCTGGGATTCCGACATCCCAACTGCTGGCTTAACCCACTGTGCCACAATGCCCGGCCCGACGACGTATTTGTGATTTATTGAAAAAGCTGGATGTGGTAGGTGAGTGTAAAAGAAATCTTCCTGGTTAAACTCATTCTGGGGACCCACTCTGTCTCTCTCCTGACGAATTGATAGTTGTATCCCGCAGGATTTTGGTTTCTGTCATATGGAAAACAATGTGAAGCTCTTTTAAGTTATAATGAAACCTTGGGCTTGTTTACATTTAAATTTCTCCCTTCTCACACTTGGTCTGCTTGGGACTAGGAAACCAGCGGCTGTTTTCTGAGCCCTCTGGGGCTGGGCCCCAGGAGCGGGCGCCGCTTTGACGGCAGGCACGGGCCGAATCTGGCGCGGCCCCTCGGAGCCCCGGCTCCGTGGATCCCTCAGCGGCTCCAGGTAGTGCTCCTGCTGCAGGCCCTGTTGTGGGGTCCACACGTGGTTCCCGGGAAGCCCTGTCCTTGACCTGGGCTCCTTCTCGGGCCGGCTGCCTCAGGGGGCGCTCTTGGCGCGGCCCTCACCCCCGCAACGCCTTGCAAGGGCGTGCTGGAGCCCGCCTGACTTGAGGCGAGGAGAAGACCCTCTTCCCTGCCCAGTGCTGCAGTGAGGCGGGACACACACACACACACACACACAGCTCACAGGCAGTCTCCTGACAGCTTCCCAGGGCCGCCAGAGGGAGGACCCTGGCGTACGGTGGGAGCGTGTGGGTTTCCCGCTTCCGGGTCCTGTGGCACTCATCTGCCCGCGTGCCAGCCTTGTGCGGCCCCACCTCAGACCCTGACATTGGAAAGGGTTACAGTTCACACTTGACTATGATCCTTGATATTGTATTTACAAATTCTTTAACAATTTTCCAGTCCAAGTGTGTGGGTGAGCCTAAGAAAAAATACAGTCTATTAAAATTACAAAATAATTATTATAAAAACTAGAATTATCATTAAAAGATAGTATGGCTTTCATTGGTATTGCTCAAAATTAATGAGATCTTAATGTGGTTTACACCAGTTTACAGCTGTTTCATTCATGGGGCTGGAGCTGCGGTGTAGCAGGGGGACCCCGCCTGTGATGCCGGCATCCCATGTGGGCACTGGTCCCATGTCCCAGCTGCCCCACTTCCGATCCAGCCCCCTGCTGATGCACCCCGGAAAGCATCAGAGGATAGCCCAAGTGCTTGGACCCCTGCACCCACATGGGAGACCCAGATGGAGTTTCTGGCTTCATCCTGGCCCTCCTGGGTCCCTCGCAGCCATCTGAGGAGTGAACCAGTAGATGGGAGATTTCTCTGTCACTCCCTCAATCACTCTGTAATTCTTTCAAATAAATAAATCTAGAAAAAAATTTTGTTTCATTCAAATTAGGACCCAAATAGATTCTGACTGTGCTTGGTGTCTTTCTCTTCTAAGCCTGTTTGAAACACTCGCCACACCTGCTGTTTGCCCCAGGAAATCTCTTTGCATCTGTAGCCTTTCCCCTGTGTTGCATTTGGCTGATAGAGTTCTGTTGTGTCATCCATCTTGCTCCTCTGCCCTCCGTTTCCTGTACACTTCCAGATAGCCCTAGATGCTTGGTTAACTTCAGGGTTTAGTTTGTTGGCAAGCATTCACAGCAGTGCCAACTTCCAGAGGCTGGACAGTTGGTGGAGGTTGAGGTTCCTCATTCACTTTTTTTTTTTTTAATATTTATGTATTTATTTGAAAGGCAGAGTTCCAGAAAGGCAGAGGTATAGAGAGAGGGAGAGAGGTCTTCCATATGATCGATCGTTCACTCCCCAGATGGCCGCAACAGCTAGAGCTGTGCTGATCTGAAGCCAGAAGCCAGGAGCTTCTTCCAGGTCTCCCACATGGGTAGGGGCCCAGGGACTTGGGCCATCCTCTACTGCTTTCCCAGGCCATAGCAGAGAGCTGGATTGGAAGTGGAGCAGCCAGGTCTTGAATCAGCACCCATATGGGATGCCGGCACTACAGGCGGTGGCTTTACCCACTATGCCATTGCTCAGGCCTCTATTATGCATTTTTAAAAATTAATAAAATTATTTGAAAGGTAGAGAGTGAGAGATCACTATTCCATCAACTGGTTCAGTCCCCAAATGCCTGCAATAGCCAGTTCTGGGCCTGGTTTTCCCATGTGGGTGGCAGGAACCCAAGTACTTGAGCTGTCACCTGCTGCCTCCTGGGGTCCACATTAGCAGGAAGCTGGATGGAAGCAGAGTGGGTCCTCAACCCCAGGAATGCTGATCTGTGACACAGGTGTTGCAAGCATCTTAGCCACTGTCACATGCCTGCTCCTCATTATTTCTTTTTTTTCTCTTTATTTCTGTTTGACCCTCAAATTTTTCCATTTTTGGCCTCATCCTGGATTTTACTTTTTATTTTTTTAAAGCTTTTATCTAATGAATGCAAATATCATTGGTACAACTTTAGGAATGTAGTGATTCTTCCCCCCATACCCACCCTTCCCACCCCCATTTCCTCTCCCATCCCATTCTTCATTAAGATTCGTTTTTAATTAACTTTATAAGTAAATATTTCAACAGCTTGCATGCACACACACACACAGCATAAAGTACAGTTTGAAAACAAATTTTGCAGTTAATTCTCATAGTACAACTCATTGAGTACAGAAGTCCTACATGGGGAGTAAGTGCACAGTGACTCCTGTTGTTGATTTAACAATTGACACTCTTATTTATGATGTCAGTGATCACCTGAGGCTATTGTTATGAGCTGCCAAGGCTATGTATGCCTCTGAGTCCACAAACTGTCAGTATTTGGACAGGGCCATAAGCAAAGTGGAAGTTCTCTCCTCCTTTAGAGAAAAGTATATCCTTCTCTGATGGCCTCTTCTTTCCACTGGGGTGTCACTCACAGAGATCCTTCATATAGGACTTTTTTTTTTTTTCCTACTGTGTCTTGGCTTTCCATGCCTGAAATGCTCTCATGGGCATATCAGCCAGTCCAGAGTGCCTTAAGGGCTGATTCTGAGGTCAGAGTGCTGTTTAGGGCATTTGTGATTCTTTGATCCACTGTGTGGACTGCTTCCCATGTTGGAACATTCTCTCCTTTTTAAGTCTATCTATTGTTATTACCAGACACTTGATCTTATTTATGTGATCCCTTTAACACTTAATCCTATCTATATGATCAATTTAACACTTAATATGATCACTTTAACATGTAAGATGGCTTTAATACCACCCAGCTTAATGAAATTTAGAGTCCCATGGCAACTTTTTAGCTTTACCCTTAGGGATAAGTCCATAGGAATGGGTGCATAACTGTACAGCACCTCCCTCTCTTATTCCTAATCTTATTTTTTACTGGGATCTATTTTCAACTGAGTTTATGCACCTATGATTAATTCTGTGTTAAGTAAAAAGTTAAACCAGTGATATGAAGTAGAAAAAAAATAAAAATAAAAAAAAATAAACTGTCCTTGACAGTCAAGACAAGGGCTGTTCAAGTCATTGCTTCTCATAGTGTCAATCACTTCTACAGGTTTCCTTTTAGGTACCCTGTTAGTTAGATCAGGGAGAACATATGGTATTTGTCCCTTTGGGGCTGGCTTATTTCACTAAGTATGATGTTTTCTAGATTCATCTTTTTTGTTGCAAATGACTGGATTTCATTTTTTTTACCACTATGTAGTATTCCATTGAGTACATATCCCATAATTTCCTTATGCAGTTTTCCGTTGGTAGGCATTTAGGTTGATTCCATGTCTTAGCTATTGTGAATTGAGCTGCAATAAATATGGGGGTGCAGATAACTCTTTTATTTGCTGATTTCATTTCCCTTGGGTAAATGTATGGTAGGACTAAGATTTCTGAGGTATCTTCAAACTGTCTTCCATAGTGTTTTTACCATTTTGCATTCCCACCAACAGTGGATTAGGGTACCTTTTCTCCCACATCCTTGCCAGGATTTGTTTGTTGATTTCTATATGAAAGCCATTCTAACCCGGGTGAGGGGAACCTCCTTGTGTGTGTGTGTATGTTTTTATTTTTTTATTTTTTGATAGGCAGAATTAGAGAGAGAGAGAGAGAGACAGAGAGAAAGGTCTTCCTTCCATTGGTTCACCCCCCAAATGGCCGTCACAGCTGGTGTGCTGTGCCGATCCAAAGCCAGGAGCCAGGTGCTTCCTCCTGGTCTCCCATGCGGGTGCAGGGCCCAAGCACTTGGGCCATCCTCCACTGCCTTCCCGGGCTACAACAGAGAGCTGGTCTGGAAGAGGGGCAACCGGGGCAGAATCCGGCACCCCAACTGGGAGTAGAGCCCGGGGTGCCGGTGCCGCAGGTGCAGGATTAGCTTAGTGAGCGTGGCACCGGCCACCTCCTTGTGGTTTTGATTTGCATTTCCCTGATGGCTAGTGATCCTGAACATTTTTTCATTTGTCTTTTGGCCATTTGGATTTCCTCTTTTGAGAAATGTCTGTTTAAGTTCTTTTCCCATATCTTGGCTGGATTGTTTATTTTGTTGTTGTTGAGTTTTTTGATCACTTTATATATTCTGGTTATTAATCCTTTATCAGTTGCATGGTTTGAAAATAATTTCTCTTGTTCTGTTGGTTGCCTCTTCACTTTCCTGTTTCTTTTGCAGTACAGAAGCTTCTCAGTTTGATGTAATCTCATTTGTTGATTTTGGCTTTTATTGCTGGTGCCTCTGGGGTCTTTTCCAGGAACTCTTTGCCTGTGCCAATGTCTTGCAGGGTTTCCCCAATGCTTTCTAATAATTTGATGGTATAGGGTCATAGATTTAGGTCTTTCATCCATTTTGAATGGATTTTTGTGTAAGATGTAAGGTAGGGGTCCTGCTTCATATTTCTGCATGTGGAAATCCAGTTTTTCCAGCACCATTTGTTGAAGAGACTGTCCTTGCTCCAAGGAATGGTTTTAGCTCCTTGATAGAATATAAGTTGGTTGTAGATGCTTGGTTTGATTTCTGGAGTTTCTATTCTGTTCCATTAGTCTATCCATCTGTTTCTGTACCAGTACCAGGATGTTTTGATTATAACTGCCCTGTAGTATGTCTTGAAATCTGGTATTGTAATGCATCTGGCTTTGTTTTTGTTTATATGATTGCTTTAGCTATTAGGTCTCCTGTGTTTCCAAATGAATTTCAGCATCATTTTTTCTAGATTTGAGAAGAATGTCTTTGGTATTTTGATTGGTATTGCATTAAATCTGTAAATTACTTTCAGAAGAATGGACATTTTGATGATATTGATTCTTCCAATCCATGAACATGGAAGATTTTTCCCTGTGTGTGTGTGTGTGTGTTTTCTATTTATTTCTTTGACATTTTGTGATTCTCGTTATAGAGATCCTTGATATCTTTGGTTAAGTTTATGCCAAGGTATTTGATTTTTTTTTTTTGGTAGCTGTTGTGAATGGGATTGATCTGAAGTTCTTTCTCAGCCATGACATTGTCTATGTATACAAAGGCTAGGAGTTCCAGTAGTCTCTTAGTGGAGTCTTTTGGGTCCCTTATATATAGAATCATATCATCTGCAAATAGGGATAGTTTGACTTCATCTTTACTGATTTGAATGCCTTTGATTTCTTTTCTCGCCTGATGGCTCTGGCTAAAACTTCCAGGACTATACCGAATAGCAATGATGAGAGTGGGCATCCTTGTCTGGTTGGATGCCTGGATTTTAAATAAGAGCCCGGAAGTCTTTGCCAGTTTCCTTTCTTTTGGACACCAGAGATGTCCCTGGGAGACTTTCTGCCTTTGGCCTGGCCTCAACCATTCCCAAAGAGCCTTGTTTTTTCCTGACGAGTAAAGTATTTGGAAACCAAAAGCTGCTCGGGAGGAGAGCCCACTGGGTGCCCTTGCTTCTGGGGCTTTGTCAATGGGAAGAAGTAGAGAGAAAGTGTGGGTGGGAATTCACACCAGTGTGCAGCCGGGCATGAGAAAGACTCAGTGCCATTAGATGGTCCTTGCCTCTCAGCCCTTCCTGGAGATTGAGAAACTGCCCAATAGATGAGCGGCTTACAGGGATTTTCCTCAATTTCTCTCCTTTTGTGCTGAAAATCGACTCCCAAGATACTGACATCAGGATGTGCCTTATCCGTATCTATCCATGTCTGTGTTCCTGGGGGCATACCCACTAGGGTGTCAGTCTTTGTGCCACCGATTTGATAGACAGTGTGTGCCATTTTTTTCCATGGGTTAGTTTGAAATTTCAGGAATCTCTCCACTTTGTTGATTTTGTAATAAAAAGCATTTCCGGGATATGCATCTGAATAAATAGGCCAAGCAAATGCATCCAGGAAGGAAGGCTCTCTTCCTTTGTACCTGTTCTCTTCCCCTGCCCCAGGGCATGTGCAGCCTCACCTGTTCAGAGAGGCCACCCGGGACAGGCCCCTGGCCTGTGTAATCATCTCTACTGCCAATCAAGGTGGGTATTTATGTCACGGGTTTGCAGGTGAAGAAACCAATTTTCAAAGAAATTAACTCCTCAAATCACAGAATTAGTAAGTGGAAGTTTGGAATGCGATCACAGGCGTGTCTAGTCTATAACCCTGCATTCTTGTCCGTTCTGTCACATTACTTATCAATAATAATCCTGTGTACTATTCAAGTCTAGAACTGAATGCAACAACTTGGGTGAGTCTTAGAAAGCTGAGCGGAAAAAGTCCAACAGGAAAGTGTGTGGACTGTAGGTTACACTGAAATGAAGTTGAAAACAACTGCTGATCCAGAGGTGGAGGGCAGGGGCTGATGAATGGGAACAGGCAGTAGTGCTGGGTGAGGGCAGTGAACTTGACCTGGGTGTTGATTACCCAGGTGGTGTTCATTTTGTAAACCTGGGCACTCATGATCTGTGTGCTTCATGGACACTTCATTACAGATTTACTTTTATTCTTAATTATTTTTTAAATTTCAGAGGCAGAGAGAAGGAGACAGAAAATGCTCCCACAGGCTAATTCACTCTCCAAATGACTCTAACAGCCAAGTCTGGCCCAGGGAAAAGTCAGGAGCCAGGAACTTGGTCCAGGTCTAGCGCGTGGGTAGCAGGGACCCAAGTACTTCAGTTATCACCTGCTACCCCCCAGGGTGAGCATTTATCAGCAACTGGAATCAAAGGTGTGGCTGGGACTCAAACCCAGGCATTCTGGGTATCTCAGGTGGTGTCTTTTTAAAAGCATGCTCTATTTATTTATTTATTTATTTATTTATTTATTATTTACTTATTTATTTGTAATTGGAAGGTGAAGGGGGCCAGTGCTGTGGTGCAGTGGGTTAAAGCCCATATGGGTGCCAGTTCAAGTCCTGGCTGCTGCTCCACTTCTTTTTTAATTAATTAATTTATTTGAAAGGCAGAGTTCCAGAGAGATAGAGGGGGAGAGAGAGAGAGAGGGAGTGAGAGAGAGAGAGAGAGAGAGAGATCCTCCATCTGCTGCTTCACGCTTCACTCCCCACATGGCTGCAATGGCTGGAGCTGCGACAATCTGAAGCCAGGAGCCAGGAACCTCCTCTAGGTCTCCCATGTAGTTGCAGGGACCTAAGGACTTGGGTCATCTTCCACTGCTTTCTCAGGCCATAGCAGAGAGCTGGATCAGAAGTGGAGCAACTAGACTTGAACTGGTGCCCATATAGGATGCTGGCACTGCAGGCGGTGGCTTTACCAGCGCTGGCCCCTGCTCCACTTCTGATCCAGCTCCCTGCTAATGTGCCTGGAAAAGCAGTGGAGGATGGTCCAAGTCCTTGGCCCCTCTACCCAGTAGGAAACCCAGAAGAAGCTCCTGGCTCCTGGCTTTGGATCAGTTGTGGTTGTTGCAGCCATTTGGGGAGTGAACCAGCAGATGGAAGACCCCTCACTGTGTAACTCTATTTTAAATAAATAAAGTAAAATAATTTTTTTAAAAAGAAAGGTAGATTTACTTACTATATACTAAGTTGATCTTCTGTCTATAAAGATAATTAAAAATGAATCGTGATGAAGAATGGGATGGGAGAGGGATGGTTTACAGTTGGGAGGGAGGTTATGGGGGGAAAAACTGCTATAATCCAAAAGTTGTACTTTCGAAATTTATATTTATTAAATAAAAGTTTTCTAAAAAAAAGAAAGAAAGGTAGAGTAAGCAAGAGAGAGGATGAGATCTCCCATCTGTTGGTCCACTCAGCAAAATTCCCACAACAGCAAGGACTGGGCCAGGTTAAAGGAGCTAGAAGTTCCATCCAGGTCTCCCTCATAGTCGCAGTGACTCAGGATCTGGCGCCATCATCTGCTACCTCCCAGGGCGCACATTAGCAGGAAGCTGGATGGGAGGTGGAGGTGGGATTTGATCCCAGGCACTGCAGTATGGGATGCAGGCTTCCCAAGCGGTGGCTTCTCCTATTCTGCCACAATGCCCACCCCGACGTGGTATCTTAACTGATGCTGCAAATGCCCACTCCTGAGGATTTACTTCAGGGAGACTGAACCTGGGGCAAGTGTTTTGGCACAGCAGGTTCAGCTGCGTGGGATGCCCACATCTCATAATGGAGTTCCTGATTGGAGTCCTGGCTACTACAAGCTTCTGATACAGCTTCCTGCTCATGCACCTGGGAGGTAGCAGACAGTAGCCTAAGTTCTTGGGCTCCTGGCATCCACGTGGGAGACCTGGATGGAGTTCTTGTGCTGGATTCTGTTCTCTGTACCTAAGTAAAGAGTCTCTGCATAATCTATTTTATTTGGTCATTGTTTTTAAAATAATTAATTTGTGAGGCAGATGGAGAGAGAAAGAGAGACACCCCATCCTCCAGTTCATTCCTCAGATAACGGCAGGGGACTGTAGCCAGGAGCACAACCCAGGTCTCGCATGTATTACAGGGATGTTACTACTTGAGCCATCACCATTACCTCCTAGCGTCCACATTTAGCAGGAAGCTGAAGTTGGGAGTGGAGCAGGGGATTGAGCATTTGAGGTGATTCATATAAATTGTTCATTCACACTTCAGTACATTATTAGTTTAGCCTTCTTTGTATTTGAGACATGCGTCTAGACTTTGAGAGCTCTGTAGAACGTGGTTCCTATCTTGGAGGATCTCAAAATCAGCTATTGCCATAATCGCCATCATTGAGAAGTGATGACCACATTCTCTCATTCATCCATGTATCCACCAGCATTTACTGACGATCTGATTATTCTCCATGAATTCCTTAGCAGCCTCTCCCACAGCACCATTGCACGCGTGGACGGAACTGGTGTTCCCGTCACCCAGCAGCTACTCCGGGCTCCACCCACCTCTCCAATATTATTGGCTTCCTCGTACACATTTAATGGAACAGGACACCTTGGGATACATAGCAGACCAGGGACAGGCCTGAAACAAAGTGCGTTCCTGAAGCTCCCGTGGACGACCTTGAACGACAGCGGCTGCCTTTGGGGCGTGGAGGTGAGAGTGGGAGTGCCTAGAGAACCCCGGGGCCTAGCGACAGCTGTGGTCTCCACGCACGCAGAGGGTCTTCACACGCAGTGCTGCTGGGGCCTCCTCCCTCCCTCCCTCCTCTGCCACCTTTCAGCATCCCACCAAGAGGCTGTCCAGGGAGCAGGCCGGCTGTGTGAGTCCAGGAGGTCCCTAACGAATTAATGGGTGAGATCTAAAAAGTTAACCAGAGTCGGCAATTCTATGTCATTTTAACAGATGTGCATGCATGCATATGTGTGGGCACTGGGTACGCTCTAGGACTGGCTGAGGTGGGTATGGTGAAATACAAAAATAGCAAGGGTTAAAGTGTAAGATTCACTGCTGCATTATTGTCTAAAGCCGCATTAGAAAAATTCTAAAGCATTAATAAAAAATAAAAAGTCCTTAAAAAAATTCTAAAGCCCCAGGCACCTTTGTTCTTCAGTATGTGAACAGTTCCTAAGTTTTATTTCCTTAGCACAAAGCCTAAAGCCCAGGGCTGATTAGCAGGAGGGGACTGGAGCGCCTGTTCTTCCCCTTGGAGGAGATAGGCAGTGACTGCAGGAGAGCCTGTGTCTTAGGAGGGCGTAGACCTAAGCTTGCATCCACACAGCTCTCGGCCCCCTGCACATGGGGAGACAGCTCTTAGATTCACAGTCACAACCCAACTCCCCATTGCAGCTGTCACTCTGCATGGGCCCCCACAGCCTGGCCTGTCGGCTTTGCTTATTAAGTTATCTCTCCATCCCTAGGGTAAATTTCAGTTTGTCAGAATGAATATTGGATTTTTTTTGATATTTTGCTGAATTTGATTTGCTAATATTTTGTTCAGGAATGTTTGCATCATGTTCATAAGGGATACTTACCTACTATTACTTTTTTCCTTTTTTTTTCTTTTTACAGTACACTTGTCTGGATATAGAATTATAGTAAAATAGACTTAGTGGAATAAGTTTGAAAGGTTTCTTGTTTCTCTACTTTTTGGAATAGTTTGAGAACAAGTGGCTTTATATTAGTTTTTCCTAAAAAGTTTGGTAAAGGGGCTAGCATTGTGGTACAGTGGGTAAAATTGATACGTGAGATGCCAGCATCCCATATGGGTGCCAGTTAGTGTCCCAGTTGCTCCTGTTCTGATCCAGCTTTTTGCTCATAAATTGGGAAAAGCAGCCCAAGATGGCCTAAGTGTTTGGGCCCCTACAATCCATGTGGAAGATCTGGATGAAGCTCCTGGTTTCTGGCTTCAACCTGGCTCAATTGCAACCATCTGGGGAGTTAAGTAGTAGATGGAACATTCACTCTCTGTCTCTCCCTTTCTCTTTGTAACTCTGCCTTTCAGTAAATAAATAAATGTTTAAAAAGAAGTTTGGTAGAAATCAGTATTGAAGGGGCCGGTGCTGTGGCACAGTGGGTTAACGCCCTGGCCTTAAGTGCTGGCATTCCATATTGTCACCGGGTCTAGTCCTACCTGCTCCTCTTCCAATCCAGCTCTCTGCTATGGCCTGGGATAGCAGTAGAAGATGGTCCAAGTCCTTGGGCCCCTGCACCCACGTAGGGGACCCAGAGGAAGCTCCTGGCTCCTGGCTTCAGATCGGCGCAGCCCTGGCCTTTGCGGCCATCTGGGGAGTGAACCAGCATATGGAAGACCTTTCTCTCTGTCTCTACCTCTCTCTTTAACTCTGTCTTTTAAATAAATAAAGTAAATCTTTAAAAAAAAAAAAAGAAATCAGTATTGAAGCCATGTGATTTTCTACTTAGTCTTCTAGTTTCCTAAGAAAATGGATATGAGCCTACCAATTTAACTATATAGACTCTGATTTCTACTATACTGATTCTACTTTGTACAAATGGAACTGTGAAGAGTGAAAATATGTGCTACATTTAAAAGGTATTATGTACAAAGTGTGATTTTATGTATACTAATTCAATGTTATTGTATGGACATGACATAAATATGTATGTGTTGATGAATTATACTTATATTATTGGCACTTTCAACTGATAGAACAAACAAAATATTTTGTTCTCACTTGGATATTCAACTCTATGTTTTTATTGTAAAGCATTTTAGCATTCTGAGATAATGTAAAAATGGAATGACCATATGCAAGAGCTGCTGGCTCCTGTCTAAAGATTGGTGCAGTTCTGGCCATTGTGGCCATCTGGGAGTGAACCAGCGGATGGAAGACCTTTCTCTGTCTCTATGCACATAAAGCTTATTTTAGAATATATTTATATTTTTCAGTGTCATTACTATTAAATATTCTTGTTACTCTTTTGCTGTGTCCCATTTTTACATTAAAAATTTTATGTATGGAGAGAAAGCAATTATATTATACCTATATCTATACCTGTATATATTTCTGTATTTATCTATATATCTATATCTATCTATATATATCTTCATATATAAAATATATATATTTATATGAAATCAGGAATCTTGTAAGTATCTAGGAACATATCACACATGCATAATGAGGGACTATACTATATGGATACATTACATCAAAAGAACTCCTCAAGAGATTAGGGCATCTTTTTCTGGAGTCATCAGTTTATTTCTTGCTTTTTAAACATGTATTTATTTATGTGAAAGATAGAGTTACAGAGAGAGGGGGAGGAAGGGAAAAACAGAGATAGAGATAGATCTGCCTGTTCACTCCCCAAATGCCTGCAAAAGCCAGGGATAGGCCAGGCCATAAACAGAAGCCATGTGAGTGACAGGGTCTGAGTAATTGATTCATCTTCTGATGCTTTCTAAGGCACATTAGCAAGGAGCTGGATCAGAAATGGAGCAGCAAGCCTTGAACCGACATGCAAGTGTTGAAGGCAGCATCCTAACCCCGCTACAATACAACACTGGCCCAGTTTCTAAGATTGGAAAAATGTAACTAGTTAAAATATTATTTCTATGCTTTATTCTGTGAAGTTTTGGTCCAAAATCAATCAAGCAATGCAGTTCCATTTGACCTTGCAATGATCACTGGAAAAACATTAATTAGATAATTTTGACCAGTCCATTATTCATTTCCCTCTGCCACTAAGGAAAAGAAATATTTCATCAATATTATTTTACCTCTGATGTCACTTTATCATCACTGACATAAATATTTCTCTCTATATAAAACAATTATTGAGTCCGTGATTCCCTACTCTATTCCTCTGGTAGGCAAAAGTAAGCACACTCAAGGTTCCGCCATAAACACCTGAACACAAGGTTTTGTTATATTTTGAAGATGAAGATAGCAAGCCTTGAATGAAGAATACATGTGGACTTTAAAAAAAAAAAAAAAAGAGGACTTCAAACTTCCAAGCTGTATAACAGGAAGGTCATAGTAAAAAATTACCAAGGATGGCAAAATTCAAGTAGAGAACATAGCAGGGGATTATGGAATTTTGTTTTAAAATGTTGTGAGATGTGCATTGTAGTATACATGGAGATTCTGTGTAGGAATTTCATGTTGCAACCTGTAGTTTTAGTTAAAATGCTAAGATTTGATGTTTATAGACATTGATAATATTTAAAGTGAGAATATATATGATCATAAAGGGATTGAGTGAAGACAGAAAAGTGTCAAAAACACCTTAGGGCATTTCAAGTTCACAGTTTACGTTAATTCAATCATTTGCAGAAAGACTAATGCACATTTTGGTAGGATATGTCTCATCTAAAGGAAGTGGCTTGGGAAAGCCTATTTGACAGGAAAAAGGTAACCACAGGAATAAAAAGAGCTGAAGGTTTAAATGTTTGAGGGCATACCCAGGTCATGAAAATTGTCAGTCTCTGAGTTTCTTTTTTTTTTTTTTTAAGATTTATTTATTTGACTTGAAAGTCACAGTTACACACAGAGAGAAGGAGAGGCAGGGAGAGAGAGACAGAGAGAGACAGAGAGAGAGAGAGAGACTCTTCCATCCACTGGTTCACTCTTCAAATGGCCACAACGGCCAGAGCTGAGGCAATCTGAAGCCAGGAGCCTGAAGCTTCTTCCGGGTCTCCCACATGGGTGCAGGGGCCCAAGGATTTGGGCCATCTTCCAATGCCTTCCCAGGCCATAGCAGAGAGCTGGATCAGAAGTGGAGCAGCTGGGTCTCGAACAGGTACCTATATGGGATGCTGGTGCTGCAGGCAGCAGCTTTACCCACTATGCCACAGTGCCAGCCCGTCTCTGTGTTTCTTGATCAGTAGTCCATGGACATAGTATCAACTTTTGAAGAATGTGCTTTAAAATGAGCTTCTGTCTCTGTTATGATTGTCTAATTATCCTTACATCACTAAGAGCCATACAGAATAATTTTAAATCTTTGTAAAAATGTTCTGAAAAAAGAACAGATTTTAACAAGCATTAAGTAGAAACATAACTCTTCCTAAAGTGTATAGACAAGGGCTATATTTAATAATAAAATCTCAAAATATCAATTTCACTCATATACATTACTTTTTTGTACTCTGTATATTAGTTACCACAAATAAGGGGAAACATTGATATCTGTCTTTTTGGACTGCCTTTTTCACTAAGCATAATGCTCTCCAATGGCATCCACTTTGTTGCAGATGTCAGGATTTCATTCCTTTTTATGGCTGAGTAGTATTCCATTGTCTATGTACACTGTTATTTCTTTACCCAGTTATCCCTCCTAGGATGTCCATCAGCAGGAAGCTAGAGTCAGGAGCCAGAGCCAGGTATTGAACTCCAGAAATAGACACAGGCATCTTAACCACTAAGCTAAACATGCACCCCACCATTACAATTTGACACATTAATTTCAACCATCTTTGCTTCAAATATTTTAAGAAACAATAGCTTACAAGTAGAGATGAAGGATCCCTCTGTCCAATCCCTATTCTTCTATCATGGGTGTATATCCTTTTACTTTTTTCTTTTTTGACTTCTCAAAAATTTATTTGTATTTTTAAAGCATTTTTAAAATTTTATTTGGGGGGTTGGGCTGTGGTGTAGCAGGTAAAGCCACCGCCTGCAGTGCCAGCATTCCATATGAGTGCTGGTTTCGAGTCCGGACTGCACCACTTCAGATTCAGGTGTCTGCTAAGGCCTGGGAAAGCAGTAGAAGATGCCCCAAGTCCTGGGCCTCTGCACCCATGTGAGAGACTCAGAAGAAACTCCTAGCTCCTGGCTTCAGATCAGCACAGCTCTGGCTGTTGCAGCCATCTGGGGAGTGAACCAGTGGATGGAAGTGTTCTCTCTCTCTCTCTCTTTCTCTCTCTCTCTGCCTCTGCCTCTCTGTAACTTTGCCTTTCAAATAAATGAATAAATATTTTTTCAAAATTTTACTTGGAATAATTGACCATGTTTATGGGGCACAGTGTGACATTTCGGTACATGTATATGAAGAGCTGATCAATCCAGTATAATTAATATTGCCCTTTCTTTGTCATTACTTCATACTTGAAGCTGTAGAGCTCCTCTTTTCTATTTGCTCTGAAATGTATAAGTGATTAGTGTTCAGTTTCATACCTACCATCCTGTGTAACATTAGGAAGTTACTCTAACTCTGATTTGATACCCATTATCCAACCTCCCTCTGTCCCCTCCCGGCCTCTCATATTTAGTATTCTGTGTTTGTATTGAGATATTTTAGTTTCCATATGTGAGAGACAATATGCATTGTTGGTATTTTTGTGTCTAATTTCACTTAACATCCTTCAGTTCCATTCATGTTGCCTCAAATCACAGGATCTCATTCTTTTGAATGGCTATTAACATTCTATTGTTTATAAATATACAACATTTTCTTTATCCATTCACCTGTTAAGAAACACCTTGGTTGAGTTCATATCTTGGCTATTGTAAAAAAGTGCTGCAATAAAAATGGTGATGCAAGTATCTGCTTAATGTAATGATTTCACTTCTTTTAGACATGAAGGTGGGGTTGCTGGACCATGTGGTATGTCTATTTATAGTGCTTAAAGGAATCTCCCTACTGTTTTCCATACTGGCTATACTAACTTACATTGCTATCCACAGTATGTAAGAGTTCCCCTTTCACCACATCCTTGCAAGCATTTGTCAGTTTCTGTCTTTTTGATAATATCCGATCTGACTGGAATTCAGTGATGTCTCATTGCAGATTTGATTGGCATTTTCCTGATGGCTAGTGATATTGAGCATGTTTTCATATGTTCATTGGCAATTTGCATTTCTTCTTTTGAAATATGTCAATTTTTTAACTGGATTGGTTATTTTCCTCTTTTTGATTTTTTTAAAGTTTTTCATATATTCTAGATGTTATCCTCTGTCAAATAAGTACTTTACAAATGTCTTCTCTCATTCTCTAAGTTATCCATTCACTCTGTTAATTATTTCCATTTCTGTGCAGAAGCTTCTTAGTTTATATAATCCCATTTGTCTAAGTTTGCTTTTGTTTGTATATTTAGGGTCTTATCCAAAAATCATTGCCTACACCAAAGTCTTGAAGTTTCCCATTTTCCTCCTAGAAGTGTCAAAGCTTTTTTATTTTTTTTATATTTAAGTCTTTGATCCATCTCAAGTTGATATTTTAAAAACATTGATTTATTTATTTGAAAGGCAGAGTTACACAGAGAGAGAGAGGGAGAGAAAAATAGAGAGATCATCCATCTGCTGGTTCACTCCCCAAATGGCCACAATGGCCAGAGCTGGACCACTCTGAAGCCTGGAGCCGGGAACTTCTTCCAAGTCTCACAGGTGGGTGTGGGGGCCTGAGTACTTGTGCCATCCTCTGCTGCCCTATCAGTCACATTAGCAGGGAGCTGGATCAGAAGTGGAGCAGCCAGGACTAGAACCAGTGTCCACATGCCAGCATCGCATGTAGTGGATTGACCTGCCATGCCACAATGCTGGCTGAGCTGATTTTTTTTAAAGATTTACTTACTTATTTGAAAGGCAGAGTTACAAAGAGAGGAAGAGAGAGAGAGAGAGAGAGAGAGAGAGAGAGAGAACTCCATCTGCTGGATAACTCCCCAAATGGCTGCAATGGCCCTAGATGGGCCAATCTGGAGCCAGGAGCCAGGCCCTTCATCTGGGTCTCCCACGAGGGTGCAGGGGCTCAAGCACTTGGGTCATCGTCCACTGCTTTCCCCGGTGCATTAGCAGGGAGCTGGATTGGAAGTGAAACAGCTGGGACTCAAATGGGCACTGTATGGGATACTGGCACCGCAGGCAGTGGTGTTACCCTCTACACCACAGTGCTGGCTCCCTGAGTTGATTTTGATAAGTTATAAGAGGTAGGAATGATGTTTCATTTCTCTCTCTCTCTCATGAAGGAGTAAGTTGGTTTTACATAGAATCATGATGATTACGGTTCAAAATTATCTATTATATATTTTATGAGAAAACAGAAGAAAGGAGCTCTAAGACTACAGTCATAAAGTCTTATTAAAGAAGGAGAAATTTGGGGGTGGACCTTGTGGCACAGTTAAGCTGCTGCTTGCAATGCACATCCCATATCAAAGTGCCTGAATTTGAGTCTTGCCACCAGTTCTGATCCAGCTTCCTCCTGATGTGCATCCTGGGAGGGAGCAGGTGATGGCTCAGGTACTCTGGTCTTTGCCACCTGTGTTGTAGCCATTTAGGGAGTAAATCAATGGGTGGAAGATCTCTCTCATTCTCTCTCCCTCCCCCACTCCCATCTCTTCCTATCAATTTGCCTTTCAAAGAATAAAACTAAATAAATGAAACATTTTAAAAGAAGGGGAAATGTTAATTATCCTAATCGGTTCCATGCACATTGTATTCATGTACTGAAATGGCACTGTAATCCATAAATATGTACAACTAGTTAATAAAATATTTTTGAAGTTCAATCTAAGATTCCTTTTTAAAACTTCCAAATAGAAATTCATTTTTTAATTCTTCAATCCTATATGGCTCTTGATTTGGAAAAGCAAATGTAAGGAGATCTGTAAAGTAAGCTCACAATCTTGCTTCACTTAGAGTAAAAAATCAAGCCAGGGCTAGCATTGTGGCATTGTGGATAAAGCCACTCTCTGCAATGCCAGCCTCATGTATGGACACTGGTTTGAGTCCCAGCTGATCCACTTCCAATCCAACTCCCTGCTAATGTGCCTAGGAAAGCAGTGGAAGATTGTCCAATTCTTTGGGCCTCTGTACCCACGAATGAGACCCAGAAGAAACTCCTGGCTCCAGGCTTTAGATGGTACCAGCTCCACACATTGAGGCCATTTCAGGAGTGAACAAGCAGCAGATGGAAGATGTATATTCATATTTGCTCTCTCTCCCCCACTTTTTTTCTCTCTGTACACTCTGAAATTCAAGTAAATAAATAAATTTTTAGAAAAAAGAATAAATAATCAAGCCAAAGAATAATAAAGTGAATCAATGACACAGAATAAGCAAGGACATTAAAGTCGTAGCCCTAGTAATCTCTTTCCTACTTTACATGTTATGAGATATGTGAACCTTTAATATAAGCATTTAAAAATTATAATCAGTGCTTGTTTATATTTACCCATACTTACCAGTTTCTTTGTTCATCATTGCTTCTAGATTCAACTCCATTGTGAGCCCAGCTAATTTCTCTCCAGAGGGCCTCCTTTCATGCCTCATTCTTGAATGATCAGTTAGTGGACATAGAATTACTGATTGATCATTACCTTCAGCACTGTGGAAATATTATAAGACTGGTTTTGCCCTTTGTTGAGAAGTCTGTTATCAATAAGTCCAAGTGTAACATCCTTTATCATTAATTTTTGTTTCTTCAGAGAATTTTTCTTTGTATCTGAAGTATCTGAATTGTAATTGATAATAAGGATAATTCAAAAAGTTGTAGAAATGGAATTAAAGCAAGTTTATTTTGGTGCAAAAATTTTTTTATCCATGTATATAAGGAATCTTCTAAAAGTTCATGCAAAGATGTGTTTATGAAAAACTATTTGGGGCTGGTGCTGTGGCATAGCGGGTAGAGCTTCCACCTGCAGTGCTGGCATCCCATGTGGGTGCCAGTTTGAGTCCCGGTTTCTCCAATTCTGGTCCAGCTCTCTGCTGTGGCCTGGGAAAGCAGTAGAGGATGGCCCAAGCCCTCGGGCCCTTGCACTCACATGGGAGGCCTGGAAAAGGTTCCTGTCTCCTTGCTTTGGATCAGCACAGCTCCGGCTGTTGTGGCCAGTTGGAGAGTGAACCAGCAGATGGAAGATTCTCTCTCTCTCTCTCTCTCTCTCTCTCTGACTCTCCTTCTCTATGTAACTCTGACTTTCAAATAAATTAAATAATTCTCAAAAAAAAAATAACTGCGCAAGGATTCCAAAACTATTTTGCACCAAAATAAACTTACTTTTAAATTTCTTTTCCCACAAGCTTTTTGAAGCATGTCTTCATATATCCAGGTGTGAATCTGTGATAATTTAACCTGCTCGAGACGTATGTATTTCCTCAATCTGAAGATTCATGTTTTTCACAATTCTGGAAAATCTTCAACCTTTCAACTAGTTCACAGCAAACTTTTATTCCACAAAAAGTCCTTGGAACATACATTGGGACTTCTCATTCTGTTTTCCCTGCCTCTGAAGTGCTCTATCATGTTTTCAGTTTCCCTGTCATTCATGCTGTTTCAGGCAACTTCTTCATATTTTTAACCTAAGATTCCCAGTTCTCTCATCATCATTGTTTATCAGGCTCTCTAACCTTATGATGGAGTGTTGTAGTTCTGAGATTACATTTTGTCACTGCCATTGCCACTGCCAGATGTCCCCGGGAAGAGGAAGCAAAGTCTTCCCCAGTCGGCCCCTAAGCTAATGGTAGCCAATGACCAGGGCACAGAATGCTGTGGTAGGCTGAGCCTATGCAGTTTTATTTGATAACCAATTTTCCTCCAAATCCTGTCAACATTTCATAACTTTCATTCTTCTGGGTCATTGGCTACATGTACCCCAGGGATTTGCAAGACAGATCAATTGTGCTCATCAGCAGATACATGGAAATGTCTGAAATTTGGGGTGGTCACAGCTGGAGAGAGAGGCATGTGTGACTGACATTGAATGGGTACAGAAACTGCTAGGTATCCCCAAAAGGAACTCCATCCAAAATGTCAAGTGGGCCCCCATTTGAGGAACCCTGCTCTAACCTAACCAACTGTAAGGGCTTTGAGATTTCTTAGCTGCAAACATGGTGATTTTCCTATGTGTACATATGAGCTTTTTTTTTTAATAAACTCACTCAGCGTGGAGTTGCTTGTGCTCACTGATGCATGCTTGCACTAGACCATCAGTACTTTCCCCTGCTTTTGGTTTTTGGCAGTGTGTGTACAGAAGATGTTTGCCTGCAGATTTCAAGAAGAGAAATGCTTCAGAGATGGGTAGCTTTACAGAACGGAACAGAAGAGAATATAAGCTTGAGACACACACTACAAGAGTCAAATATGTGTTACATTCAATGTGTAGATGATAGCCACAGTATTTTCTGTATGCAGAAAATTTCTTCAAGAAATTTCTACCAGCAGCCTTCCAAAAACTGAGAAAACTTCCAAAACTTCCAAAACTGAGAAAGCCCTCAGTTCAGACCTTTTCCTTTGAATGATCGTCCACAGGCAGGGGTTTTACTCGATTCCGCCGTTCTGCTAAACATAACTCACAGAGAAACATGGTGGCACTTACTAGTGATAGAGTGGCTGTCGAGATTCCTGCTGGAAACACATAGCTGAAGTGTTTCCTTATCAGGATTTCTTTGTCAACAGGAAAGGTAAGGGGAAAGTCAAGAGTGCTTTGCCCATAAAAATCCACAGTGAAATTCCAGATCACTACAGTGAAGGTACAGCCACAGCTGGTGAAAAGGAAGAAGACAGATATTTTGTAACACATTTGGATGAACTCTGGGTATGGTGCCTTCATCCAGCTGACCAGAACGGCCACTGTGCTGAAGATCAGAACAGTCGTCTTCATAAAAATAGGCAGCACTATCAGGTCCCGCCCATATTCAATCTCAGTCGAAATGACCCAGCTTGCATTGATAGTGCTAGACATCGGCACCTCCGTTACTGAACCAGAGATGTTAACTCTTTTGTAATAGAAGGCTTCCCAAAATCCAATGAACACAAAAGGCACAGTCTGGCTGTCGAATTCCCACACGCGCCAGGATCTGCTGTTGACAAGGCTCACACCAAAAGCCCAGGACAGATAACTGAAGAAGAGACCAATGAGTTTGCAGATCCATTGCTTCATTTCAGACAAACTGAAGATGAGGTGGAGGAGTTGTGAATTCAAGCCAGGGGCACCAGAGAGGAAACAAAAAACAAAATCAGATTGCATGAGCCATGGTTTAGGGAGGGCAGAAATACCTACATCCCGTCCTTGTCAGAAAGGTATATTGAACTGTTCATTATATGCATGTTGGCCTTCAAACAATCCTCTAAATATTTTGCATAACAATAAAAGATGCCTAGGAACCCATGACGGGGTGAGGGTATGAATTCATAAGGCATTTTAGGAGCACAGTCTGACAAGATCTTTGAAAAGTTCAAATGTTTATACTTTTATCTAGCAGCTCCAGACTAAGTCTAGGCTTGCAAAAACGTTTGTAAAGAGATGTTAGTTTCAGCTACATTTGCAGTTGAGAAAAATTAGACATAATCAAAATGTCTATAAATAGAGGAATGCTTAAACTGTTGTACATCTGAGATAATAGTGGAATATCATATAGCTATCACCAAGGGTGAGTTAATCAATATGAACTATAAGAAGAAATTTCTATGTTATAGCAGAAAATGAACCATAATACATGTGATATGATAATTTGTCAGAAGAAAATTCCCACCTGATTAGATATGTATATATACATATATACACACATTTTTGAAAATTTATAATATACACACCAAATATTTAATTCTTAACATTAAATGTTTATGTTTTAGACTTTGATTCTTTACATGTTTTTCTAGTTTGTACATTTTTAAATGCAAAACACACATACATTTATACTTACTAGCAGAAGGAACACAATTCTAAGGATCTGTGTATTAAACACAACAGATCTTGCCCATTCACATTTTTTCAACCACCATTTGCTCAATTGCACCTTCGGATCTCAACATATTCTAGATGCAACTTAAAAAAATCCTGAGTTATTCATCTTCCGTGAAGCAGTTTTGACATTATAAATCAATTTACTAGGGGCTGGCGCTGTGGTGCAGTGGGTTATTGCCCTGGCCTGAAGCACTGGCATTGCATATGGGTGCTGGTCCAAGTCCCAGCTGCTCCACTTCCAATCCAGCTCTTGGCTATTGCCTCAGAGAGCAGTGGAAGATGGCCCATGTCCTTGGGCCCCTGCACCCACATGGCAGACCTGGAAGAAGCTCCTGGATCCTGGCTTTGGATCAGTGCAGCTCCGGCCATTGCAGCCAATTGGGGAGTGACTGATCAGATGGGAGAACTCTCTCTCTCTCTCTCTCTCTCTCTCTCTCTCTCTCTGCCTCTCTCTGTGTAACTCTGACTTTCAAATAAATGAATAAATCGTCAAAAAAATAAATCAACTTACTAGGGCCATCTGTTCATTTGAATCCTTGGGAATAAGGGGTGGGAATAATCAGGAAATTACACTGCTCAGACATCCTGCCCTATTGTTCAACAGAAAGGACTGAGGTCTGCTCTGCTGGGGTACCAGGTGTGTGGATGCTGAAAGTAACTGCCCACGCAGAAGATGTTAGGGGCATCCAAACTACATCTCCTTGCTGTGAAGCCTGATATTTACAACACTGTAGCCGCTGCTCCTCACTCTTCTGCCAAATGTATTTCCAAGTCCCTGGAAGGCTACAGTTTTACAGCGTGGGAAGTTACCGTAGTAAGATGTGTGTGGAGTTGATCACCCATTTGATTAATTCACTGTGTTATTAGTACTTCCTTGCTACTGGGGGACTGAAGAAATGGAAACGAATCAGGGATCTGGATGAGGAAAAGGAATCAAGGAGGCAGAATGTGGTAGTTGCCAAGAAAATATGTCCATAGCTGAAACCTGTGGAGCGAGACACATTTTCCTAAAAACTTAATTTGAAAGATTGAGGTGTACATTTTTAAATTTTTTTTTATTTTTGATAGGCAGAGTTAGACAGTGAGAGAGAGAGAGTTATAGACAGTGAAAGAGAGACAGAGAGAAAGGTATTCCTTCCATTGGTTCACTCCACTAATGGCTGCCACGGCTGGCAGCTGCACTGATCTGAAGCCAGGAGCCGGGTGCTTCCTCCTGGTCTCCCATGGGGTGCAGGGCCCAAGCACTTGGGCCATCCTCCATTTCCCTTCCTGGGCCACAGCAGAGAGCTGGACTGGAAGAGGAGCAACCGAGACTAGTACCCGGCGCCCCAACCGGGACTAGAACCCAGGGTGCCGGTGCTGTAGGCAGAGAATTAGCTAAGTGATCCATGGCGCCTGCCAAAGTTTACATTTTTTTAAAGATTTAAATTTAAAATTTTTAAAGAGTTAAAAGTTTTACTCTTAGGGTTGGTGTTTGGCACAGTTTTTCAAGTGCCACTTGAGATGTTTGTGTTTCCCATATCAGACTGCCTGGGTTCGAGTCCTGGCTTTGTTCCTTATTCAAAATCCCTGCAACTGCTAACCCTGGGAGACAGCAGGTAACATCTGAAGTACTTGTGTCTATGCCATCCACATGGGAGACCAGGATTGAATTTCTGGTTCCACTCTACAGCAGGGCACAATCTCAGCTGTGGTGAACATTTGGGCAATGAACCAGTAGATGGAAGATCTTTCTGTGTGCCTGTGTGCCAGCCTTTGTCTGTTTCTTTATTTTAAAATCTTTCTCTATATCTCTGTCTCTGCCTCTTGATTGATTGATTGAATGAATGAATGAATAAATAAATAAAAAATTTACCGGTAGAGCCTAAAAATTCCATACATTTGGATGCTTGGAGCATGGAACACACTCTTCATGGCAGTTGAATATGTTGAACAGGGAGAAGAAATTTTCCAGCCAACTTTAAAAGAATCGCAGAGAGGGAAACACCTACAGTTAAAAAATGTATTGTTAGGTAGAGTTTCAGGCTCTGAGCAAAGCCCCAGATCCCTGAGTCTCACGAAAGAGTTCTCACATGCTTATTGTATACTTTAAGTGTTGTTTAGGCTAGGTCCTATTCCAAACACTTGGGAAATAAAACTGCATTCAGTCATCATGACAGCACAAAGATGGCTGTGTGATTATGCTCTCAGCTTTACAGGCAGGACAACTGAGTGGAGAGGTTAAAGAACGTATTCCCAATCAATGACACAGATCTACACAGCATGCCAGGCTCCAGAGCCCTGATGCCTGGAAGTAGTGCTTCTCGGCTCTCTCCATACCAGTTGGTATATAGTCACATATAATGATAGAAAAATCCCATGTCATTTATAGTAATGGCTATTGGTGGCCATGACTATGCTGTATTAAAAAATGAAAGTGAATCCTTTTGTGATAGCAGCACATGGGAAAATAGAGAATGGTTGTCTTTCTGTCTCCTTTATCTTGGTTTGACTAAAGACATCTTCAAAGCTGACACTTTGATCTGTTAAAAAGAACAACAAATGTCAGGATGTGGAGAAATGAAAACCCTTGCACATTGCTTTTGGGAACATAAAACTGCGGCCATTAAAAACACTATGGGTTTTCCATAGAAAAAGCACAATAGTTACCACATGATCAAGTAATTCCACTTCAGGGTGTATACTCAAAAGAATTGAAAGCAGGGTCTTGAATAGATATTAGCACACCCTGTTCACAACATTATTCACATGAGCCAAAATGAGGAAACAACCTGAATTTCTAGGGATAGATGAATGGGTAAACAAAGCATGCTGTATCCAAGGAAGAAAATTCTGACACGGGCTGCTCATATAAAACATGGATGAGTCTTGAAAACATTAATAAGCTAAGTGAAGTGAATAGACCAGTCAGAAAAGATAATTCCTCTATGATCCCACATATATGAAGTGCCCACAGTAGTCAAATTCATAGAGACAGGAAGTACAGTGGAGGCTGCCAGGGGCTCAGGGCAGGAGGGGCTATGGATACAGTTGCACATGGGTCAGATGAAAAGGTTCTGGAGAAGGATGTACAACAATTAAACATACTTAATGCCACTGACATATACACTTCAAAATGGTTCAGATGGTGAATTGTATGTTCTGTGAATTTAACCACCCTGAAAATGTAATATTATGAAAAACATACTTTACAAAGAACAAAGACATGATTCATGAACGGAATGACACCCGGTGATATGGTGACACCCTCACTTTCATTTCTTTTCTTTTTTTTTAGCATAAATTCATTTTTAAATTTGTGTTTGCAAGTCAGAGAGACAGAGAACTTGAACTCAATCCGGGTCTCCCACATGAGTAGCAGGGACCCAAGTATTTGTGCCATCAGCAGCTGTTTCCCAGGGTGTACATTAGCAGGAAGCTGAAGTTAGGATGAAACCAGGACTTGAACCACAAGCGCTGCAGTGATCCTTCTTAGGGAAATGCAGTTGTGATGGTCATATTACCCATGCTGTAGATACCATTTACATTCAAAGTGACATGCAGGCTCCCTCAATTAAAAATGCCAACAGCACAGATTTAATAGATAACACAGAAAATGTCCAAATAAAGTGGCTTGGAATGATCACTTGTAGGACCATCAAATGACATTGAACTTCTTCATGAAGATAATAAAATGATTAAAGGACTTCCAGTAAGCCTCAAGAATCTTTTTAACTGGAGGTAAATAATAAACCATAATGGTTTCCCTTCAGCAAATCAAAAAAGAGAGTAGGAAGTTTTCTCAGTAGTATAAAGGATAGCAAGAGCCAAATGGTAAAGTAAGGAATGTGAGGATGTTCTTCGGCTTCCATGACTCAGAGGGCTGCTTGATGAATTCTGAATAGACAGTATGTTACAAGAGAAAAGATAAAGGACCACAGTGGTCAAGTTCCCCCTGCAAGAGCTCAGAAAGAAGTCTTTTGATAATTGAAATGTCTTTTTGGAGGTTTTGGGTCAGTCACTGTAATCTATGAGTGTTCCAGGAGGAAAATGGCAAAAAGCTCCCAGTAACTGAAAGAGAAATATTCTATGAGTGGAGCCAGAGGTATTCACTGAGAAGTCAGGGTTACCCAGAGTGTGCCTTCCATAAATTTCTTAGACAAGGAACAATGGCGAGATATTGACATTCTGAAATTCATAAGGCCCTAAGGTGTGCTTTTGTTTGTTTTGATTGCAAAAGGAAGTCCCATTCTCTGTCTGTATTTTCCATCAATTAAGGTTGTTGGAGCAGGTGTTTGGCCTAGCAGTGAGGACACCAGTTAAATTCCTATGCCTCACCTCAGAGTGTCTGTGCTTGATTTCTAGCTCCTGACTATAGGTGGCTGCTCATGTGGACCCGCCATGAAATACTCTACTCACTGGGTATGGTGGCAGCTGTTCTGGGTGTTTCTCTCTGTCTGGACTGGGGTTGAAGAAAAGGATTGGGAGGAGGAAGGCATAACCACTACTGACCTGCACTCACCCGTCAATGTCACTGGTGACTTCTTTTGCCCTGGTCACAGCAGCAAAACATTCTGGTACTTTCCAAGTCTCAACTCCTGCTCAGGTGCTCCTGGATACCTCAAAAAGGATCTCTATGGGGAAGAAAGAATGAAATTAATGCCACCATTCCTTACAGCACCCACCAGTGTGTGTTGTGCCAATCAAAATATATAAGGCACATTCTCTTTGCTATTTTTCTTAAAAAAGTAGGGGAGGGTTCCTTAAATAATCTTTTCACAAGGTGTCTCAGAAAGTCATGAGATGTCCTCTTTTACCTTGTTTCCACCAAGCAGCCCCTGCCACGTTGAACATCTCACCTTTCACATCCAGAGCCTTTTGTTATGGTCATCCTGTTCTCTTTTGAGACTAAAGGAAGTAGGAGGGCCCATGGGCCATTATCCAGAGCCCAAGCCAAGGCTGTCAGTTCTTTTGGTGGCCAGCAGGTGGCAGACAGGGAGTTGGTGCAAGAGCCGTCCTGTCCTGCCCTAGCCATATCTCCACTGCTCACTTCTGTTTGCCTGAGGAGATGTGATGTTGATTCACTTAAGTCACACAGGTGATTTTTTTCAAAGCCCTTCTATGCTTGGTGGTCTTTGATTAGACCAGAGAAAGATTTCACTGGGGAAACATGCTGTTTCATTGGGAACTATTTTCTTTCCTTTTTTAAGGTATTCTTTTTTTAATTTATTTTTTAAAGAATACAAATTTCATAAGTGCAACTTTAAGAATATAGTGATTCTTCCCACCATACTTTGCCCTCCCACCCACACTCCCACCCCTCCACCTCCTCCCTCTCCCCTTGCTAGTCCCATTCTCCATTAAGATTCATTTTCAATTAATTTTGTACATGAAGACCAACTCTATATTAAGTAAAGATTTCAACAATTTGCATTCACACACACACACACACACACACAAAACTGAGAACTGGTTTTACAGTTAACTCTCAATACAGCTCATTGAGGTCAGAGGTCTTGCATGGGGAGTTAGTGCACAGTGTCTCCTGTTGTTAACAATTTACACTCTTATGTGTGATGTCAGTGACCACTAGTTAGGAACTATTTTCAAAGCCATTGTTGTAGTTGTGTGGAGTTGTGTGGAACTCAGAAATTAAAGTGATTATTATCTGAATTTTAACTTACTTATGCCATTTTGGAGCATTCGTTTATTGTTGACTGATGTCTTTTTTTTTTTTTTTTTTTTTTTTTGACAGGCAGAGTGGACAGTGAGAGAAAGAGCGAAAGGTCTTCCTTTGCCATTGGTTCACCCTCCAATGGCCGCCGCAGCCGGCGTGCTGCTGCCGGCGCACCGTGCTGATCCGCTGGCAGGAGCCAGGTACTTCTCCTGGTCTCCCATGGGGTGCAGGGCCCAAGGTCTTGGGCCATCCTCCACTGCACTCCCTGGCCACAGCAGAGGGCTGGCCTGGAAGAGGGGCAACTGGTACAGAATCCAGCGCCCCGACCGGGACTAGAACCCCGTGTGCTGGCGCCACAAGGTGGAGGATTAGACGCGGCGCTGGCCGACTGATGTCTTTTCAACACCTGTGGTGGTGTGAGCCTTCAAGCTGCTTGAATAGAGGATGTATGTCTTGTATTTTATATCCCCACAGCTCTTGGTTGTGTGTTTGGCAGCATCCCTTGCATGAAGACATTAACATTTGGTGAATGAATTAATCAGAAAGTATGAGTTGAAGTTGTGTCTCCCGGGGTGGCCTGTTTTTAAAAAAACTTATTTTATTTATTTGAAAGAGTTATGGAGAGAGGCAGAGACAGACAGAGAGGTCTTCCATCTGCTGGTTCACTCCCCAGAAGGCCACAACATCCGGAGCTGAGTGGATCCAAAGCCAGGAGCCTTCCCCATGCTGGCAACCACACAATGCAAAGAAACTACTGGAACATTCCTCAAAATGCAAAGGTAGACTTGAACCAAGAGAAAAACGTATCCTGTCCTTTTTGTAAACATTGAATTGTCAACTTTATTTTCATTTGAAAGGCACAGAGACAGAGACAAGGGAGAAACACAGGAAAAAAGAGATCTTCCATCTACTGGACCACTCCCCAAATGCCTCAACAGCCAGGTCTGGGGCAGGCTGAAGCCAGGATTCAGGAACTCCATCCAGGTCTCTCATGTGGGTGGCAGAGACTCAACTACTTGAGCCATCACCTGCTGCCTCCCAGGGTGTGCATTAGCAGGAAGCTGGAATGTGGAAGGACCTGGGACTAGAGCAGATGTTCAAAGTGGCATCTTATTCACTGTGCCACATTCCTTTCCTCATAACATCTTTCAGTAAGGATAGTCAGTATTATAAATATGTAAATTATCCTGAAGTTAGTTTATAAAATTCCTTTGATGCTAGTAAAATTATTAGAAGAGTTTTATGTTTCTGGTCTTGAACAAGACAAATGGATTATAAAGTTCATATGAAAAAATAAACAGAAACAGCTAAGAAAGCACTGAAGATAGGATACAAATAAGATGCCAAATAACATAACATGGTCTTTTTTTTATTCGACAGGCAGAGTTAGGGAGAGAGAGAGAGAGAGAGAGAGAGAGAGAGAGAGAGAAAGGTCTTCCTTCCATTGGTCTCTCCCCAAAATGGTTGCTACGCCATTTTGTGCCTATCAGAAGCCAGGAGCCAGGTGCCTCCCCCTGGTCTCCCATGCGGGTGCAGGGGCCCAAGCACTTGGGCCATCCTCCACTGCCCTCCCGGGCCATAGCAGAGAGCTGGACTGGAAGAAGAGCAGCTGGAACTAGAACCCGGCACCCATATGGGATGCCAGGGCCTCAGGCAGAAGATGAACCAAGTGAGCCACGGCTCTGGCCCTATAATATGGTCTTTTTTTTAATTTTTAAATTTTTTTTTTGACAGGCAGAGTGGACAGTGAGAGAGAGAGACAGAGAGAAAGGTCTTCCTTTGCTGTTGGTTCACCCTCCAATGGCTGCCGCGGCTGGTGCACCGCGCTGATCCGATGGCAGGAGCCAGGTGCTTATCCTGGTCTCCCATGGGGTGAGGGCCCAAGGACTTGGGCCATCCTCCACTGCACTCCCTGGCCACAGCAGAGAGCTGGCCTGGAAGAGGGGCAACTGGGACAGAATCTGGTGCCCAACTGGGACTAGAACCTGGTGTGCCGGCGCCGCAAGGCGGAGGATTAGCCTAGTGAGTCGCGGCGCCGGCCACAATATGGTCTTAAAATAAGTATCTAGTGGTTGGCATTAGTTGTGAACTGGATAGGTTAAGGAACACCTAAAGGACTGATACAGCAGTATATCCAGGCATGACTGTGAGGGTGTTCCCAGAGCAGATTGGTGTGGGAGCCAGTGGACACAGTGCGATGACCCACTAGATGTGGGTATATACTGTCCAGTTGGTTGGAGGTTCACATAGAACAAAAAGGCAGAGGAAAGGTGAATTCATTCTCTCTCTCCTTTCTCTCTCTCTCTCTCAGGCAGAGGAAAGGTGAATTCATTCATTCTCTCCTTTCTCTCTCTCTCTCTCTTTCTCTCTCTGTCTCTCTCTCTCTCTCTCCCCCTTTCTCTCTCTCCAGGAGTTGGGACACCCTTCTTCTTCTACCCTTGAACATCACAACTCCCGAGTTCTCTGGCCTTGGGACTCTGGGACTTACACCAGAGTGGACTTGCAGCTCCTCATGTTCTCTGGCCTTCAGTCTTAGACTGAGGAGTTATACCACCCCATTCCCTGGTTCTGAGGCTTTGGGACTTGGACTGAGCCATGCTCCCATCACCCCTGGGTCTCCAGCTTGCAGATGGCCAATCATTGGACCTCTCAGCCTCATAATCATGTGTGCCAGTTCCCCTACCAACATCCTGCTTTGCATATCTCCATCTTTCTAGCTCTAGATCCTATTGTTTCTGTCTCTCTGGGGAATCTTTTTTTTTTTTTTTAATTTTTTTTTTCGACAGGCAGAGTGGACAGTGAGAAAGAGAGACAGGTGAGAAAGGTCTTCCTTTTGCCGTTGGTTCACCCTCCAATGGCCGCCACGGCTGGTGCCCTGCAGCTGGCGCACCGCGCTGATCCGATGGCAGGAGCCAGGTGCCTCTCCTGGTCTCCCATGGGGTGCAGGGCCCAAGTACTTGGGCCATCCTCCACTGCACTCCCTGGCCACAGCAGAGAGCTGGCCTGGAAGAGGGGCAACCGGGACAGAATCCAGCGCCCCGACTGGGACTAGAGAACACGGTGTGCCGGCGCCACAAGGCAGAGGATTAGCCTAGTGAGCCGCGGCGCCGGCCTCTCTGTGGAATCTTGATGAGTACAGTCTCTATATCTTAAAGTAAGACAGTGTTGACCCATGAATCCATGAATCCATGAAAGAAGTCAAACAGAAAGTCTAGAAATTAGCAAATATCTATGAAAATTAATATCTGAAAAAGAATCTCAAATATGGTGAAATATGGATTTTTAAATTAAGTTGTAGTTGTAGAAAGGGAAAGTTATTTGCAGAAAGAGAAATTTGGCCCAATATCTCAGGATAAATTCCAAATCAATACATTAGAAGTGAAATCATTCCAGTACAGTTAGGCCTCAAGGACCATGGAGGATTTGGTTCCAAGTCCCTGAAACCTCCTTCAGATAGCAGGCTCCACAGATGCTCAGGTGTCTTATATAAACTTGCATGGTATTTGCACGTAACCCATGCATCCTCTCCTATATTCTTCATATCATCATATCATCTCTAGATTACCCACAGTAACTCCACAATGTAAATGCTATGTAAACAGATGTTGTGTTGTTGGGGGATAATAACAAGAAAAATAAAGCCTGTTACATGTTCAATCAGATGTAATTTTTAAAAATATTTTTGGGGCTGGTGTTTCGGCCCAGCAGATCAAGCTGCCACCCGGGACTCTAGGATCCCATGTGAGCATCAGTTGCAGTCCTAGCTCCTCCACTTCTGATCCAACTTCCTCTTACTGCGCCTGGAAAGCAGCACAAGATGGACCAAGTATTTGGGCCACTGCTACCCACGTGGGAGACCCAGATGGAGTCCTGGGCTCCTGCTTCAGCCTGGCACAATCCCAGTGGTTGCAGCCGCCTAGGGAGTGAACCAGTGGATGTGAGATCTCTTTGTCTCTCCCCTCCTCTCTGTAATTCTGCCTAAATAAACTCTGTCTCAGTAAATGAATTTTAAACAAATTTTCTTCCGTGGCATTAAAATTATATTTGTGAAACCAGCAGATATAGAGGGTTGACTGTATGAGGAAAAAAATGAACACACAGTTGATACTATTCAGGAACATCACTTTCATAAAATAAAGCTTGTAAAGAATTGTTTGAGGTATCTAGTGTATTGATTGTCTTGGATAAACTTTTTTCTTGCTTGTTTGTTTTGTCTTAAAAAATACCCATGGTATATGTCACTTTGGCTCCACTGCCAAAGACGAGTACATTTGATAGTAAAAAGGAATAATGAATGCAACTTAGTGAGACATTTTGAACATATAGAAAACCACAGGTTACTGTTAAGAATACTTATGGTACAATTAGGGATATTTGAGCAATGACTGGGTACTTGAGTACGTTAAGAACTTACTGTTGCCAGCGCCGCAGCTCACTAGGCTAATCCTCCGCCTTGCGGCGCCGGCACACCGGGTTCTAGTCCCGGTTGGGGCGCCGGATTCTGTCCTGGTTGCCCCTCTTCCAGGCCAGCTCTCTGCTGTGGCCTGGGAGTTCAGTGGAGGATGGCCCAAGTGCTTGGGCCCTGCACCCCATGGGAGACCAGGAGAAGCACCTGGCTCCTTCCATCGGATCAGCACAGTGCACCAGCCGCAGTGTGCCAGCCGCGGCGGCCATTGGAGGGTGAACCAACGGCAAAGGAAGACTTTTCTCTCTGTCTCTCTCTCTCTCAACTGTCCACTCTGCCTGTCAAAAACAAACAAACAAACAAACAAAAAAAAAAAAACAAAAAAAATTACTGTTAACATTTTTAGTATGATAGTGGCAAAATGCTATATTAAAATGAGAACTAATTTTAGAAATACATACTGAAGTATCTGTGGATAAAATAATATATTGCCATGGATTTATTCCAAAATAATCTATGACTGGGTTTGGGATAGGTAGAAAGGATAGAGATGAAACATGACTGACTATATATTGATAACTATTAAAGTTGAGCCAATAGTATCTCTAGCTTTAAATAAACTTAAAAGTTCTATAATAAAAACACATAAATACTATCATGAATCCATACTCAACAGTTGAGTTGCTATACACACAAAAAAATGAAATAGCAAAACCAAAAAAACCAGTACATTCAACAACACTGAAGGTAACTTTTTTATTTTTATTATTATTATTTTTTTTTGACAGACAGAGTGGACAGTGAGAGAGAGAGCCAGAGAGAAAGCTCTTCTTTTTTCCGTTGGTTCACCCCCTAATGGCCGCTGTGGCCGGCGCGCTGCAGCCAGCGCACTGCGCTGATCCGAAGCCAAGAGCCAGGTGCTTCTCCTGGTCTGCTATGGGGGTGCAGGTGGGCCATCCTCCACTGCCTTCCCGGGCCACAGCAGAGAGCTGGCCTGGAAGAGGAGCAACCAGGACAGAACTGGCTCCCCAACCGGGACTAGAACACGGGGTGCCAGTGCCACAGGTGGAGGATTAACCTATTGGGCTGCGGCGCCAGCAAAGGTAACTCTTCAATTAGAAATAAATGATTTGGAGAAGGTGTTTAGAAGAGTGATTAAGACATCAATGAGAGCTTGCACATCCCTTAGTAGAGGGCCTAGATTGTAACTTCCTTTTAATGTGCACCTAGGGAGGCAAGCGGTGATGGATCAAGCACTTGGGTCCCTGCTACCAGCATGGGAGACCTGGATGGAGTTCCTGGCTCCTGGCTGTTGTGGGCATTTAGAAGGTGAACCAAGGGTGAAGCAGGCGATGAAGATCTTTCTTTGTTTCTCTCTGCTTTTCAAATAAATTAAAAGTTAACAATTTTTTTTAAAAGAAATAAACAATTAGAGCCTGCTTATTTTGTATGCATTAAATTTTAGAGTAACCACATAACCATAACTGATAAAAGTTTTTAAAAAATTTGAGAAAAGGGCAGAGAGAGAGAGAGAGAGAGAGAAGAGATCTGCCATAACTGGTTCACTTCCCAAATGTTGGAAACAGCCTGGGCTGGACCAGGCGAAAGCTAGGAGCCAGGATGCCCATCCATGTGTCCCACAAGGTAGCAGGGACTCAAGTACTTGAGCAATCATCTATTGCATTTTCCTGCACATAAGCAGGGAGCTGTATCCAAAGCAGAGGAAAGGAGTGGGTACTCCAGTATGCACTGTGGCTGTCCCAAGCAACTTAACCCACTGCACCACAGCAATCCCAGAGGGAAACCTTTTGACATAGATATTTCAACTCCTAACTCTGGCAAGAATGGTCACATTAGAAAGGCACTAAAGCAACCCTTACTGTGATGACTCAGTGGTTAACAATTGATTAAACTGCTAGGGTTAGGTGGAAGTTTGATTCAGAAATTACAAGAGGACTTAGGCTTCCTGTCATAGATCCTCTGATCAATCTTACCATAACTTAAGGGACAATGACCACCTGCCACCTGGTGTCATGCAATCCACATGAAGTACAGGGTACCAGCTATAGAGGACTGTTGAGCTGTGACCAAATAAGGCACGTAGAGGTAACCTGTTAAATGGAATTAAGTTGTCTCATTTTCTTCAGCAAATTAAAATCATTTTAAAAAATTGTAAATTTAATTTCCATTTATTTGAAAAGGCAGAGAAAGAGAGAGAGAGACAGAGAGATCTTCATCTGCTGGTTCACTTCTCAAATGCCCACAACCACAACAGCCAGGACTGGGCCAGGCTGAAGCCAGGAGCCTGGAAATCCATTCAGGTCTCCCAAAATGGTGACAGGGACCCAGTCACTGAGCATTCACTGCGGCATTAACAAGAAGTTGTCATCAGAAGCACAGCTGAAACTTGAACCCAGATATGTTAATATGGGATGCAGCATCTTAACCACCGTGCTGAACACCTACTCCATTCAAAATCATTTTAAAAGTAAATAGAGTTAGGCCGGCGCTGTGGCTCACTAGGCTAATCCTCCACCTTGCGGCACCGGCACACCGTGTTCTCTAGTCCCAGTCGGGGCGCCGGATTCTGTCCCGGTTGCCCCTCTTCCAGGCCAGCTCTCTGCTGTGGCCAGGGAGTGCAGTGGAGGATGGCCCAAGTGCTTGGGCCCTGCACCCCATGAGAGACCAGGAGAAGCACCTGGCTCCTGGCTTCGGATCAGCGCGGTGCGCCAGCTGCAGGGCGCCAGCCGTGGCGGCCATTGGAGGGTGAACCAACAGCAAAGGAAGACCTTTCTCTCTGTCTCTCTCTCTCACTGTCCACTCTGTCTATCAAAAAAAAAAAAATAAATAAATAAAATAAAAAAATAGAGTTAGTGTTTGGCCTAGGTGGTAAGACACTGGTTAAGATGCTCATGCCCTGTGTCATGTCCCATAGTGCCCAGATTTGTTTCCTGGCTCTGGCTCCTGACACCAGCTTCCTGCCAATGCAGAGACTCTGAGGCAGAAGTGATGGTTCAAGTAGTTGCGCTCTTGTCACCCATGTAGGAGACCTGGATTGACTTCCTGGCTTCCAGCTTTGGCCAGGCTCTGCCCCAGCCATTGGGGGTATTTGGAAATGAGCCAGCACATGGGTGGTCTCTCTCTGATTCTATCAGTATCTCTCTCTGTCCCTCAAATAAATAAATGGATACTTAATGCATAAATGAAAAGCAGACAGGATACTGCATGTGTGTGTGTGGTGGTGGGGTGTAGATTAAGACTTAAGAGACAGAGTGAGCAGTTGGTGTGGAACAAATAAAACTACAGAATTATTTTTGAGGCATTGAAAAGTCTAACTGATTGGAAAGCAAAATTGTGCGATTTTGTAGGTATAATATGGTTATGCAAATAAACATCAAATTCCTGGAGAGTCACATTGAAGTACATGGTAATGAAGGGACCTGATGTCAGAGGTAGGCTTTAACATACTTCGAGATTAGAAAAATCTTGACAAATGCTGAGTCTTGACAAATGCTGGTTTTGTGAAAATTCCTTATGCTGTTGTGTCTGCTTTAGCACCTCAGGGTAATCTTTGTATGACAAAGAGATATTATCACCATGACTTAGGAATTAAGAGCCATTATTTTTGGAAGCAGAAGTTTCAGAGGGAGATATGGGAGGTTAATGTATTCATATACTCTTATTTACATACATGCAGATTTAGTTTTGATTATTTATTTCAGCCAACAGCAATTAAAATACAGATCCGAAAAGATCAATTGGAAATGGGTGAAGTTTTTTTTAAATGAAAGTTCTTAATTCAACCAACCAATGAACCAAATTCAGACACAGAATATAGTAGAAGGAAAGAGTCAGCCACTTTATGTCCCATGGTCTGGAGTCCTTATAACTATTTGGAAGATTATCCTGGGTTAGTCCTTCCCATAAACTCATGGGAATCGTGGATCTGCAAAGCCGATGTTACCAGAAAATTCGTGTTTTTGAAACCTCAGGATACACGTTCCTGTCCAGGGGAAACTTGTAAAGGCAGAAAACCAAGCCACTCAAAAACATGAGGAGGGCAGAGAGAGCTGCCACTAGAATGGCACTCCCAGCTTCCTGAGTACCCGGCTTGATTGGCAGATGGAAAGATGATGGGAAGGCAATGCCTTGTACATTCACAATGGAGTAGTAATTCCAGAATGCAGTGGTTAAGACACAGACACTAGTAATTATGTACAGGACTCCAGAAGCCACAAATGGGTTGAAGAGGGTATTCGTCCCCACAATGCCCATGTACACATTTCTAAGTGCAAGGATGATAAAGGCCTTCCCCAGAAGCCCTAGAAGGTTGGCAGCCAGCAGGAGGTGTTGAGAAACACGGATACTGAGAGGGAGGAAGGTATCATTGTAGGTGTGTCGGTGACAGAATTTGGTATGTCTGTGGCTTTGGTTGGAGTCGTGGTGATGGTGGTAAATGCAGGTTCTCCATATTCCCACACTGGCAAATCCTTTGGGGGAGAGCAAGGGGTCATCCATGTACCACAATCGCCACTCTGCAAGGCCCATGGAAGTGGTGAAGAGGATCCATCCTATGGTGGAAATGGCAAAACCTGCTACTTGGCGATTGGCACTATTGACAAGTAAGGTCATGGTGGCAGCACACCCACGAGAACTGCAAACAAATACAGGGCATCATGAGGGCAGGACTCTTGGGTCTGGCACAGTCCTCCATGGGACACAGTATCAACAGCGAAGGGTTATGCAAGAGGTCCTCAAAGAGGTCATGGGAAACGCAAGTGAAAAACCATGCACGGACTTCAAAATTCCTTGGAACCAAAATAAACACAACTGATTTTTAATTCCAGTTTTGCACAAACTTTTTGTGTTACACTCCTGTATTCACAAAAGGAAACATTTGACGCTGTCTGCTGGAGGGGGCAGGCATTCTGCATTCTGTGGAAGTTTCAGGAAGGACCATTTAAATGCACAAAACTTCAAATAATTGGTTCCACTGCTAAATGCTGGTGCACAAACATAATCAAGGTTCGTGCACACTAATACTGAAATGTGCAAAATACTGTCTAGTCCAACAATAGGGCTTTACTGAATAACATGCTATATCCACACAATGAAGATATATGCCAACATTAAAAGTGGACATACAAGATGTAATATTGTATGCCTGGCACTTTTCACTTAGCATAATAGTTTCAAGATTCACCCGTGTTGTAGCATGTGTGAGAAGTCTGGCCATTGTAGTGTGTGTGTGTGTGTGGGGTGGATTCTGTATTATGGGTATAACACCATTTGTCAAGTCATTTTTAGTTTATGGATATCTGGACTGCTTTCATGTTTTGTCTGTTATGAATAATGCTACTGTGAAAATTCACGATTATGCACACACACACACAAACACACATATATGCATATGTATGAGTCTGCATTGATATATTTTCACATTTCTCTTGCATAAAAGCCTAGGAATACAATCGCTGGAATGTATATTAAGTGTATATTTGACTTTTTAGCAATTGCTAACTCATTTCCACAAGTCATCACACTATTTTACATTTTCACCAGTAAGATAGTGTAGGTTGCAATTTCTCCACATCATCTCCAACATTTTGGTATTTATAGTCTTTTATATTGGAGCAGTTCTAGTCACCATCTCATGTGACCAAAAGGAAGAATGCTCACAATACATCAAGTACAAACAACTTGGTATAAAATAGTGTGTGGATATAATCATGGATAAGAATTGAACTGGAAGGCTATCTGCTAATTATTAAAAGAAACAAATTTTATTTAAAAGGCAGAGTGATCTCTTTCTCTACTAGCTATCTATCCAAATGTGTGCAACAGCCAGAACTGTGCCAGGCTGAAGCAGAGAACTGTGCATTTTGTCTGGATCTCCTATGGAGGTGCAGGACCCCAAGTATTTGAGTTGTCACAGTTACCTCCTAGGGTTCACATTAGCAGGAACTTAGAGTCAAGAGTGGATCCAGGACCTGAACCCAGGCACTCTGCTATGGAATGCAGGCATCCCAAGTGGCGGCTTGACTGCTGCTCCAAATGCTTGTCCCAAGAGAAATTTTTAACTGCGTCTGAGGGATTAGGACTTTTTTTTTTTTTTTTTTTTTTGACAGGCAGAGTGGATAGTGAGAGAGAGAGACAGAGAGAAAGGTCTTCCTTTGCTGTTGGTTCACCCCCTCAATGGCCGCTGCAGCCAGTGCACCACGCTGATCCGAAGCCAGGAGCTGGGTGCTTCTCCTGGTCTGCCATAGGGGTGCAGGGCCCAAGCACTTGGGCCATCCTCCACTGTACTCCTGGGTCATAGCAGAGAGCTGGACAGGAAGAGGAGCGACCCGGACAGAATCCGGCACCCTGATTTGGTCTAGAACCCAGGGTGCCGGTGCCACAGGTGGAGGATTAGCCTAGTGAGCAGTGGCACTGGCCGGGATTATAACTTTTAAAAAGCTATTTGTATTGTGAAAACTCACACATATATAGAAAAATATGTAGATCTAAGTGTATAGTTCAATGATTTATCACAAGGTACACACCACTGAATTTGCAACAACTATCACCACTCGTGGCCTTTACAATTCTGTCACTTCAACATGCATCCCCAAAAACCCCCCGAACAGTGGAATTCAAGTTTGTCCAGTTTTCAAAACAGGCACCTTGAAGTAGTCATTCCCTCCTGACTGGCTTCTTTCGCTCACTACTGTGTTTATTTTTGACATTCATGTGATGATGTTTTTAATGATGCCTGGCTGCTCAGTAGTTTTTGATATTCTGTCATAAGCATGGTCTTTTAAAATAAGAAATAACAAAAAGACTTCATTAAAAAGTTGTCAGACTGTGGAGGATTAACTAATGGTGGAATCTAAATAAGAGGGTACTTCAGAAAGTTTATGTGAAGGGCCGACGCCGTGGCTCACTAGGCTAATCCTCCACCTAGCGGCGCCAGCACACCGGGTTCTAGTCCCAGTCGGGGCTCTGGATTCTGTCCCGGTTGCCCCTCTTCCAGGCCAGCTCTCTGCTGTGGCCAGGGAGTGCGGTGGAGGATGGCCCAGGTGCTTGGGCCCTGCACCCCATGGGAGACCAGGAGAAGCACCTGGCTCCTGCCTTCAGATCAGCGTGATGCGCTGGCCGCAGCAGCCATTGGAGGGTGAACCAATGGCAAAGGAAGACCTTTCTCTGTCTCTCACTGTCCACTCTGCCTGTCAAAAAAAAAAAAAAAAAAAAAAAAAAGAAAGTTTATGTGAAAATGGAATTAAAAGTATGAGTTTGTTTTCGTCCAAAAGTTTTTGCTGCAAAAAAAAAAAAAAAAAAAAAAAAAAAAAAACAACAACAACAAAACAGAACAGAACAAAACAAAAAGAATGGCCGTTTGATGTAGCAGGTTAACCCACTGCCTGCAGCACCAGCATCCTGTATGGTTGCTCCACTCCAATCCAGCTCCCTGCTAATGCTCCTAGGAAAGTAGCTTCAGGCCCCTGCACATATGTGGGAGACCTGAGAGAAGCTCCTGGCTCCTGACTTCAGATCAGCTCAGCTCCAGTGATGTGGCCATTTGGGGAGAGAACTAGCAGATGGAAGATCCCTTCCCCTACCCCTGTAACTCTGCCTTTTTAATAAGTAACATAAATATTGAAAAACTTTTAAAATGATTTTCTTGACACATGGAAAATGTGTATCAAGGAAAAAAATGTATGGGGTTCAAACTCATTTTAGCACCTAATTAAACTCATACTGCAACTCCATTTTCTATGAAATTTTTGAAGTACATAATTTAATACCTACTAAGTATGAAGGAACTTCAAGTTTATGGAAAACAGATTTAAAAGATAAGCTTAGGGGTGGACATTTAGCATAGTGCTTAAAATGCCAGTTTGTAGGCTTGTTTCCTATACTGGAGTGCCTGGATTCAATACCTGTCTCCAGCTCCTTACTCCAAATTACTCTTCATTCAGACCCTGGAAGGCAGAGGTTTTGCCTCAAAGACTTGGATCCCAGCTAGATACATGCGAGACCTTGCTTGAGTTCCCAGCTTCTGGCTTCAGCCCAGCCCAGCCCTGGCTGTTGAGGGCACTTGAGGCATGAACTAGGGGACAGGAGCACTCTTTTTCTGTATCCATCCCTCTCTCTGTCTCTCAAATGAATACTTTATTTATTTATTTGACAGGCAGAGTGGACAGTGAGAGAGAGAGACAGGGAGAAAGGTCTTCCTTTTCCGTTGGTTCACCCTCCAATGGCCGCCACGGCTAGCACGCTGTGGCTGGTGCACCGCGCCGATCCGATGGCAGGAGCCAGGTACTTATCCTGGTCTCCCATGGGGTGCAGGGCCAAGCACTTGGGCCATCCTCCACTGCACTCCCGGGCCATAGCAGAGAGCTGACCTGGAAGAGGGGCAACCGGGACAGAATCCGGCGCCCCGACCGGGACTAGAACTGGCTGTGCCAGTGCCGCAAGGTGGAGGATTAGCCTAGTGAGCCGTGGTGCCAGCCGAATACATCATTTTTTTTTTTTTGACAGGCAGAGTGGACAGTGAGAGAGAGAGACAGAGAGAAAGGTCTTCCTTTGCCATTGGTTCACCCTCCAATGGCCGCCGCAGCCGGCGCGCTGCGGCCGGCGCACCGCGCTGATCCAATGGCAGGAGCCAGGAGCCAGGTGCTTTTCCTGGTCTCCCATGGGGTGCAGGGCCCAAGCACTTGGGCCATCCTCCACTGCACTCCCTGGCCACAGCAGAGAGCTGGCCTGGAAGAGGGGCAACCGGGACAGAATCCGGCGCCCCGACCGGGACTAGAACTGGCTGTGCCAGTGCCGCAAGGTGGAGGATTAGCCTAGTGAGCCGTGGTGCCAGCCGAATACATCATTTTTTTTTTTTTTGACAGGCAGAGTGGACAGTGAGAGAGAGAGACAGAGAGAAAGGTCTTCCTTTGCCATTGGTTCACCCTCCAATGGCCGCCGCAGCCGGCGCGCTGCGGCCGGCGCACCGCGCTGATCCAATGGCAGGAGCCAGGAGCCAGGTGCTTTTCCTGGTCTCCCATGGGGTGCAGGGCCCAAGCACTTGGGCCATCCTCCACTGCACTCCCTGGCCACAGCAGAGGGCTGGCCTGGAAGAGGGGCAACGGGGACAGAATCCGGTGCCCCGACCGGGACTAGAACCCGGTGTGCCGGCGCCGCTAGGCGGAGGATTAGCCTAGTGAGCCGCGGCGCCGGCCGAATACATCATTTTTAAAAATTAAAGACAACACTTTATTTTGGTGCAAAAAATTTGAAATTGGTGTACAGTTTTGACATGATACACATTTTCTATGAACTCTTTGAAGACCCTTCATACATAAAATTTAGATTTCTTTTATACCAAAACAAACCTTTAAGTCTATTTTCCAGGAGATTTTTGAAGTACCCTCATATTTTCAGGTGCTCATAACTTGCAATGGGGTTATGCCCAACAATCATAAATTCAAAATATTTTGAGTTGGGCTGGTGGTTGGCCCAGCAGTTAGGACCTGCATCCCATATCAGAGTGCCTGTGTTCGATCTTGACTTCACTTCCGATTCCATCTTCCTGCTAGAGCACTCCCCAGGGGGCAGCACATGATGGCTCAAGAACTTCGCTCCCTGCTACCCATGTGGAAAACTCAAATTGAGTTTCTGGCTGCCAGATTTGGCTTGGCCCAGACCAGCCTGTTGCAGGAATGTGGGGAGTATTCCAACAGATAGGAGATCTCTGTCTCCCCGCTTCTTAAACAAGAACTATTGTAAAAAAATAGGAAAAGAAAATATCATGAGTCAGCAATGCATTTAATACACTCCCCTCCCAAGCACCCTAGCTGAGCAACACAACACACTGCAAAGTGGTGCTTGTGTCCCTTGTGACTGTGCAGCTGTTGGACCTGTGCTCACTGTCACTGCCCAGTATCATAAAAGAGGATGGAACTGCAAAACACAAACCCAGGAGAAGATCCAAATGCAAAATTCAAAGTACTGTTTCTACTGAACGCATATTGTCTGATTGTAAAGTCTTAAGTTTTAAGTCCCACCATCCTAAGTGAAACCACTGTGAAAAGCCAAAGTGACTCTATTTTGAAACAATAAAAAGCAGCCTCCGTTTCCCATAGCAGACCCGAGTCCTTGTAAAAGAAGGCATTCAGGCATTCTGGAGATATCAAAGCTTACCAAGGACAGCTAGCTCAGCAGACCAAGGGCAGCTCAGTAGAGATTACCAAAAGAGGCAACTCCCTAAACCCAAGCCAAATGGAGACCCCCACCCCCCGCCCTGCCCTTGCTGACATATCTTCCCTTTAAAAGCGACCCCAAACAAAGACCTGGGCCTTTCCTCCTTCCTCCACTGCACCGGTTGGTTGGATGAGGTCCCTGTTGCAGCTTGTACCTTTTTAATAAAAACCTTGCTTTTGCATTTTGGTGTGATCGGGTCGCTGATAGCTTCTTAGGGATCTACTTATCTGCGCATAACACATTGTATGTCCAGGACTATCTATATGCATTATGGAATATTATTTATATTCACAGCATTAGAAATGAAGGAAACTCTGACACAGAATGTAACAGGAATGACCATTGAGCTCACTATGCTAAGTGAAATAAGCCACATACAAGAGGATAATACTGTATGACTGTGCTTAAAGTACCCAGGGTAGTCACATTCATAAAGACTGAAAGTAGTGACCGCTAGAGCCTAGGGGGCAGGAGAACAGGGGAGGTGGCATTTCATGCAGATAGGTTTCAGTTGGGGTTGATGAAAATGTTCCCAAGTTGCATATTGGTAAGACCTGCCCAACAATATGCTACTTACCTAATTAACTGTGGTGGAATGAGCAGACCTTGCCAAGATGGCACTGGTGAGCGAGTGTCAGTTACTCAGGAAATGGCTTCGGAACCCACCTGGCAAAGGAGCCTGCCTAGCAACAGGCAGTGATTGGTTATGGCATAAACCATCCGTTGACCAGATTGGCTGCCTTGGCTAGATAAGCTGCTACACCAACTGCAAGAGTCTGCAAGCTGCTCACCTCTAGCCGGCTTTCACCTGACTCCGGGTGTCTGTGTCGTGACTCCCCACCTCTTGCCCCCACTGTGCTTCTCCTTTCAAAATGAATTTACAGTAACAGTTTTCACATGGTCGGTTTTGTCATGCATATTTTACCACCATATGAGGAAAAAGAAAGAGGGAGGGAGTGTCCCCTTAACCAGCTGTGTGGTCTCCAAGTGAACCAGAAGCAATGTGAGAGAAGGCTGGCAGCTCACAGGGCCAGCATGGCTGAGGATGACACAGTACCTCCGTGACATCCCTCCTGGCTCTCCATCGCGGGCTTCTGGATTGAGGCAGCTGTAGGTGGCCCAGTGTTCAGTCACCAGGCCCTCTCTTTAGCCCTCCACTCTGGCCAACATCCACACTCCTTGTCAAGTCACCACCTTCTAAATTCTCAGTTGCTAGTCTGTGAATGCCATGACAGCAGCCATTATGTCATGGGCCATGACTACGTCATGGCTTTCTTTCCCTCCTTACTTGTCCTCTGTTCTGGCAGCCTGTAGGGGTCAGTTGGGGTCTATTTACACATGGACGGTGAGTCCATCTTCTAAGTAGGGATCCAGCTTGACATGACCCAGCTGTTTTCATTAGAAACATCCTGTCCAGTAGGTCTCCCTGGCACTCATCCCATTTAGTTTTTTTTTTTCCTTGTGAAGATTTATTTGAACAGTAGAGTTACAGAAAGGGAGAGATAGATGTCTTCCACCCACTGGTTCACTCTCCAAATGGCCACAATAGCTGGAGCTGGGCCAATCCAGACAGAAGCCAGGAGCTTCTTCTGGGTCTCCCATGTGAGTGCAGAGCCCAAATACCTGGGCCATCTTCCGGTGCTTTTCCAGGTACATCAGTAAGGAGCTAGATTACAGGTGAAGCAGTCCGGACTCAAACTGTGTCAGTATGGGATGCCACAGCACCAGCCCCAAGGATTTAGTTCTTTAAATGTTTTGTAGAATGCATATGTGAATCCATCAGATCCTAGACTTTCTTGTTGGGAGACTTTCAATATCTGTTTATTTATTTGAAAGGCATAAATACAGAAAGACAGGCAGAGAGAGAGAGAGAGAGAGAGAGAGAGAGTCTTCCATCTGCTGGTTCACTCCACAAATGGAGGCAATGGTCGGCGCTAGGCTGATCAAAAGCCAGAAGCCTGGTGCTTCTTTCAGGTCCCCCATGTGGGTCCAGGGACCCAAGGACTTGGGCCATCTTCCACTGCCTTCCCAGGCCATAGCAGAAAGCTGTATCGGATATGGAGCAGCTGAGACTTGAACCAGCACCCACATGGGATGCTGGCACCACAGGATGTCTTTTCTGGCTACGCCACAGCGTTGGCCCTGACTTTCGATTATTGTTTAAATCTTCATTACTTGTTATTGCTGTGTTTAGATTTTCAACATCCTGCTTAATTAATTTTGGGAAGCTGAATCTTGGGAAGTGTTGAGGATTTATCTGTTTCCTTAAGGTTGTCAAATTTGTTTGCATATAATCATTCATAGTAGCTTCTTTTTTTTTTTTTTTTTTTTTTTTTTTTTTTTTTTTTTTTTTGACAGGCAGAGTGGACAGTGAGAGAGAGAGACAGAGAGAAAGGTCTTCCTTTGCCGTTGGTTCACCCTCCAATGGCCACCGCGGCTGGCACGCTGTGACCGGCGCACCGCGCTGATCCGAAGGCAGGAGCCAGGTGCTTCTCCTGGTCTCCCATGGGGTGCAGGGCCCAAGCACCTGGGCCATCCTCCACTGCACTCCCGGGCCACAGCAGAGAGAATCCGGCGCCCTGACTGGGACTAGAACCTGGTGTGCCGGCTCCGCAAGGCGGAGGATTAGGCTATTGAGCCGTGGCGCCGGCCCATAGTAGCTTCTTATGATGGTTTATTTTTCTGTCGTATCAGTTGTAATTGTCTCATTTTCATTTCTAATTTTATTTGTCCTTCCTTTGTTAATCTAATAGTTTGTCTACTTTGTTTTTCAGTAAATAAGCTTTTTTTGGGTGCCAAGACATTGTTTGGGACATCCCCATCCTATATCAGCATGCCTTAATTCAAGTCTTAGCTCCAGTCCAGATCAGCTTCCTGCTCATGTACACCCTGAGAAATACCAGATGATGGCTCATGTGCTTGGTCCCTGTCACATACGTGGGAGACCTGGAATGAGTTTTGGGCTCCTGGCTTTGGCGTGACATAGTCCTGACTGTTGCAGGCATTTAAAGCATGAATTCACAGGTGGCAGATCTTTTTATCTGTTTCTTTCTCTGCTCTTCACATATATTGAAAAACAAAAAATGATAAATCAGGTTTTCATTGTGTTGGTCTTTTGCATTAAAATTTTTTTTGTTTACCAGTAATTGAAATGCATATCTGACTTTTATCATGCTACACCATAGAGCATTTTTCTGTTTGTCCAAAAGATGGCAGCACAAACACATCACATAAAGTAGCAGCAAAAACAGTGTATTTGGTCTGAAATCGAATGCTGATGTTAACTGCTTGTTTATTGGGACATGTTATTTACAAAAGAATTACTAATTGGATTGTTTATGTTTCTTGCAAAATGCCTATACATGCATTGCAAAATTGGTATAAGGGAGAAAAAATGCAAGTTACCTGTTGTAGTAAGCTCAGATACAGCCAGGGTTGAGTCTGATATTGACCTTCATGTTGGCAGGAATGTGATAGCAAGAGGAGACTACACATTTTTCAGACAAAATATGTCACCACCACCACCCAGGCAGCACAGTTGTTTTCTAATTCATCCTTTTACATCCAGTGTTTCTTGAGCCTTTTCCCCGTATGCCTGAATTATTTGACTTGGAGACTTTGAAGAATGCATGACATTCCATCCTGTGAATGAGTTGTAACTTACTTAATTGATTTAAATTAGGCATGTTAATTGTCTTTAAATGATAAAGGATTTCCCATATACAAAATATATGAAGAAAAATATTGTAGTCACCCAAATAATGTGACCAAATTTTTTAAATTTTAAAATATATTTCTGAAGCAGAGAGAGTCAGAGACAAAAAGGGAGCGTTCCCATTAGCTGGTTTGCTTCCTAAATGCCTGCAAAGCTTGCTCTGAGTTGAGGCTGGAACCAGGAGCTGGACACTCAATCCAGGTCCTCCATGTGAGTGTCAGGAAGCCAATTACTTGAGTCCATCGCTGCTCCCTTGAAGGATCGTCCTCAGCAGGAAGCTGGAAGCAGGTATCAAACCCAAGTACATTATTTTTTGTTAAATTATTTATTTGAAAATCAGAGCCACACACAGAGAGAGAAGGGGAGGCATAGAGAGAGAGTAGTCCTCCATCTGCTAGTTTACCACCACCCCACCCCCCAAAACTGGCCACAATGGCCAGAGATGCTCCAATCCAAAGCCAGGAGCCAGGAGCCTCCTCCGGGTCTCCCACACGGGTTCAGGGGCCCAAGGACTTGGGCCATCTTCTACTGCCCTCCCAGGACATAGCAGAGAGCTGGACCAGCAGCGGAGCACGAACCGGCTCTGTGGTGTAGCCAGTGAAGCCACTGTCTGCAGTGCTGACATCCTATATGGGCACTGGTTTGAGTCCCGGCTGCTCCACTTCCGATCAAGCTCTCTTCTATAGCCTGGGAAAGCAGTAGAAGATGGCCCAAGTCCTTGGGCCCCTGCACTGTGTGGGAGACCTGGAAGAAGCTCCTGGCTACTGGCATTGGATCAGCACAGCTCTGGCTGTTGCAGCCAATTGGGGAGTGAACCAGCAGATGGAAGACCTCTCTCTCTCTCTCTCTCTCTCTCTCTCTCTCTGCCTTTACTTCTCTCTCTGTGTAACTCTGACTTTCATGTAAATAATAAAATAAACCTTATAAAAAATAAGTGGAGCAGCCAGGCCTTGAACCCACTATGCCACAGTGCCCGCCCCCAAACCCATGTACTTTAAGATGAGAGACAGACATCTTAACCCGTGCCTTTCTCCGTAGGCTAAACATCCACCCCACTATCCACATTTAACACATTTTCACTTTTTTGCCATCTTTGCTTTAAATATTTTTAGAAACTATAATTTATAGATAGAATTGAAGAGTCCCTCTATGTAATCAATTCCTGTCTTTACATCTGTATATTGTCACTCTATATCATAAAGCATTTTTCCATTTGTCCAGAAGGTGGCAACATAGGCACTTCAGATAAAGTAGCATGCAATTTCTGCGTATTTGTTCTGAAATTGAACACTGATGTTAATTGATCAGTTCATTTTTGACAAGTTATTTGCACAAAAATATTTATTAGGTTGTTTTTCTGATAAAATAACTATACAATCATTGTAAAATTGGTACAGAGAAGAAAAAAATACGTTAACTTAGGAAGTACTTCTTGAATATAGCCAGAGTTAACAATCTGAAATTTATCTTCATGGTTATAGACACATGATAGAAATAAGAGATTACATAAAACTTATCCCCCCATACAATTGTGTCTTTTTTTTTTAAGATTTATTTATTTGTTTGAAAAGCAGAGATACAGAGAAGAAGAGGCAGAGAGGGAGGGAAAGAGAGAAGGGGAGGGAGAGATCTTCCATCCCTTGTTTCACTCCCCAAATGGTCGCAACAGCTGGAGCTGGGCTAATCTGAAGCCAGGAGCCAGGAGCTTCTTCCAGGTCTCCCATGCAGGTACAGGGACCCAAGCACTTGGGCCATCTTCCACTGCTTTCCCAGGCCATAGCAGAGAGCTGGATCAGATATGGAGCAGCCGGGACTTGAACCGGTGCCCATATGGGATGTCAGCACTGCAGATGGCAATTTTACCCACTGTGCCACAGCGCCAGTCCCACAGTTGGTTTCTAATCTACCCTTTCACATCAAATGTTTAATGTGGAGCCCGCACTGTGGAGTAGCTGGTAAAGCCGCAGTCTGCAGTTTGAGTCCCCGCTGCTCCACTTCCGATCCAGCTCTCTGCTATGGTCTGGGAAAGCAGTGGAAGATGGCCCAAGTGCTTGGGCCCCTGTCCACACGTGGGAAGACCTGGAGGAAGCTCCTGGCTCCTGGCTTCGGATCAGCAGAGCTTGGGCATTGTGGCTAACTGAGGAGTAAACCAGTGGATGGAAGACTTCTCTCTCTCTGCCTCTCCTCTCTCTGTGTAACTCTGACTTTCAAATGAATAAATACATCCTTAAATAATGCATATTGTACCCTTTCCCCCATATCACTAAGTTCTTTGATGTGGAGGCTTTTAAGAGTGTTAAATTCTATGTATGCATTGTAACCTATTTCATTTTGTCCATGTTAACTCTCTCTTTCTCTCTCTCTTTCTTTTTTTTTTTTTCCAGGTAGAGTTAGACAGTGAGAGAGAGAGTTATAGACAGTGAGAGAGAGACAGAGAGAAAGGTCTTCTTTCCGTTGGTTCACTCTCCTAATGGTTGCTACAGCCAGCGCTGTGCCGATCCGAAGCCAGGAGCCCCAGGAGCCGGGTACTTCCTCCCGGTCTCCCATGCGGGTGCAGGGACCCAAGCACTTGGGCCATCCTCTGCTGCCCTCCCTGGCCACAGCAGAGAGCTGGACTGGAAGAGGAGCAACCGGGACTAGTACCTGGCGCCCCAACTGGGACTAGAACCCGGGGTGCCGGCTCCGCAGGTGGAGGATTTAACCAAGTGAGCCACGGCACCGGCCCATGTTAACTCTCTTGAACTTATAAAAGATTCCTCATGTACAAAATAGAGGAAAATATTACATTTAATGAATAATTTTCTAAATTTATTGTTTAAATTTCTTTATTTGAAAAGCAGTGACAGAGATGAAGAGACAGAGAGAAAGAGATCTTCCATTTGTTCATTCACTCCCCAAATCACTGCAACAATTGGGCCTGGGCCAGGCCCAGACATGGCCAGGAGCCGGGAACTGCATCTGGGTCTCACAAGCACATGGGTGTAGTAACCCAAGAACTTGGCCATCTTCGCTGCCTTCACAGGGCCATTAGCAGGGAGCTGGATTGGAAATGGAGCAGCAGTGTGATCGGGCATTGTAGGCAGCAGCTTAATCTGCTGCACCACAATGCCTGCCCAATCATTTTCCAAATTAAAAAACTTATATTGGGGCTGGTGCTGTGGCGTCTGAAGTGCCGGCATACCATATGGGCACAAAGGAACCAGCTGCTCCACCTCCAATCAGCTCTCTGCTGTGGCCTGGGAAAGCAATGGAGGATGGCTCAAGTCCTTGGGGCCCTGCACCCACGTGGGAGACCCAGAAGAGGCTCCTGGCTCCTGGCTTTGGATCAGCACAGCTCCGGCCGTTGCAGCCAATTGGGGAGTGAACCAGCAGATAGAAGACCTCTCTCTCTCTTTCTCTCTCTGCTTCTCCTCTCTCTGTGTAACTCTGACTTTCAAATAAATAAATAAATAAATAAATAAGAATTTTAAAGAAAACACATTGATTTCAGAGACAGAGAGACAGAGACAGAGAGAGCTCCTATCTGCTGCTTCACTCCCCAGAGGTACACAACAGCTGGGGCTGGGGATCTCTGGCCAAAGCTGGAAGATGTGAACCCATACCAATAGCCCATGTGGGTGGCAGGGAACCCAGTACTTGAACCATCACAACTCTCATCCAGACCCTGCATTAGCAAGAACTGAAATTGGGAGCTGGAGCTAGAAATCAGTCCCCGAAACACCAGTGGAGAACATGGTCATTTTAACCCACAGGAGACACTAGGTCAAAACTTGCCCCACCATTCCAGCGTGACACACTTTAATTTTTTTGCCATCTTTGTTTCAACTATTTTAAGAATCAATAGTCTACAAGTGGAATTGAATGGTCCCTCTATCCAATTAATCCCCATTCTTCCTTCCCAAAAGTAACCTGGGATCTAAAGTTGATGTGTGGCCTTGCTATCATTGATCTCAGACTTTATCAAAGCAAGTCCACAAGCAATATGGTATTGTTCCAAATTTTAAAACCCTGCACATAAATATGACATGTGCATATCCTTTACTCACTTAACATTACCATTTCTAAATTCGTCCCTGTTAGCACAGGTGTGACTAATGTGAACTATCTTAAAGATATAATTTGTAAACAGAATACATTTTTGTAACCCTTTCCTCTATTAATAAACAATTATAGATTATTGCCACTAACTGGGCCTCCATGTGCTTGTGACGGTGCAGGTGTGGATGTTCCAGCAAGAAGTATGCCTGAGAGGAATTGAGCACACCGTCCTGCGGCATTCGGGATTCCTGCAAGAGGCATGGCTGATGGAGGATGGGACTCAGGTTCTGCTAGATACTGTCTGTCAAGTTGCACTCCCGAATTTCTACAGTTTACAGTTCAGCTATGAGTGAGTGTCTGGTGCTCGCACTCTCGCAGCCGCTGTGTGGGAGAAGCCGAAGTTTGGAGCGCGGCTGAGGTTCAACGTGTGTTCCTGCTTCCTGGCCCTTTTGTGAATGTCCTCTGCATAGCCGTAGCTCCTCTTCCTTGTTTTTTTTCTCATTGATCTGTGAGTTTCCCCTGTAGTCCTGGTTCCGACAAGACCTGTACAGGCATCGCGCAACACACGGTCTGCGCACTCCCGGTGACGAAGGGCCGGCAAGGTGAACGTGGACCAGCCAGGCGAGCGTCGAAGGCCCATTCAGTCTCGGAGGCAGGTGACATACGGCAGAGAACAGCGCCTCAGGCTTGGAGGACCAGCCAAGTGTCTGTTGCCAATTCTTGCCCATGTCTCCGCGTTTCTGTGAGCTGCTGCCTTTGGGAGCGGAGGGCCCTGGCAAGCCCTGGGGTGGCAACCGCCTGGGAGAGAGCGCACTCCGTGAAGATTGGGCGCAGCTCCCGCCCCGGCAATCCCAGGGTACCAAAGCCTGCAGTCTCCCCTTGGGACCGGACCATCAGGCTTCCAGGCTTGCACATCTGGAGACCCTTCCCTTGGGCCCCAGGGAGGCGCGGAGGGGCATTCCAGGTCGTCATCTCCAGAGAGGAAGGCAGCTCCTCCGCAGCCCTGGTAAGAGTTCAGTGGCTACCTTCAGGGTTCCTGGACCATGGTTCAGCCCAGGCAGGTATAGGTGAACACCTGGCCTTCCCCGCGGGCAGGCCCTGTGGCATCAGGAAGCCAGGCAGGAAACTCTTTCCATATATCTTATGTGACCAACAGTGAAGTACTTGAGCCATCATCTGCTGCCTCCCAGGGTGTGCTTCAGTAGGAAGCGGGAATTGGGTGCTGAGCCAGGTGTAGGACCCAGATAGCCAGACAGGAAATGTGCACGTGTTAAGCACTAGGCCAAATATGTGTCCCAGTGATGGATATTTAATTAACTTGACTGTGGTGATTATTTCACAATGTATATGTACATCAAATAATCACATTGCGTTCCCTAAATATATACAGAAAAAAATTTTTTCTAATAAAAAAGTTTTTTTTTTTTTAATTTTTGACAGGCAGAGTGGACAGAGATAGAGAGAGACAGAGAGAAAGGTCTTCCTTTGCCATTGATTCACTCTCCAATGGCCGCCGTGGCTGGCGTGCTGCGGCCGGCGCACCGCGCTGATTCGAAGCCAGGAGCCAGGTGCTTCTCCTGGTCTCCCATGGGGTGCAGGGCCCAAGGACTTGGGCCATCCTCCACTGCACTCCCTGGCCACAGCAGAGAGCTGGCCTGGAAGAGGGGCAACCGGGACAGAATCCGGCGCCCCGACCGGGACTAGAACCCGGTGTGCCGGCGCTGCAAGGCGGAGGATTAGCCTAGTGAGCCGCGGCGCCCGCCTAATAAAAAAGTTTTAAAGTCCTCCCACACGTCATCTTTTTGCATTTAAACTTTGCTGCAACTCAGCTGATTTGGTGGAGCAAGGAGTTAGGGGTTTGTAGGAGACAGGCTGAGGGCTGGCATGTATTTAGAGATCAGCATCAAAAATGCCCAGTGACTGAAAGTGAACATCTCATATGACTGGTACAAATTCCAGATCTGTGGTTGCCTGAATTGGACACAGCCAATCAGGAATTTGGGTACCATCTTGTTTTCCCTCCACCACCTAAGGTATCCTGGTCTCTAGGTCAGTGCTGGGCTGCCCCCAGGTCTGGGCAGCAGCAAGTGAGAAGAGAGATGAGTGGAGAGAAAGCACTTTCTACATGACTCAAAGTCCCAGGCCAAAATGCACATCTTACTGTTACCTATATGCACTTGGCGGCAACAATTTGGAGTGTAGCCACCTCCAACCACCGAGAGGGCTACTACATTAATCTGTGCGCTCTGGAAATAGGGGAGAATGGATTCAGGTGACAAATGCCCACCTCTGATGCAGAATCCAACTCAGTTCTCCCACAGGTGCCTGCCAAGTTCCCCAATCTATTGTATTGAATGGTTCCACTTTCCACATGCATCTGCACTACCTCTTTATAATTACTTTTGTGTGTACTAGTTTCAGTCCAATTCCTCAATAGATAATGCTTATTAATGCTTCAGTAATACACTTTTAAAAAAGATTTTATTTACTTATATGAAAGGTAGAGCTATAGACAGACAGGGAGAGACAGAGAGGATATTTATTGCTTTCAAAAAAATCTTATTTTTTGGCCGGCGCCGCGGCTCAGTAGGCTAATCCTCCACCTTGCGGCGCCAACACACCGGGTTCTAGTCCCGGTTGGGGCGCCGGATTCTGTCCCGGTTGCCCCTCTTCCAGGCCAGCTCTCTGCTATGGCCCGGGAGTGCAGTGGAGGATGGCCCAGGTGCTTGGGCCCTGCACCCCATGGGAGACCAGGAGAAGCACCTGGCTCCTGGCTTCGGATCGGTGTGGTGCGCCGGCCGCGGCGGCCATTGGAGAGTGAACCAACGGCAAAGGAAGACCTTTCTCTCTGTCTCTCTCACCGTCCACTCTGCCTGTCAAAAAAAAAAAAAAAAAAAAAGATTTTTTTGACATAGTTAGACAGTGAGAGAGAGAGAGAGACAAAGGTCTTCCTTTTTCCATTGGTTCACTCCCCAAGTGGCCGCTACGGCCGGCGTGTTGCGGCCAGTGCGGTGCGCTGATCTGAAGCCAGGAGCCAGGTGCTTCCTCCTGGTCTCCCATGCGGGTGCAGGGCCCAAGGACCTGGGCCATCCTCCACTGCACTCCTGGGGCCACAGCAGAGAGCTGGACTGAAGAGGAGCAACCAGGACAGAATCCGGTGCCCAAACCAGGACTAGAACCCAGGGTGCTGGTGCCGCAGCTGGAGGATTAGCCTAATGAGCCGCGGCGCCGGCCCAAAAAAATCTTTAGTTGGGGGTCATCACTGCGCTAAAGCTGTGTGCTTGTGATATCTGCATCCCATATTGGAGTACCAGTTCAAGTCCTAGTTGCTCCATTTCTGGTCTAGCTCCCTGCTGCTGTACCTGGGGAATTAAAAAAGGCTCAACTACTTGAAACTGCCATCCACATGGGAGACGGGGATGGAGTTTGAGCTCCAGGTTTTGGCCTGGCAAAGTGCAGTTCATTATGTTCATTTGGGGAAGTGAACTAGAGTTAGAGGAGTTCTCTCTGTCTTTGTCCTTCTGTCTTTCAAAAATAAATAAAAAAGTCTTTAAAGCAGATTAAAATCCTTATATGATGATAATTTCAGTTTGTTTTCCATGTTTCATTTCTGAATTCAGCTTTTACTTTTTAAATTTTTCTTTTTTAATATTAACATTTCATATACTCTGATACTTTTAATCTTCTCTATCCACAGGTGGAATACCATCCCCATCTCAATCAGAGCAAACTGCTGGATTTCTGAAAATCAAAATATGTTGTTCTGGTTGCCTATGGTGCTCTGGGATCAAGTCAAGATCCAAAATGGTAAAAGAAACTCGGAATGCTTATGGAAAACACCACTGTTCATGAAATACTATTGGTTGTACAATAGTTAGTTTTGTGACGTTAATTCTCAAATGGCTAGGAGATACAGGATAACCTGCATTTGCACAACATCAGATATAATACTAACCCTGCTGGGCCAGGGGCCATCTTTGAGAAGTGCTGGTCTAGGGTGGGCCCCCAGGCTGTTCTGAAAGCCTCTTATCAAACTGAACGCCCTGCATCAGGAGGTCAGCTTTTCTGCCGTCCTTGCAGGGTGGACCAGAGCTACCCAGCTCTCCTGGAAGACCCAGTCATCAGTGCCCTGGCCAAAAAGCACAAGCGAAGTCCAGCCCTGATTGCCCTTCGCTACCAGCTGCAGCGTGGGGTTGTGGCCCTGGCCAAGAGTTTCATAGCGAAGGAGATCAAAGAGAACATTCAGGTGATGAGCATGTGGGGCTCAGAGTCCTTGAGATTTATTCCTTTTTGGAAGATGTCGATTTGGCTTACACATTGTATTTTTTGTAATTTTAGAATTCATATAGCTTGATATTCATATTGTTTTCACATTCATATGGTTTTCCTATCTAGTGAAGCACCATATAAATATATTGACTGTGTCTGCGTTTTTAATTAAGAAACCATTATTTAACTATTATTATTGTAGTTGTAAAATAAAAAATACCTTCTGAACAGATGATTGTATTTAACTAATTTATAACATCCTTTCGTGGATTGTGAATTAGCCCGGGCTGAGCCTGAACTCATTCAGTTTGTGTTCTATTTAGGCTCTTTCATGTACTTGCAATCCACCCCCCCCCCCCAATCATAAAGAGGCAGCTCCCTTTATGATGTTAACTGAGCGTTGCATGGGATGCCTCAGTGCTCCTCCATGTACTTCTTCATCCTACAGCTAAGTGTCCTGGGCTTCTCTTCATTACATGGCACAGTCCAAAGGTACTGATTTCATACTGGAAAAGCCTTCTCAGAACTATCTAGCAATTGCTTCTGACAAGTTCTATAACCATTAACAGACCGGCCACACTGAAATTGTTGTGTAATAGCTAATGGATCCAAGGGGTATAGAGCCTAGCAAAGTGAAGTATTGGGAGATAGTTCACTACTCAATCTAGCATGTTTATGTATTCTGGGCTTTAATTTTATATCAAGATGTATTTGTTAAAAATTTTCTCAGGGCCCAGTGTGGTACAGCAGGTCAAGCTGCTGCCAGCAACTCCAGCATCCCATATGGAAGCCAGTTCTAGTTCTGGTTCTTCTCTCTGATCCAGCTCTCTGATGAAGTGCCTAGGACAACAGCGGAGGATTGCAAGGGTGTCTGGGCTCTTACCATCCACCTGGGAGATTAGTATGAATCCCCTAGCTCCTGGCTTCAGTCTGCCCAGCCTCAGCTGTTGTGGCAATTTGGGGAGTGAGCCAGCAATTAGAATAACTCTCTCTGTGTCTCTCCCTTTCTTTCTGAAATCATGTCTCAAATAAATATGTAAACCTTTTACAACACGTTCTCACAAACTGTATTCTCTTTATGGTATATTTTCACGATAAAAATTCCTACTTTTGTATGTTTAGAGTTTTGTGGCTGGTCCAAGTGTTCTTTATTTTGGGAACAGGATAATATTTTACTATATTATCTATAAAACATTATGGTCTTTATAAATTTGGTTATTAATTCAACTGGTGTTTTTAAAATACCATGTGAAAAATGTGTAAGAGTCCACTGACATGCATATATACTTTCAGAAAGAATATCAAGATTAAGAATTTGTTTCATTGCTTGGCATGCTGTTAGCTCATACTGAAATGCCTGGATTTGAGCCCCGGTTCCATAGGAATCAACAAGTTATGTCCCTGTGCTTGAATGCATGGAGCCCTTGTTAGAGATCCAAACTGATTTCCAGGCTGCTGGCTTCTGCCTCCCCACCACCCTCCGCTCTGATTCTTGCAGACATTTGAGAGTAAACTGGTAGGTGAGAGATCTCTGTCTTTCTTTCTCTCACTCTGTATCTCTCACTCATTCTGTCACTGTGTAATTCTGACATTTTGCCACATCAATGATCCTCTCTTTACTCTGCATATACATATCTGAATTCACTCCTCTCCTCAAGAGATTGTTTTCGTTTCTGTAGAGTTGCAAAATAAAGCTCTGTTTTCCAGTATGGTAAAACATTTACTAATACCTCATATTTAAAATATCTCAGTTACTTTTCATTGAATTAATTGTTATGTAAAATTTGTAAGGACTTTCACTTTCCACATAGAATAAGACTTTAAGCTGTTGCTTAATATTGAATTGAAACTCTCCATTAATTACAAGAGAATTTTTAAAAATACCTTTTTCTTTTTCAAATTATCAAAATTTTCTGTTCTTTTCTTTCTTCACTGATGGGATATAAACACATGACTACATCAAGGAACTTTACTAAATAATCTTATATATTTCAATGTTTGCCTTTAGAATCTTCTAGATCTTGTAAGTGCATGGCCCTATCTTCTTTAAGTAATGTCAGCTTCCTTCTACAGCTAACGTTGAGACTTCTTTTTATCTTTAATATTGTGTGGTTTTAATATATTATAATTAGTAGTGCACTAGCAAAGTGCACTGCTTTTATTTATTTTTTACTTTTTTAAAGATTTTATTCATTTAAAAGGCAAAGATACAGAGAAAGCAGGAGGGGAGAGAGAGAGAGAGAGAGAGAGAGAGAAAGAGAGAGAAAGAGAGAGAATATCTTCCATACGCTGATTCACTCCCTAAGGGTCACAACTCTTGGCCTGTCTCATGCTAAAGCCAGAAGCCTGGACAATAATCTGAGATTCCCACATGGTCGGAGGGGTGTAAGCACTTTTGACTTCCTCCATTGTTTTCCCAGGCCCATAGCAGGGACCTGTATCAGAAGTCAAGCATTTAGGACTCTAATTGGTGCCAACAAGAAATGACTGAATTGCAGGTGCTGATTAACCTTCTGTGCCACAAAACCAACTCCTCACACATACTGATTTTATTATTTTTTAAATTTTTTATGGTTAACATAAAGAGAACAGAATTTATATATTTCATAGACACAATTCTAAGACATATTGATACTTCCTTCAGTCCCTTGGCCTTTCCCTCCATCTTCCTTTCTTTATTCTTTTAATTTTTGATAGAATTAATTCCATTTATTTTATAACCATATATTTAATGTTCAAGTAAGTATTGTGTTTAATAAGTAAAAGTTGAAGGACTGTTCCACAGGAATATATACAAGAGCTATAAAGAATAATCAAATCATAGGATGTCAATTTCACTCTTCTACATTCAGGTGTGTGTGTGTGTATAGGTTTACACATGTGCATTCTATATGTTAGCTACTGCAAATCAGAGAAAACATATGATGTTTATCTTTTAGGGTCTCGCTTATTTCATTACGCATAATTCTCCTCGGTTTGCTTCTACTTTGTTGGAAAAGACAGAATTTCCTTCTTTTTTATGGCTGAGTATTATTTCATTGTGTGTATGAACCAGATTTCTTTATGCAGTCATCAGTTGATGAACATATGGGTTGATCTCATATCTTAGCTCATGTGAATTGAGATGCTTTAAACATGGGGATTCATACGCTACTCCATAAGCTGATTTAATTTCTGTGGTTAAATGCTCAGGAATGGGATTGTTTGATGAGCAGTAGAAATATTTTCAGAGGGCACTAGGTTGATCCTCCGCTTGTGGTGCCGGCATCCCATATGGGTGCTGGCTCTAGTCCCAGTTGCTCCTCTTCCAGTCCAGCTCTCTGCTGTGGCTTGGGATGGCAGTGGAAGATGGCCCAAGTGCTTGGGCCCCTGTACCCACATGGGAGACCGGGAAGAAGCACCTAGCCCCTGGCTTCATTTCAGCACAGCTCCAGCCACCTTGGCCATGTGGGGAGTGAACCAACAGAAGGAAGACCTTTCTCTCTGTCTCTCTCTCATTGTCTGTAACTCTACCTGTCAAATGGATAAATAAAATCTTTAAAAAATTAAAAAAAGCAATATTTTCAAATTTCTGAGAAATCTCCATACAATATTTCATCATGGTATACTAGTTTACATTCCACCCAACACCCAGTGCTTATTGAAGAATGATTTGCTTCATGTCTCAAAATGTTTGGAAATTTTTCAGGATTTTCCAGATTGACAAATATTCAGTATAAAAATAACCAAATATTGTACTTCTCTAACAGGTGTTTGAATTTCAGTTGTCTTCAGAGGATATGAAAGCTCTGGATGGCCCGAACAAAAATCTTCACTATTATCCAGCTGATATGTAAGTGGTTTTGGAAACGTGTTGTCTCCATTTATTTTCTGAAGAGGAATGTAGGAAAGGCATTAGCTTCTGTTGCCCTACTATCTATGAACATGCACTATGGGATTCACCAATGTAGCCTAATTCAGTGTTTGTAAAATGACACATACTTCTCTCATTGAAGGCATTTCCAACAACCTTGTGGTCCTGGGCAGCAGTTGTCTTCATTCACAGGCATGTCTGTTTATATCTAAGGTCATTAAGATAATTTGCCTTCCACGATTTTACAGACATGTAAGTTAATCAATAATCTCAGTAACTGTAATGTGCAAGAGTCCCCATTTTCATATATGATTGACTTTTGCTTAGTAGATTTTCTGGACAAAATAGTCTTGAATCATGGAGACTTTGGAAGAATTTAGCTTATACTAAAATACAAGGGACTTACTTAATATTTATGTTAGTAAGCTTGTTTGACATCATTCTCTTCCCTAAACATGTACCTGTAAGAACTTATAAATTAAATAAATAAGTTTCACCTGTATTTTTGAAACAAAGCAGTACTAATTTCAGAAGTCTTGAAAGTTTACTCAAACAAAACCTTTGCCGGGAAGAAAATAGAAGAATGAGTATTTACACGTTAAAGTAAAATTTATTTGTGATGAATTTCAGTACATCACACTAATAATGAAATCATAAATAAAAGAAACCCATTAGATTGGGTAATGCCTAGAGCAATACCTGATGATCCTTAGGTTTGATGATATGCATTTCAACAGAGCTTCAAGAATAGATGGAAAGAAGCCTTGAGACATTAATTTATTTCATAACAAATATTTTTTTTAATTTTTGGACTACTCTTGATCTTTTTTTTAAAGATATATTTATTTATTTGGAAGTCGGAGTTACACAGAGAGAGGAGAGGCAGAGAGAGAGAGAGGTTTTCCACCTGATGGTTCACTCCCCAGATGGTTGCAATGGCCAGAGCTGTGCTGATCTGAAGCCAGGAGCCAGGAGCCTCTTCCAGGTCTCCCACGTGGGTGCAGGGGCCCAAGGACCTGGGCCATCTTCCACTGCTTTCCCAGGCCATAGCAGAGAGCTGGATTGGAAGAGGAGCAGCCAGGACTAGAACTGGCGCCCATATGGGATGCCGGCATTCAGGCCAGGGAGTTAACCCGCTGCGCCACAGCGCCAGCCCCAACACCCTTGATCTTTTATGCATAAATATCTAGCTAATAAGTTTAGAAAGTAGTACTAATACAAACCTGTTCAGTATGTATGTTCATTAAGTATAAAGATTAGCCTTTAAAATGTCCTTATGCAGAAATATATATCCCTCAATATGGAATTGTCCCTTACAGACTTGTAACTTAATGGATTTCCAGTTTGACATTTTCCCCTTCCTTTTCACTGTGTGTTTATAAGGACTCAAATCCTTCATTTAGCTTGAGAAAGGCTGACCTTGCAAAGTTAATAGAAACATTGGGTATGATTGTATGACATATGGTAATCTCTATGCAGAGGATGTATTGTTTTTTTTTTTTTAGATTTTTATTTATTTATTTGAAAGGCAGAGTTACACAGAGAGAGGAGAGGCAGAGAGAGAGAGAGAGAGAGAGAGAGAGAGAGAGGTCTTCCATCCGCTGGTTCACTCCCCAGATGGCCGCAACAGCCAGAGCTGTGCCGATCCGAAGCCAGGAGCCAGGAGCTTCCCCCAGGTCTCCCACACGGGTGCAGGGGCCCAAGGACTTGGGCCATCTTCCACTGCCCTCCCAGGCCATAGCAGAGAGCTGGATCGGAAGAGGAGCAGCCGGGTCTCGAACCAGCACCAACATGGGATGCCGGCGCCTCAGGACAGGGCTTTAACCTGCTGCGCCACAGCGCCGGCCCCAGGAGGATGTATTCTTAAAAGTAGCTTTCAAAATAAGGGTAAGAATGGAGTAAAAAACATAAAAATGAAAGAGAATGTATATTTATATATTTATCATAAGAAATATATATGAGAATGTATATTTACATACTTATATATAAATATATACTTATATATAAATATACTTATATATATATTTATTTATATATATTTATCATATATGTGTTTATCATAAAGTCATGCTCATGAATTTTAGTTGGATAATAAAGCCAGTATGAAAACAAACATTTTATTTTTTTCTAATGGTAGTATCATAGAAACCACTTATTTAGTATTCTAGAAATGTGGTCACAGAGTATAGAATGTGCATTTTTCTCATTTCAGCTTTATTGGACACCCAAATTGCCCACATTCTGATGAATATGAATGTGGAGACCTTTCCCATGATTCTGCTGCAAGTTCTCCCACATGTGTCATGGGGCAGGAGACGTCCCAGATGCTGGTGACTGGGCAACTCTCTTCTGGTTAATCTATGCTGCCTAGCAACTGACCCTCAGCTGGAGCTGTATCTGCTGGGTATAAAGTCATGGCTACAACTTTTTCTCATTACAGAAAATAATATAATCTTGTTGTAGTGAAGACTTTTACCTACCACTGATTTTACTACTTGCCTGCTTTCTTTCATTCTGATTCATTAGTCCCCAAACTGATTTTCCTAGAAGTCTGTGGACTGGGGTGAGAGATGATAACGGACAGCCCACAGATGTTGCTGGGATTCATGTGCGAAGCACTGTCAGTCTGTAGAGCCGTTAACAAAGACTTTTCATACATGGCTTCTCCAATGCTTCCCGGAACAAGAAAACTCACTGTATAAATCCCCAAAAGCAAGGAAATACTGCAAAGATAACCAAGAGTCCAGAGATCCCTTCCCTAAGCTAATGGATCATAGCTGCAGATATTTGTATTTGGTATCTTTGGGGGAATGTTAAGTTGAAGGAAGTGGGAATCAAGGGGATTCAGCCAAGAAGAGTGCGTAGGAGTTAGGAGTGAGAGAGATGAGGAAGTGGAAAGTAAACACGTCTCTACTTGCAAAGGTTGACAAAAGTCTTTCTTTATTTCATTGTCTTCAAATAAAATGTAGGATCACAAGCATGTGGAAAATGTAAATAAAAGCCACAATGAAGTTTCATTTCACCCTACCTAGAATGGCTACCATCCAAAAATAAATAAATAAATATAACAAATGTCGCCGAGAACATGGGGGAAATGGTACCCTATAAACTGTTGATGGGAATGTATACGAGTATAACCATTATGAAGGGCACTATCGAGATTCCTCAGGAATCAAAAAATAGAACTGTCGTATGACCCAGAAATTCCACCGCTGGGAATTAACCCAAAGGAAATGAAATCAGCATGTGAGAGTTATCTGTACTGCATGTTTATAGCAGCTCAACTCACAATAGTGAAGATGTGGAATCAACACAGATGTCCAAAAGCGGATTATTGGATAAAGACTTTACAGTATACATCTGCAATGGAATACTACTCAGCCATGAAAAAGAACAAAATCCTGACTTCTGCAACAAATTGGATACAATTAGAGACTATTATGCCTAGTGAAATAAGCCAGTCTGAAAAAGGCAAATATATGTTTTCCATTATTTGTGGTAACTAACATGCAAAGTACAAAAAGTAATGTATATGAGTGAAATTGACATTTTCAGAATTTGTTATTAATTTTAGCCCATATATACTCTTTTTTTTTTGACAGGCAGAGTGGACAGTGAGAGAGAGAGACAGAGAGAAAGGTCTTCCTTTGCTGTTGGTTCACCCTCCAATGGCCGCCGCAGCTGGCGCGCTGCGGCTGGCGCAGTGCGCTGATCCGATGGCAGGAGCCAGGTGCTTCTCCTGGTCTCCCATGCGGGTGCAGGGCCCAAGCACCTGGGCCATCCTCCACTGCACTCCCGGGCCACAGCAGAGAGCTGGCCTGGAAGAGGGGCAACCGGGACAGAATCCGGCGCCCTGACCGGGACTAGAACCTGGGGTGCCAGCGCCACAAGGCGGAGGATTAGCCTAGTGAGCCATGGCGCCGGCCCATCTATACTCTTAAAGTAAAGTTGTTTCTACTTACTGCTTTTTTTAATGTGTTCTCTTCTAAGAACATTTTTACCAAATTTAGATTTACTTACCATAGCCTTCAGTGATATAATGATAATTAGACAATCACAACAGTGTCTGTATCTCATTTAAAGAACTTTCTTCAAAGGTTGAGACAATGTCATGGACTACTAATCAAGAAACTCAGAGAATGACAGTTTTCCTGTCCTGTATACACCTTCAGAAATTTAAGCCCTTAACTCTTTGTGTTCCTGTGATTACCTTTTTCCTATCAACTAGGCTTTCCCAAGCCATTTTCTTTAGCTGAGACATAGCCTACCAAAATGTGAATCTCAGACTTTCTGCAAATGATTCACCTTTGAATTAATGTAAACCGTGAACTTGAAATGTCCTAAGGCACTTTTGGATACTTTTCTGTCTTCTCAAATCCTTTATGACCATGGATATTCTCACCACTTTAAATATCATCAGTCGTCGATAAACCTCAAGTCCAAATCTTGAGCTTAACATTTGAGCTTAAACCCATGTTGTGCAATTTCTACTCAGAATCTCCATATATGCCTATAATGCGTATCTTACAAAATTCTCAAACAAAATCCCATAAGCAACTTGCTATGTTTTCTACTTCAATTTTGCCATCCTTCGCAATTTTTGAATATGCCTTTCCCTTTATACCACTTGGAAGTTTGAAGTCTTCTTTTTGCTTTTATTTTTTAAAAGCCCATATATATTCTTCATGCAAGACTTACTCTCTTCACCTTCAAAATGTATCAAAATTTTTCTTCAAATATTTGTGGCAGACCCTTGAGTGTTTTGACTTTTGCCTAATAGAGGAATAGTGTAGGAAATTAAGAACTCAATAAGTGTTTTATATGATGGGAAAGAAACATTTATGTCGATGATGGATTAAGTGAGATCAGAGGTAAAATAATATAATATTGATGAAAATTGCGTGTCTTTAGTATCACTGGGAAATCAATAATGGAGAGGTCAAATTGTCTGACTTTTTTCAGGGATCATTGCAAGGTCATATAGAACTGCATTGTTTGTTTGAAAATGGATTATTTAGAGAATAAATAGTTATTCTCTAAATTAATAAATATTATAATTATTATAATAATACATAATATATAATATTATTAGAGAATATTATATAATATATATTATATAATATATAATAATACATAATATATATTATATAATATATAATATTATTAGAGAATAATTATTCTCTAATAATAAATAAACTATTATTTAGAGAATAAAAGAGTTAATTTTTTTTAGATTTTATTTTATTTATTTATTTATTTATTTATTTTTTTTTTGACAGGCAGAGTGGACAGTGAGAGAGAGAGACAGAGAGAGAAAGGTCTTCCTTTGCCGCTGGTTCACCCTCCAATGGCCGCCGCTGCAGCCGGCGCACCGCGCTGATCCGATGGCAGGAGCCAGGAGCCAGGTGCTTTTCCTGGTCTCCCATGGGGTGCAGGGCCCAAGCACCTGGGCCATCCTCCACTGCACTCCCTGGCCATAGCAGAGAGCTGGCCTGGAAGAGGGGCAACCGGGACAGAATCCGGCGCCCCAACCGGGACTAGAACCCGGTGTGCCGGCGCCGCAAGGTGGAGGATTAGCCTATTGAGCCACGGCGCCGGCTCAGATTTTATTTTATTTATTTGAAAGACAGGGTTACAGAGAAAGGTAGAGACAGGGAGAGAGGTCTTCAATTTGCTGTTTCTCTCCCCAGTTTGCCGCAATGGCCAGAGCTGCGTCAATCTGAAACTCGGAGCCAGGAGTTTCTTCCAGGTCTCCCACGTGGGTGCAGGGTCCCAGGGACTTGGGCCATCTTCTACTGCTTCCCCAGGGCATAGCAGAGAGCTGGATCAGAAGAGGAGCACCCGGGGCTAGAACCGGCGTCCATATGGGATGCCGGTGCTTCAAGCCAGGGCTTTAACCCGCTGCCCCACAGTGTCATCCCCTCGAGTTAATATTTTAACTAGTTCCATTTTCCACTCTTAGAAACTGGACCAGTGTTGTGTTGTACTGGGTTTTGAACACTGCCTTCAACACATACATCTTATATGGGTTGCTGGTTCAAAGTCTCTGTCTCTCAACTACTGATCCAGCTTCTTGCTAATGTGCCTTGGAAAACTTGGTCCCCATCACCCATGTGGGAGATTAGGAAAAAGCTCCTGGCTCCTGGCTTTGGTCTGGCCCAGCCCTGGCTGGTACAGACATTGGGGAATGAACAGGCAGATGAAAGATCTCTCTCTACCTCTGTCTCTTCCTTCCTCCCTCCCTCTCTCTCATAACTCTGCCTTTCAAATAAATAAATAAATGTTTAAAAAGCTAGAAATAAACTGATGACTCCAGGAAAAAAAAAAAACCCTCTAATTTCTTAAGGAATTTTTTGTTGCAATGTATCCATATAGTGTAGTCCATCATTATTCATGGGGGGTATGTTCTAAGATATGCACAGGATTCCTGTATACACATATACTTATATATAGATAGAGAAAGAAAGATAGATATAGAAATAGATACAGCTATAGATATAGGTATAATATAGCTGTTTTCTATCCATACATAAAAATTTAATGTAAAAATTGGGCACAGCCAAAGAGTTACAAGAATATTTAATAGTAATGATATTGAAAAATATAAATATTGAAAATAGCTATGTCAATGTGGTCATTCTTTTTTTCTCCATTACCTCAGAATGGTAAAAAGCTTCACAATAAAATCATAGACTTGAATATCCATGTGACAAGAAAATATTTTGCCTGTTCTATCATTTGAATATGTGTCAATAAATGTACCTATGAGTATAACTCATCAACACCTATATGTTTAATTATATAATTGTCATGTCCATGTAATAACATTGAATTAGTATACATAAAATCACACATTTTGTACACAATACTCTTTAAATGTACAATATATTGTCTCTCTTCACAGTTCCATTTGAACAAGTAGAATCAATATAGTGGGGGCTGGCACCATGGTGTGGTGGGTAAAGCTGCCACCTTGCAGAGCTGGCATCCCAGATGGGCCATGGTTCTAGTCCCAGCTTCTCACTTCTGATCCAGCTCTCTTATGGCCTGGGAAAGCAGTGAAGGATGGTCCAAGTCCCTGGACTCCTGCACCTGCAGGGGAGACACAAAAGAAGCTCCTTGCTCCTGGCTTCTGATCGGCCCAGCTCCAGCTGTTGTGGCCAACTGGGGAGTGAACCAGCAGATGGAAGACCTCTCTCTCTCTGCCTTCTTCTCTCTCTGTGTAACTCTGACTTTCAAATAAATAAATAAATCTTTTAAAAAATCAATATAGTAAAATTCAGCCTCTATAGTTAAATTGGTAGGCCCATACCCATTTTCTTAGGAATCTAGAGGCCTAAGCAGAGGACCCCATGGCTTCAATAATGATTTCTACCAAACTATTTTTTAAACATTTATTTATTTACTGAAAGGCAGAGTTACAGAGAGAGGGGGAGAGATGGAAAGAGAGATTTTTGATTTGCTGGTTACCCAGATGGCTGCAATTGAGCCAGGTTGAAGCCAGGAACCAGGAGCTTCATCCAACAGATTGGCAGTGGCGGAGAGGGAAAAGAAATCGTAGCTTTCTGGTTTTATAATTAAAAACAGACTAATAAAAGTTGGAGACTGAGTAAAATATAGGCTCTGTGTGTGTGTGTGTGTGTTTGTTTTGGTTTTTGTGGATTTTTTTTTCCTTTTGTAAATTTTTTTTTACACCAGTTTGGTGGAGTCACCAACAAACTTCCAACAAAGGTATGCCAACTATGCTCACTACACTACACAGTACAGCCATGGTCACACACTACCCACAGCGCGGCTCGGCCGCCGCTCGAGGAGGGACGATTACACCATTTGGAGATAAGCAGTGCCATTGTGTCTGGAGGAGAAGAGAGAGTTAAAAATAAAATAGACTTCAACGACAGCAATATATATATTATATTATATTATTATATATATTATATATAATATATATTATATTATTATATATATATTAAGAAACAGAAACAGGTGGGCAGGGAACTGACTTTGGTTGGTGGCCACACTCCCCAGGCAAGGCCCCACCCACGTGTGCCTGTGGTGGGGAGGGCGGCCGCATGGATTGTAAGGGCCCAAATAATTAGACCATATTAGGCTGCTTTTCAAAAGCTGTTAGCAGAGAGCAGGATTAGAAGTGTAGCAACTGGGACAGTAATTGGTATTGATATGGAATACTGGCATCTCAGGTATCAGTTTTACCCAGTACACATCAATGCTGGCCCCTTTACCAAACTTTTTAGGAAGAGCTAATATGAGGCCACTTGTTCTAAATATTCTAAAAATAGAAAAAAAAATTCTATATCCAGACAAGTGCATTGGGAATAAAGGAAAAAGGAAATGGTAGGTGAATATCCCTTATGAACATGTTGTAAACAATCCTGAACAAATACTAGCAAATAAATTAAACAAAATATCAAGAAAAAAAGCAACATTCATTCTGACAAACTGAAATTTACTATAGGGATTTAGAGATGACTTAACAAATGCAAATCAATACATAATATATCAGAACAATACAATGACATATGGAACAGAAGGGAATCCTCAGAAAAAAATAACACACGTATAAAAATAACTTATCTTTGACAAAGATTGAAAAACACTTCCTGGAGAAACAAGAGACTCTTCAATAAATGGTATTGGGAAAATGGGATTTCACATGCAGAGGTTTGAAACAAGACCTTTACCTTATACCCTATAGAGAACACAACCCAAAGTGGATCAAAGATACAAATGTCAGAGCTGACATTATGAAACAACCAGAGAAAAGCATTTAGAAAATATCCAAAATTGAGTTAAGCAATTATTTTTAGATTAAAAAACTCAAAATCACAGACAAGAGAAACTAATGATGTTAGCTAACAGTGTGATTGAGTACAATACACTAGAAGTACTGTCCGTGAGTTCTCACACACACTCTGTGCAGTAACTTCAGCTATCAAATTATTGTACAGATAAGGGCACTGACTTATCCAGGTTCACCTGAAATAAACGTTTCTTCCTCATTGCCTTTTCTGATTCGCAAAAGCAACCTGTAGTTTGGGACCATTGTTCACCTTCTCTCCCTTATTTTTCCCTTTATCTGACAACAGCTCATGGTAGATAGAAGACACTCAGTTTTTACTGCTGGAGAAATCTTCATGTATTACTTTTGCTTTATATAGAAATGGTTTAAATATTAGGAAGAAATAAGATGCTGGAACCCCAGCTTCCTACTTGTTTCTAAAGCCACTTTATACGTGAAATTTTTCACCAATTCTAGGGGCATATATTGACTTCCACAGTTATGTTAGAGAACAAGTAAGGTCTGTTTGATATCTTGCACGATTCTTGTGTAACCCTTGTCTCATGTTTCAATATTTCCATACCAAATTGTAAAGACCTTGTTGCTAACCATCTGCTTGGAGGTTGCAAGGATCACTCCAGCTGTAGATTAAAAGTTTATAGTATTTGGTGACCCCAGAGGTTATCTGGAATTGTCAGTGATTAGGAATGCCTCCAAGGGGTCAATGATACAAAAAATAACTTGATGGAAATGAGATCAGAATCATACCAGTTAGTTTTCCAAGGCTGACCTCCTCAAAGCACTCTGATTATGGAAATTTTTTTATTATTATTATTTTTTTTGACAGGCAGAGTGGACAGTGAGAGAGAGAGAGACAGAAAGAAAGGTCTTCCTTTGCCGTTGGTTCACCCTCCAATGGCCGCTGCGGCCAGCGCGCTGTGGCCGGCGCACCGTGCTGATCCGATGGCAGGAGCCAGGAGCCAGGTGCTTTTCCTGGTCTCCCATGGGGTGCAGGGCCCAAGCACCTGGGCCATCCTCCACTGCACTCCCGGGCCACAGCAGAGAGCTGGCCTGGAAGAGGGGCAACCGGGACAGAATCCGGCGCCCCAACCGGAACTAGAACCTGGTGTGCCGGCGCCGCTAGGCGGAGGATTAGCCTAGTGAGCTGCGGCGCCGGCCTGATTATGGAAAATTTTGCAACATCTCTTGAGTTTTCTGGTTTTCTTTTTCTTTTTTTAATATTTATTTTATTTATTTGACAGAGTTACAGACAGTGAGAGAGAGAGACAGAGAAAGTTCTTCCTTCCATGGTTCACTCCCCAAATGGCCGCTGCGGCCGGCGCACTGCGCTGATCCGAAGCCAGGAGCCAGGTGCTTCTCCTGGTCTCCCATGCGGGTGCAGGGCCAAGCACTTGGGCCATCCTCCACTGCCTTCCCGGGCCACAGCAGGGAGCTGGACTGGAATAGGAGCAACTGAGACTAGAACCCAGTGCCCATATGGGATGCCGGTGCTGCAGGCAGAGGATTAACATGGCGCCGGCCCCCCTCTGGTTTTATTTTTCTTGCCATGATTAATATTAAAACAGTCATTTTTTTTTTGTAAAATGCAATCACTTCAGTAAAAGAGATGTTGCTTTAGGGGAGCGAGTGGGATTTTTTTTCACCATTTAAGTTGTTAGCCTCAGTAACAGCTCAATAACAGATTAAGCTGTTTCACCAATTATGAAATGGGCCAGAACCATACACATAGTATGATGATGCAATTCTCTAAACTGCTGTGTTTACATCAGAATCATAGTGGCAGTTTATTTCTACTTTTCTATCAGAAACTGATACTCAGTGTTTTATGACCTAGAGAAATAATGGAAGAAGTAGACAGCTTGCATTGGGAGATGGCAAATTCTTTATAAAGAAAACTTACTTAATGTATTATAAAGTGCCTGTTGACCTTTATTTTTTCCCAGATAAATTATAAAAAGTACTTCACATTATCAAGCTATAAAATCACCATTAACAAATCAGCCTTGATTATTGGTTGACTTTTTATAATTACTATAAAATATGTTTCTGACAAATAATAACTGGATTTTTCACCAAGTAAAATGTAAAGTCTTGATCTACACTACATTGTGCAATATTTAGTTATGAGGAACATCATATCCACACCTCTGCAATTTTTTTATAAGAAGGGAGAACTAGAGATCTTTCATCATCATTTCCATTTGGTTCACTAGCAAAATGGCCACAGCTACTACTTTTAGTAGTTTTAGTTGTAAATCTTCCTTGTTTTATTTTAAACTGTTTAAAAGGATGAGTTATAAATAGTCTAAATTATTTATAATGTAAGTAAATAAAATAAATATGGAGTTGATATTCAAGAAAATCTGATCAGTCAATTGTTTCTTCACATTCTTTTTTTTTTTTTTTTTTTTTTTTTGACAGGCAGAGTGGACAGTGAGAGAGAGAGACAGAGAGAAAGGTCTTCCTTTTGCTGTTGGTTCACCCTCCAATGGCCGCTGCGGCCGGCGCACCGCACTGATCCGATGGCAGGAGCCAGGCACTTATCCTGGTCTCCCATGGGGTGCAGGGCCCAAGCACTTGGGCCATCCTCCACTGCACTCCCGGGCCACAGCAAAGAGCTGGCCTGGAAGAGGGGCAACCGGGACAGAATCTGGAGCCCTGACCGGGACTAGAACCCGGTGTGCTGACGCCGCAAGGCGGAGGATTAGCCTAGTGAGCCGCGGCGCCAGCCTTCTTCAAATTCTTGACTACATACAGCCTAACATCACTGCCATTTCCTGGGAATTCATGAACTTGCTAAGTTTGATCCTCATCTTATGCATAAATATGAGCCAAGTTTCCCTTTGTTCAGCAGGATGTAATCATCAAAAGACTACTTATCAATATTTCCCAGGTAGGTATTGACTCATTTACCTCCTCCCAAACCTCCCCTGTATATGATTCATGACCAATCTTCCACTGTAGTTCCCCTCTCACACTCTTGGTCAGTTCTCCTGCAAGGATATTCCTTCCTTGGTTTCCTGCAGCCCTCACCTTTGTACTGATGGTAGGGAGCCTCTGAACTGTTACTCATCTTTGAAATATATGTCACTTCTTTCAGACCAAATGCAGTGAGTTTTCTCTCTTCAGTGGTTAGAGAGAACAACTGGCTGGGAAACATCTGCTATTTGGTACTTATCTAAAAGCTGACAAGTGCAGGGACTCCCTCCTCAGACATGTCAAAGGAATGGTGGTATTTCTCACCACCAGTCCTCACACTGCTTATCATATTGCTGTTTGTCCTAAAGAGTCATAAGGAAACAAACCATACAAGTAATAAGTTCAGTGTTAGGTAAGGCTCTTGAGGGAAAGCGACAGCTTCTTGTTTTACACAAAACTATGATAATGTAGAGCCTTTGCTTTCTACTATGTGGACATAGGTATAGGCGAGTGTGTATTGGTAAACAGCATCTTGGATTAACCAGAAAACAGATATCCAATCACCAACATCAGAGATGCTGCCTCCATGATAATCTTCACACTGGACAATCTGATAGAATTCATAACGAAGGTGTCTATGTTGATATTAGTCAGAAAATGGATGGATTACTTGTCCAGAAACACTAAAATTCAAAAGAAAATGTTAAATTTAGGTACACAACTAGATTTCTAGTTTGATAAACAAGTAATATCTATGAAGTTATTATTAAGTTGAAAGATAATACTACTTTCCTACCTTTGTAGAATCTACCCTTCTTCGTTTTATGAATATGAATTTATAATAAATACAAAGTAAATGCAAATAATTTAATTTAAAGATAATCCTAGCCGGCGCCGCGGCTCACTAGGCTAATCCTCCGCCTAGTGGCGCCGGCACACCGGGTTCTAGTCCCGGTTGGGGCGCCGGATTCTGTCCCGGTTGCCCCTCTTCCAGGCCAGCTCTCTGCTGTGGCCAGGGAGTGCAGTGGAGGATGGCCCAAGTGCTTGGGCCCTGCACCCCATGGGAGACCAGGAAAAGCACCTGGCTCCTGGCTCCTGCCATCGGATCAGCGCGGTGCGCCAGCCGCGGCAGCCATTGGAGGGTGAACCAACGGCAAGGGAAGACCTTTCTCTCTGTCTCTCTCTCTCACTGTCCACTCTGCCTGTCAAAAAAAAAAAAAAAAAAAAAAGATAATCCTCATTCTTACCTAAAATTATCAACTTAATAAAACAATATGCCATTCTTCATTTAGAATAGCCAAGCATAAATTGAAACTTCCTTGTTTAGTACATTGACTCATCCATATATTAGCAATTTTGCTTCTATTTTGCTAATTGATTAATTATTTGCTGACTACTCATCATATAGAACAATGTGTGTTAGATTCTGAAATCAAAAGTATATCATTTATAAGAGAGAATTCCATGTCTGAGAAACTTATATAATTGGGAGATCTTTGTGCACTAGTAATAAAAGAAAATATGATAACATCAGAGTACTTAATAGGTTTTAAGAATGACTGTTGTTTGCCGCTGTTTCTTTGACTATGTACATACATTATTGTTAAATGTTTTCTACATTCACAAATATACTAGCAGTGATAATGTTGCAGGAGTCCTGTAGTTCTTGCTGTTTGGGTTTGTGCCTCATGGACAGCAAGATTGAGGTGCACAGACAAATAAAGTTCACAAAGGGTGTAACAGGAAGGAAGGTTTATTTAGCAAAAAGAAAAGCAAAGTTTTATTGAAGCATAGGAAAGCTTCCAAGGTGGGAGGGGTTTCTCAATAGGAATCCTTTAGGAAAAATTGGCTCAGGCTTTATATCCATTGAGCTAGGAGAGGATTGTACAGAGTTTCACAAACCTCTCAGTTAGTCACTGATGACCTCCTTGCTGGGGAGTCAGTATTTGGATTTGCACAGCTCCAGCTGTAAAGTCATTTTGTTTTGTTTTTAGTTTTTCTATCTTGGTTGTGAATAGAAGCATTGAGTTCCAGGCATGCCCTGCTCTAGGTCAGGCTTGCGTTTGCTATGTCAGCTGCGTCAACCTCTGCATGTCAGGCTTGAATCACTTGAGCCCCTTGTAACTGGCTGCAGACCTCATACCTCATACCTCAGCTGTCTCTTGTCTGTGTCAACAACAGAATCTCTACCACTTTGCATACAATTTTTCATTGTCAAATGTGTTTTCAAACATTGCCATATTTATTTCTTTTATCAATTAAAATTCCCAGTGTCAGTAGGAATACTAAATATGCCTGTTTATATCAATAATAGGATATCTAACTTTTTTTAACATACGAGTTTTCATTGTGTAATGTGTTTCCAAACAGCACCATGTTCATTTCTATCATCAATTAGAATTCCCACTGGAAGTAGTATATATTTACATGTATTTACATATGTATTTATAGGCCCTGTCTCAAATTTTGTGACCTGAGAGCATCCAGAAAGTTATGTGTTGTTTGTTGTCAACTTTCCCCATCTGTGGGACTTTGCCTCTGCACTCTTCCTTTGATTTTAAATCTCTCACTTTTCTATGAAGTCTACATCCTGAGAGTTGAACCCTCCATATTTCAAAACATTTCCAGAGAGACTCTCAAGTGTTACTGATCATGATCTCCAATTCTCCAAGCCATGGTTTCTTTCCAATGAGAAGGATGAGACCTATGACAGGCATACCTATTATAAGGCTGAGATAATGAAAAGAAAAAAGGAAATACTTCTTATGAACTCATTATTTAGGATTCTTTTCCAGTATAAGAATCCTTTCAACCTGCTAGGAAAAATTTTAATTCTACTTCCATATAATGTAAAGGAATTCTGATATCAGTAGTAAAATGATTTTGATCACACACATTGCTCAACTTCAGAGGCATTAAGAAATGAGTAAATATAGAGATCAACATCCAACTGAAGTTATTCAGAGACATTTCCAAGGCTCATTGGATCCACTGAGATTGCTGGAAAGTGAAACAGACCTGCAAACATTAGAGAATTTAATTGGGGATTATAACTTGGTTCCATTTTGTTGATTTTCTTTACCTAATATAGATGTTTTTCTAAAGGTTGGGAACTGCTGACCCCAGAAAAACATACTACCCTCTTTTTTTTTCTTTGACCTGATATATCCATATCGATTTGTCCACTGTTTTCCAAGGAGGGTATACTATTCTGAGACGTTATAGAATCCATGGATGTTACTGAACCCTTTATATACTATGTTCTTACCTGTACATAGTATACTAGTTACATTTTTCATTATTTTTAATTCCTAAGATAAACTACTTTGTGGGAATAAGGTTTATTCTACCTTACAGGCATGAGTTTCACATTTAAAAAACAAGTCGGCCCATTTGTCATTATCTGAAGGCAGAACATGTGTGGAGACAGGATTACATGGGAAGGCAGGAAGCAGAGTGACAGGAATTATGGTCTTCTTCCATGTACGCATGTCTTTATTTATGAATCATCATGATTTTATCATGGTCACTGAGCTCTATCTTGGTAACCTAATTCAGTTAAATCACATACCAAAGGCCTGGACTTCAGATTCTGCATTGCATTAAAGTCCTTCCCTAATCTGTTGGCATCAGAATTAACTCTTTAACCCTTAACCAGGCTTTAATATATAAAAATCAGCCTACATCTGGAAGCCAGATAATATATATATATTCACACATATATATTATGTATAAAATCAGTATATTAGTATTAGTATATATGTATAGGCATTAATATATATTATTAGTAGTATATATAGTTACTAGCATATGTTAGTATATTAGTATTAATAATACATATTATTATAATATATTAGTATAGTAATTTTAACATTAGTATATTTTATATTAGTATTAGTATTATTATTAGTATTAGTATATGCAAATATACTATGTATACCTAGTATGCATACCATATCATTTGCTGGATAAGTAGCTTACCATTGCATCTTTTCATATTTGTCATTCGCCTAACACACACACATTATGGGAAGGTGAATTTAGTACTTTACAGACATGAGCGTGCAATTGTGAATAAGTTTTCCCAACTGGGAGCAAATAGTGGGTGTAGGCCTCACCCTGTGGCTGGCATCATGAATAGCCTTCAGATGAACCAGGTTATGCTCCTCCTCATATTCCTGAACCCAGATATCCAACAGCACAGGCACAAACTAGAGGCAAATCTACAAACAACGCTTAATATCAGTGCAGACCAGTCAACTCACGCTTTGCTTCCCTCAAGTAACCCATGGGCCCTGAAAGTGTAGAAACATTTTGTTCTTGTAAAAAATTGCAGAACTATAGATATGTTCATCCTCATGATTAAATCTTGCACAATGTAGTTGTATATCAACACATCACATTTCACCTAGTGAAAAATCCAGTTATTATTTGTCAGAAGCAAATTTTATAGTAATTGAAATAGTGTCAACCAATAATCAATGCTGGTTTGTTAATGGTGGTTTTATAGCGTGATAATGTGGAAGTACTTTTCTTTTATGATTTATCTTGGAAAACAAAAATTGGTCAATAGACACTATTTATAATGAGTTAACTATTTTTCTCTTTATAAGGATTTGCCATCTCCCAATGCAAGCTGTTTACTTCTTCCAATATTTCTCTGGGTCATAAAATGTTGAATGTCAGCTTCTGACAGAAACATAGAAATAAATAGCTCTTCTGTTTGAGATACAAATCACAACAGTTAAGAGAACCGCACCATCTTTTTTTTTAACTTTTATTTAGTAAATATAATTTTCCAAAGTGCAGTTTATGGATTACAATGGCTCCCCCCCCATAACTTCCCTCCCACTCGCAACCCTCCCCTCTCCTGCTCCCTCTCCCATTCCATTCACATCAAGATTCATTTTCAATTATCTTTATATACAGAAGATCAATTCAGTATATATTAAGTAAAGATTTCATCAGTTTGCACCCACACAGAAACACAAAGTGTAAAATACTGTTTCAGTACTAGTTATAGCATTACTTCACATTGGACAACACATTAAGGACAGATCCCACATGAGGAGTAAGTACACAGTGACTCCTGTTGTTGACTTAACAATTTGACACTCTTGCTTATGGCATCAGTAATCTCCCTAGGCTCTAGTCATGAGTTGCCAAGGCTATGAAAGCCTTTTGAGTTCGCTGACTTCGATCTTATTCCGACAGGGTCATAGTCAAAGCGGAAGTTCTCTCCTCCCTTCAGAGAAAGGTACCTCCTTCTTTGATGGCCCCATTCTTTCCACTGGGATTTCACTCACAGAGATCTTTCATTTAGGTCCTCTCTTTTTTTTTTTTTTTTTTTTTTGCCAGAGTGTCTTGGCTTTCTTTCTTTTTTTTTTTTTTTTTTAACTTTTATTTAATGAATATAAATTTCCAAAGTACAGCTTATGGATTACAATGGCTCCCCCACCCATAACTTCCCTCCCACCCGCAACCCTCCCCTTTCCCGCTCCCTCTCCCCTTCCATTCACATCAAGATTCATTTTCAATTCTCTTTATATACAGAAGGTCAGTTTAGCATATATTAAGTAAAGATTTCAACAGTTTGCACCCACATAGAAACACAAAGTGAAAAATACTGTTTGAGTACTAGTTATAGCATTAAATCACAATGTACAGCACATTAAGGACAGAGCTCCTACATGAGGAGTAAGTGCACAGTGACTCCTGTTGTTGACTTAACAAATTGACACTCTTGTTTATGGCATCAGTAATCACCCTAGGCTCTTGTCATGAGTTGCCACACACACACACAGAGTGTCTTGGCTTTCCATGCCTGAAATACTCTCATGGGCTCTTCAGCCAGATCGGAATGCCTTAAGGGCTGATTGTGAGGCCAGAGTGCTGTTTAGGACATATGCCATTCTATGAGTCTGCTGTGTATCCCGCTTCTCATGTTGGATTGTTCTCTCTCTTTTTGATTCTATCAGCTAGTATTAGCAGACACTAGTCTTGTTTGTGTGATCCCTTTGACTCTTAGACCTATCAGTGTGATCAATTGTGAACTGAAATTGATCACTTGGACTAGTGAGATGGCATTGGTACATGCCACCTTGATGGGATTGAATTGGAATCCCCTGGCACATTTCTAACTCCACCATTTGGGGCAAGTCCGATTTGAGCATGTCCCAAATTGTACATCTCCTCCCACTCTTATTCCCACTCTTATATTTAACAGAGATAACTTTTTTTTAACTTTTATTCAATGAATATAAATTTCCAAAGTACGACTTATGGATTACAATGGCTTCCCCCCCCATACCGTCCCTCCCACCCACAACCCTCCCCTTTCCCACTCCCTCTCCCCTTCCATTCACATCAAGATTCATTTTCGATTATCTTAATATACAGAAGATCAGCTTAGTATACCTTAAGTAAGTATTTCAACAGTTTGCTCCCACACAGAAACATAAAGTGAAAAATAATAGATGATTTTTTTTTAAATGATGATGAAATCAGATCAGACCTATTGTCATGTTTAATCCCAGTGAGAGTCAAGTTGGGAATTGATAATTTCTTTCTTTTTTTCTTTTTTACAGAGGATCAGTTTAGTATACATTAAGTAAAGATTTCAACAGTTTGCACCCCCATAGAAACACAAAGTGAAATATACTGTTTGAGTACTCATTATAGCATTAAGCCTCAATGTACAGCACATTAAGGACAGAGATCTTACATGAGGAGTAAGTGCACAGTGACTCCTGTTGTTGACTTTACAAATTGACACTCCTGTTTATGGCATCAGTAATCTCCCTATGCACCAGTCATGAGTTTCCAAAGCTATGGAAGCCCCTTGAGTTCTCCGACTCTTATCTTGTTTAGACACGGTCATAGTCAAAGTGGAGGTTCTCTCCTCCCTTCAGAGAAAGGTACCTCCTTCTTTGAAGACCTGTTCTTTCCACTGGGATCTCACTCACAGAGATCTTTTTGCCAGAGTGTCTTGGCTTTCCATGCCTGAAATACTCTCATGGGCTTTTCAGCCAGATCCGAATGCCTTTAGGGCTGATTCTGAGGCCAGAGTGCTATTTAGGACATCTGCCATTCTATGAGTCTGCTGAGTATCTCACTTCCCATGTTGGATCACTCTCCCCTTTATTTATTCTATTGGTTAGTGTTAGCAGGTACTAGACTTGTTTATGTGCTCCCTTTGACAACAGAGATCACTTTTCAGTTAAATTTAAACACCTAAGAATAATTGTGTGTTAATTACAGAACAGTTAAGAGAACCATGCCATCTTACTATGTGTTTGGCTCTGGTTTTGCTTTTCCTAATAGGTGAAGATCTGGCATCTCTTTTATTGATGCTAACAACTTAAATGGTGAAATGCACTTTCTACTTGCTCCCCTAAAGCCACATCTCTTCTCCTGAGGTGACTGTATTTTAGAAAAAAAATAACATTACTGTTTTAATATTAATCAGGGCAAGAAAAATAAAACCAGAAAAGACAACTCAGGAGATGTTGCAAAATTTTCCATAATCAGAGTGCATTAAGGAGGTCAGCCGTGGAAAACTGACTAGTGTGATCCTGATTTCCTTTCCATGAAATTATTCTTTGTATCATTGACCCCTTGGAGGCACTCCTGATAACCATTCGATTCCAAATAATCTCTGGGGCCACCAAATACTATAAACCTCCAATCTAGGAATGGAGTGATTCTTGGAACCTCCAAGCTGCTGTCTGTCAACAAGGTCTTTACAGTTTGGTATAGAAATATTTAGACATGAGACAAGAACTACACAAGAACTGTGCAAGATATCAAACAGACCTTAGCTGTTCTCCTACATAACTGTGGAAGTCAATATGTTTCCCTAGAAATGGTGGAAAATTTCATGCATAAAATGGCTTTTGAAATAGGTAGGAAGCTGGAGGTCTAACATCACATTTCTTCCTAGTTTTAAACCATTTCTGTAAAAAGCAAAAGTAACACATAAAGATTTCTCCTGCAGTACACACTGAAAGTCCTGTGTCTACCAGGACCTATTGTCAGAGTAAGGGAAAAGTAAGGAAGAGAAGCTTAGCAAAGGTTCCAAAGTGAAAGCTGCATCTTGGCAATCAGAAAAGGCAAAGAGGAAGAAGTGTTTATGTCAGGTCAACTTGTGTAAGTCAGTGCCATTGTCTGTACAATAATTTGATAGTTGAAGTTGTTACACAGAGTGTTTGTGGGAACTCATGAATAGTCCTTTCTAATGCATTCATATCAATTACACTGTCAGTTTCTGTTGCCTGTGTTTTTGAGGATTTTTAATCAGCAAAATAATTTCCTAACTCAATTTTCAATGATTTTCAGATGCTTTCCTCAAGGCTGTTTCATAATGTCAGCACTTATGTTTGTATCTTTGATCTCATTGGGATTATGTTTTCTAAAGGGTGTAAGGTAAAGGTCTGAAATAAGATTTTCCCATTACCAACTGTATCCATTTCATTGCAGAAGTCAGGATTTTGTTCTTTTTTATAATATATGGATAGCATTCCATTGTATATGTATACTGTGAGTTTTTATCCAGTTATCAGTTGTTGGACATATGTGTTCTTTCTGTATCTTAGCTATTGTGGTTTGAGATGCTATAAACATGGGGGTAAAGATAAATCGTTTATTTACTGATTTACTGATTTCAGTTCCTTTAGGTAAATTATCAGGAGTGAAATTGCTGAGTCATATGGTAGATCTATTTTTAGATTCCTGAATAATCTCCATACTGTCTTCCATAATGTTTGTACTACTATATATTCTCATCAACAGTGTATATGGTATCTTTTCTCCACATCCTCGCCAGCATTTGTTATTTTTCTTTATTTTTGGATGATAACCATTCTAACTTGGGTGAGATGAAACTTCATTGTGTTTTTTATTTATATTTCCCTGATGGCTATTGATATTATATTTTATTTGCAGAAAATAATATAAAAAAGACTTTTGTCAACATTTGCAAGTAGAGACATGTTTACTTTTTACATCCTCAATCCCACTCACTCCTGACTCCTACGCACTGTTCCTGGCTACATCCCCATGAATTCCACCGCCTGCAACTTAGCATCCCCCCAAAGCTACCAAATATCCTGGTATCTGCAGCTATGATCCACAAGCTCCTGGAAGGGATCTCTGGACTCTTGGTCATCCTCGCAGTATTTCCTTGCTTTATGGATTTGTACAGTGAGTTTCCTTGTTCCTGGAAGCATTGGAGAAGCAATGACTGAAAAGTCTTTGCTGACTGCCCTACAGGCAGACAACACTTCCCACCTGAATCCCAGGAATGACTGTGGACTATCTCTTATCATCTCTCACCACAGGTCTACAGACTTCTAGGAAAAATCAGTTTGAGGGACTAAGAAATTAGAATAAAACTAAGCAGGCAAGTAATAAAATCAGTGGTAGGTAAAAATCTTTAATACAACAAGATTGCTTTATTTTCAATAATGACAAAAGTTGTAGCCATTACTTCATACCCCATGGATACAGCTCTAGCTGAGGTCCAGTTTTAAAACAGCATAGATTAACCAGAAGAGAGTTACCCAGTCACCAGCATCTGAGATGTCGCTTGCCCTACAACACTCCTGGGAGAACTTGTAGTAGAATCGTGAAAAAGGTCTCCACGTTAATATTCATCAGAAAATAGGTAATTTGGGTGTTCAGCCACACTAAAATGAGAAAAATGCACAATCTAAACTCGATGACCACATTTATAGAACACTAAATAAGTGGTTTCTGTGATGCTACCACCAGAGAAAAATAAGATGTTTGTTTTGGTTATGGATTTATTAACCAACTTACATACATGGGTGTGACTTTATGATAAATATATTTAATCACATTCAAAGTTTTTAAATTGCATTTCTCTACCTGGAACTTAGCATACAGACCATACATAATAAGGAATTCAAACATATTCTTCTCACATAGCTACATCTTTCAATCACCCAAAGCAATATCCAGTGCTATCTTACATCAGATTTTTAAGGATAATTTTTAAGGATAATAGAAGCATATTTGAACATACTGTTCAATACTAAAAAAAGTTCACAGGTTATAGGTTAATGTTAGCAATTTGACATCATTTGTATTAATTCTTCAATTATTTACTGATAGCTCATCATGCATAGCTTAATATATGATGAAATGAATTTTATCAATATGAGATCAATGTCCAAATGCTTCCTGTATTATTTTCATATTTCTATATTTTCCTAACTACTTAAGATATAAAGCAGCAACCAATCAATAATTACTAAAAATTTTAATTGGAGTAGGAATTATACATTGCTTGCCACTGTCTTTGCCACTCTCCTAATCTTTGCACTATGTCTCTGCTGTAGTTCTCACTTTTCTTTATAGTAATCAAATATTAAAATCTAAAACATCTACCAATTTTGATTTTGTATATTTCTCAATACCAAGGTAAAATTCCCTAGGGAGAATTAATATATAATCCTTGTTATCATCATTTATAGAATTGTTGCTTATTGGACAAAAGGAGAGTAAAGCTCTTTCACTGGATGTACATTCTCTTTCATTCTGATGTTTTTAATCCATTCTTATTCTTTGTTTTGAAGCCTTTCTTTAAGAATTCATCCTCTGCATATAGATCACCATATTTCAGAAAAGCATAACTATGTTTCTACTGACTTTTAAGACCAGCCTTTCTCAGGGTAAATGAAGGATTTAAGTCCTTCAAAAAAAAAAAAAAAAGTGAAAAAGAAAGGGGAATTTCTTTCTTTTTTTTTTTTTGAGTTTCCATCACTTTATTTTGCAAAAATAGAAAACTCAGCGATATGCAGTAGAGTGGGGTGGAGGGGAGATGTAAACAGAAGGGAGGGGACAGCACCCTGACCCCACAGAGAAAAAGGGGGAGCCCGTGGGAATCTTACTTGGCAGCTAAATACAAACTGGGGCTTGGAGGAAGAAGGGAGGGATCTCAGAGGCTCTGGGCTCCCCCTCCCAAGACCCCTGGAGGAAGGGGTCGATTCCAGGGTGTAAACAAAAGCTAATAAATAAATAGAGGCTTCCTCTGGGACAGGGCGGGGTCAGCTAAGCAGCATCCCCCCTCCCTGGGCCAAGCTGCCCTGGGGATCAAGGGTAAAAGGCACTGGGGAGAGGGATCCCCTGGCCCCTGTGTAGTGTAGGAGGGTCCCTGCTTGAGAGCTGAGATGGCAGGCAGGAGGAGCCCAAGGCACATGACAGGGCCACGAGAGGGGCTTGTAACGGAGGGAGAAAGGGGAATTTCAAATTAGAAATACATTAACTTATAAGTCTGTAAGGGACATGTCCATATAGAGGGATATGTATTTCTGCATAAAGACATCCTAAAGGCTAATTTTCATACTTCCTTTAAGAGCTTTGCATATATATTACTTTCTATACTTATTATTAGCTAGATATTTATGCATAAAAGACCAACGTGTTGTAAAGATTAATCCAAAAATAAAAAAGATATTTTATGAAACAAATTACTATCACAAAGAAGGCTAATTTCCATCTCTTGAAGCTCTGTTTGAAATGGATATCTTCAACACTTAAGGATCATCAGGTATTGCTCTAGGCATTACACAATCTAATGGATTTCTTTTCTTATGATTTCATTATTAGTGTGATGTACTGAAATTCATCACAAATAAATTTTTCTTTAATGTGTAAACTCTCATTCTTCTATTTTCTTCCCTGGAAAAGGTTTTGTTATGAGTAAACTTTCAAGACTTCTGAAATTAGTACTGCTTTGTTTCAGAAATACAGGTGAAACTTATGTATTTAACTTGTAAGTTCTTACAGGTACATGTTTAGGGAAGAGAATGATGTCAAACAAGCTCACTAACATAAATATTAAGTAAGTCCCTTGTATTTTAGTATAAGCTAAATTCTTCCAAAGTCTCCATGATTCAAGACTATTTTGTCCAGAAAATCTACTAAGCATAAATCAATCAATCATGTATGAATATGGGGACTCTTGTTGTGCATAACAGTTATTGAGATTATTAACTTATATGTCTGTAAAATCGTGGAAGGCAAATTATCTTAATGACCTTATATATAAACAGACATGCCTGTGAATGAAGACAACTGCTGCCTAGAACCACAAGGTTGTTGGAAATGCCTTCAATCAGAGAAGTATATGTCATTTTACAAACACTGAATTAGGCTACATTGGTGAATCCCATAGTGCATGTTCATAGATAGTAGGGCAACAGAAGCTAATGCCTTTCCTACATTCCTCATCAGAAAAAAAAATGGAGACAACACGTTTCCAAAGCCACTTACATATCAGCTGGATAATAGTGAAGATTTTTGTTCGGGCCATCCAGAGCTTTCATGTCCTCTGAAGACAACTGAAATTCAAACACCTGTTAGAGAAGGACAATATTTTGTTATTTTTATATTGAATATTTGTCAATCTGGAAAATCCTGAAAAATTTCCAAACATTTTGAGACATGAAGCAAATCATTCTTCAATAAGTGCTGGGTGTTGGGTGGAATGTAAACTAGTATACCATGATGAAATATAGTACGGCAATTCCTCAGAAATCTGAAAATATTTCCACTTCCCACCCAGCTGTCCCATTCCTGGTAAAAATAAATAAATAAAAGTGCAATACGAATTATAATGTATTGAAATCTTACAACATTACAGATAAAAAGATGTCTCAACATTAATTAGCTGTAGCAGGAAGCTGACATTAAAGAAGAGAGGACCATGAAATTATAAGATCTAGAAGATTCTAAAGGTAAACATTGAAATATATGAGATTATTTAGTAAAGTTCCTCGATACAGTTGCATGTTTTTATATCATCAATGATGAAAAGAAGAACAGAAAGTGTTGACATTTTGAAAAAGAAAAACGTATTTTTAAAAGTTCTCTTGAAATTAATAGTTTCAATTCAATATCAAGCAATCACTTAAAGTCTTACTCTGTGTAGAAAATGAGAATCTCTTACAGATTTTATATAACAGTTAATTAAATGAAGTGTAATAACGATATTTTAAATACGAAGTGTTAGAAAATGTTTTACCATATTGGAAAACAAAACTTTATTTTCCAATGTGAGGAGGATGGATAGTGCGAAAGTCTCAGAGCAGGAGGCCGGCATCGGGTTCTAGTCCCGGTTGCCCCTCTTCGAGGCCAGCTCTCTGCTGTGGCCCGGGAAGGCAGTGGAGGATGGCCCAAGTGCTTAGGCGCCTGCACCCGCATGGGAGACCAAGAAGAAGCACCTGGCTCCTGGCTTCGGATAAGCGTAGCTCCGGCCTTAGCGGCCATTTGGGGGGTGAACCAACGGAAGGAAGACCTTTCTCTCTGTCTCTCTCTCTCTCTCTCTCTCTCACTGTCTATAACTCTACCTGTAAAAAAAAAAAGTGTCAGAGTGACACATTGACGAGTGAGGGAGATACACAGTGAGAGACAGAAAGACAAAGATCTCTCATCTACCGATTTACTCTCAAATGTCTGCAAGAATCAGTGCTGGGGGAGGCAGAAGTCAGCAGTCTGGAAGCCAGTTTGACGCTCTAACAAGGGTTATATGCATCCAAGCACTAGGAACATAACTTGTTGATTCCTATGGGGTGCATTAGCAGCAAGATAGAAGCAGTTTTGGGGCTCCAATCCAGGCATTTCAGTATGGGCTATAGGAATGCCAAGCAATGAAACAAATTCTTAATTTTGATATTCTTTCTGAAAGTATATCTGCATGTCAGTGGTATCTTACGCACATTTCATGTGGTATTTTAAATATACCAGTTGAATTAATAACAAAATTTAGAGAGGGACTATAAGATTTTATAGGTAATGCAGTAAAATATTATCCTGTTCTCAAATATAGAAAAACTTCCAACAGCCACAAAGATTTAACTACACAAGAGTAGGAACTTTTATTGAGAAAATATACCATAAAAAGAATAAAATTTGTGAGAACATGCTTTAAAACAGTTACTTACTCATTTGAAAGGCGTGGTTTCAGAAAGAGAGGGAAAGACACAGAGAGAGTTTTTCCAATTGCTGGTTCACTCCCCAAAGTGCACACCAGCTGAGGCTGGGCCAGACTGAAGCCAGAAGCTAGGAGTTTCATATAATCTCCCATGTGGGTGGCAGGAGCCAAAACACATAAGCAATCCTCCACTGTTCTCCCAGGCACTTTAGGAGGGAGCTGGATCAGAAGTGAAGAAGCCAGAACTAGAACTATCTATCACCCAACAATTTCAGTTAGGTCTGGTCTGTTCAGTGGTTATAGAACTTGTCAGACCAACTGTATGGCAGTTCTGAGAAGGCTTTTCCAGTATGCAATCAGTGCCTTTGGACTGTGCCATGTAATGAAGGGAAGCCCAGGATACTTAGCTGTAGGATGAAGAAGTACATGGAGGAGCACTGAGGCATCCCATGCAATGCTCAGTTAGCATCATAAAGGGAGCTGCCTCATGTACGATTCCTGAGGGAGTGGATTGCAAGTACGTGAAAGAGCCTAAATAGAACACAGACTGAATGAGTTCAGGCTCAGCCCGGGCTAATTCACAATCCACGAAAGGATGTTATAAATTAGTTAAATACAAGCATCTGTTCAGAAGGTATTTTTTATTTTACAACTACAATAATAATAGTTAAATAATAGCTTCTTAATTAAAAACACAGACACAGTCAATATATTTATATGGTGCTTCACTAGATAGGAAAACCAATGTGAAAACAATATGAATATCAAGCTATATGAATTCTAAAATTGCAAAAAATACAATGTGTAAGCCAAATCGACATCTTCCAAGAAGGAGTAAATCCCAAGGACTCTGAGCCCCACATGCTCATCACCTGAATGTTCTCTTTGATCTCCTTCGCTATGAAACTCTTGGCCAGGGCCACAACCCCACGCTGCAGCTGGTAGCGAAGGGCAATCAGGGCTGGACTTCGCTTGTGCTTTTTTGCCAGGGCACTGATGACTGGGTCTTCCAGGAGAACCGGGTAGCTCTGGTCCACCCTGCAAGGACAGGTAGAAAAGCTGACCTCCTGATGCAGGGCGTTCAGTTTGATAAGAGGCTTTCAGAACAGCCTGGGGGCCCACCCTAGACCAGCACTTCTCAAAGGTGGACCAGTGGTGTTATTAGTATTATCTGAGCTGTTTTACAAATATAGATGATCTCTGTCCTAAATGTGCTGCACATTGTGACTTAATGCTATAACTAGTGCTCAAACAGTATTTTTTTTATCTTTTATTTAATGAATATAAATTTCCAAAGTACGACTCATGGGTTACAATGGCTTCCCCCCCCAACCGTCCCTCCCACCCACAACCCTCCCCTTTCCCACTCCCTCTCCCCTTCCATTCACATCAAGATTCATTTTCGATTATCTTAATATACAGAAGATCAGCTTAGTATACCTTAAGTAAGTATTTCAACAGTTTGCTCCCACACAGAAACATAAAGTGAAAAATAATAGATGATTTTTTTTAAATGATGATGAAATCAGATCAGACCTATTGTCATGTTTAATCCCAGTGAGAGTCAAGTTGGGAATTGATAATTTCTTTCTTTTTTTTTTTTTTAACAGAAGATCAGTTTAGTGTACATTAAGTAAAGATTTCAATCGTTTGCACCCCCATAGAAACACAAAATGAAATATACTGTTTGAGTACTCGTTATAGCATTAAGCCTCAGTGTACAGCACATTAAGGACAGAGATCCTACATGAGGAGTAAGTGCACAGTGACTCCTGTTGTTGACTTTACAAATTGACACTCCTGTTTATGGCATCAGTAATCTCCCTATGCACCAGTCATGAGTTTCCAAGGCTATGGAAGCCCCTTGAGTTCTCCGACTCTTATCTTGTTTAGACACGGTCATAGTCAAAGTGGAGGTTCTCTCCTCCCTTCAGAGAAAGGTACCTCCTGCTTTGAAGACATGTTCTTTCCACTGGGATCTCACTCACAGAGATCTTTTTGCCAGAGTGTCTTGGCTTTCCATGCCTGAAATACTCTCATGGGCTTTTCAGCCAGATCCGAGTGCCTTTAGGGCTGATTCTGAGGCCAGAGTGCTATTTAGGACATCCGCCATTCTATGAGTCTGCTGAGTATCTCACTTCCCATGTTGGATCACTCTCCCCTTTATTTATTCTATCGGTTAGTGTTAGCAGATACTAGACTTGTTTATGTACTCCCTTTGACTCTTAGTCCTTTCATTATGATCAATTGTGAACTGAAATTGATCACTTGGAATAGTGAGATGGCATTGGCACATGCCACCTTGATGGGATTGAATTGGAATCCCCTGGTATGTTTCCAACTCTACCAATTGGGGCAAGTCAGCCCGAGCATGCCCCAAATTATACATCTCTTCCCTCTCTTATTCCCACTCTTATGTTTAACAGGGATCACATTTCAGTTAATTTTCAACACTTAAGAATAACTGTGTGATAATTACAGAATTAAACCAGTCATATTAAGTAGAACAGACAAAAAAAAAATACTATGAGGGATAATGTATTAAGTTGTCCATTAGCAGTCAGGGCTATGCTGATCAAGTCACCATTTCTCATAGTGTCCATTTCACTTCAGGAGGTTTCCTTTTTGGTGTTCAGTCAGTTGTCACCGATCAGGGAGAACATATGGTATTTGTCCCTTTGGGACTGGCTTACTTCACTCAGCATGATGTGTTCCAGATTCCTCCATTTTGTTGCAAATGACTGGATTTCGTTGTTTCTTACTGCGGTATAGTATTCTAAAGAATACATATCCCATAATTTCTTTATCCAGTCTACCATTGATGGGCATTTAGGTTGGTTCCAGGTCTTGGCTATTGTGAATTGTGCTGCAATAAACATTAGGGTGCAGACCGCTTTTTTCTTTATCAATTTAAACTCCTTTGGGTAAATTCCAAGGAGTGGGATGGCTGGGTCGAACGGTAGGGTTATCTTCAGGTTTCTGAGGAATCTCCAGACTGACTTCCATAGTGGCTTGACCAGTTTGCATTCCCACCAACAGTGGGTTAGTGTCCCTTTTTCCTCACATCCTCGCCAGCATCTGTTGTTGGTAGATTTCTGTATGTGAGCCATTCTAACCGGGGTGAGGTGAAACCTCATTGTGCTTTTGATTTGCATTTCCCTGATTGCTAGTGACCTTGAACATTTTTTCATGTGCCTGTTGGCCATTTGGATTTCCTCTTTTGAAAAATGTCTATTGAAGTCCTTGGCCCATCTCTTAAGTGGGTTGTTGGTTTTGTTTTTGTGGAGTTTCTTGATCTCTTTGTAGATTCTGGTTATTAACCCTTTATCTGTTGCATAGTTTGCAAATATTTTTTCCCATTCTGTCGGTTGTCTCTTCACTCTCCTGACTGTTTCTTTTGCAGTACAGAAACTTCTCAATTTGATGCAATCCCAATAGTTGATTTTGGCTTTGACTGTCTGTGCCTCCCGGGTCTTTTCCAGAAATTCTTTGCCTGTGCCAATATCTTGAAGGGTTTCTCCAATGTTCTCTAATAACTTAATGGTGTCAGGATGTAGATTTAGGTCTTTAATCCACGTTGAGTGGATTTTTGTGTAAGGTGTAAGGTAGGGGTCTTGCTTCATGCTTCTGCACGTGGAAATCCAGTTTTCCCAGCACCATTTATTGAATAGACTGTCCTTGCTCCAGGAATTAGTTTTAGATCCTTGATCAAATATAAGTTGGCTGTAGATGTTTGGATTGATTTCTGGTGTTTCAATTCTGTTCCATTGGTCTATCCATCTGTTTCTGTACCAGTACCATGCTGTTTTGATTACAACTGCCCTGTAGTATGTCCTGAAGTCTGGTATTTTGATGCCTCCTGCTTTGTTTTTGTTGTACAAGATTGCTTTAGCTATTCGAGGTCTCTTGTGCCTCCATATGAATTTCAGCATCATTTTTTCTAGATCTGCGAAGAATGTCTTTGGTATCTTGATTGGGATTGCATTGAATCTATAAATTGCTTTTGGGAGAATGGACATTTTGATGATATTGATTCTTCCAATCCATGAGCATGGAAGATTTTTCCATTTCTTGGTATCCTCTTCTATTTCTTTCTTTAAGGTTTTGTAATTTTCATCGTAGAGATCTTTAACGTCCTTGGTTAAGTTTATTCCAAGGTATTTGATTGTTTTTGTAGCTATTGTGAATGGGATTGATCTTAGCAGTTCTTTCTCAGTCATGGCATTGCTTGTGTATACAAAGGCTGTTGATTTTTGTGCATTGATTTTATATCCTGCCACTTTGCCAAACTCCTCTATGAGTTCCAATAGTCTCTTAGTAGAGTTCTTTGGATCCTCTAAGTACAGAATCATATCGTCTGCAAAGAGGGATAGTTTGACTTCTTCCTTCTCAATTTGTATTCCTTTGATTTCTTTTTCTTGTCTGATGGCTCTGGCTAAAACTTCCAGAACTATGTTAAATAGCAGTGGTGAGAGTGGGCATCCCTGCCTGGTGCCAGATTTCAGTGGAAATGCTTCCAACTTTTCCCCATTCAATAGGATGCTGGCTGTGGGTTTTTTATAAATTGCTTTGATTATATTGAGGAATGTTCCTTCTATACCCAATTTGCTTAGAGTTTTCATCATGAAAGGGTGTTGAATTTTATCAAATGCTTTCTCTGCATCAATTGAGATAACCATATGGTTTTTCTTCTGCAGTCTGTTAATGTGGTGAATCACAATGATTGATTTGCGAATGTTGAACCATCCCTGCGTACCAGGAATGAATCCCACTTGGTCTGGGTGGATGATTTTCCTGATGTGTTGTTGTATTCTATTGGCCAGAATTTTATTGAGGATTTTTGCATCTATGTTCATCAGGGATATTGGTCTGTAATTTTCTTTCAGTGCTGCATCTTTCTCTGGCTTAGGGATTAAGGTGATGCTGGCTTCATAGAAAGAATTTGGGAGGATTCCCTCTTTTTCGATTGTTCTGAATAGTTTGAGAAGAAATGGGATTAGTTCTTCTTTAAATGTCTGGTAGAATTCAGCAGTGAATCCATCTGGTCCTGGGCTTTTCTTTGTTGGGAGGGCCTTTATTACTGTTTCAATTTCTGTTTCAGTTATGGGTCTATTTAGGTTTTCGATGTCTTCATGGTTCAATTTTGGTAGATTGCATGTGTCCAGGAATCTATCCATTTCTGATAGGTTTTCCTGTTTGCTGGCATACAGGTCCTTGTAGTAATTTCTGATGATTCTTTTTATTTCTGTGGTGTCTGTTGTTACGTTTCCTTTTTCATCTCTGATTTTATTGATTTGGGTCTTTTCTCTTCTTTTTTTAGTTAGTTGGGCCAATGGGGTGTCAATTTTGTTTATTTTTTCAAAAAACCAGCTTCTCGCTTGGCTGATTTTTTGTAATGTTTTTTTGGATTCAATCCTGTTAATTTCTTCTCTGGTTTTAATTATTTCTCTTCTCCTACTAGATTTGGGTTTGGTTTGCTGCAGTTTTTCTAGGTCCTTGAGGTGCGCTGAAAGCTCATTTATTTGGTACCTTTCCAATTTCTTGATATAGGCACCTATTGCTATAAATTTGCCTCTCAATACTGCTTTTGCTGTATCCCATAAGTTTTGATATGTTGTGTTGTTGTCTTCATTTACTTCCAGAAAGTTTTTGATTTCTCTTTTGATTTCTTGAATGACCCAGTGTTCATTCAGGAGCATGTTGTTCAGACTCCATGTGTTTGCATACTTTCTGGGGTTTCCTGAGTTGCTAATTTCCAGCTTCATCCCGCTGTGGTCTGAGAAGCTGCATGGTATGATTCTAATTCTTTTAAATTTGCTGAGACTTGTTTTATGGCCTAGTATGTGATCAATCCTAGAGAAGGTTCCATGCACTGCTGAGAAGAATGTGAAGTCTGTAGATGTAGGGTTGAAAGTTCTGTAGATATCTGTTAGATCCATTTGGGCAATAGTGTCAATTAAATCTGCTGTTTCCTTGTTGATCTTCTGTCCAGATGATCTGTCTATTTCTGAGAGTGGAGTATTGAAGTCCCCCAGTACTATTGTATTGGAATCTAAATCTCCCTTTAAGTCCCTTAACATATCTTTTAAATAGACCGGTGCCCTGTAATTAGGTGCATATACATTTATAATAGTTACATCTTCCTGTTGAATTGAACCCTTAATCATTATATAGTGTCCCTCTTTGTCTCTCTTAACAGTTTTTGTATTAAAGTTTATTTTGTCTGATATTAATATGACTACACCTGCTTTTTTTTGGTTTCTGTTGGCATGGAATATCTTTTTCCAACCTTTCACTTTCAGTCTGCATGCCTCTTTGTTAGAGAGATGTGTTTCTTGTAGGCAACAAATAGTTGGGTTGTGTTCTGTGAGCCAGTCAGCCAAACGGTGTCTTTTAACTGAAGAATTCAGACCATTAATGTTCAATGTGACAATTGATACGTAGTGACTTTGCCCTGCCATTTTCCCGGAAATATTTTCTAGTATATGCTTTGAGCTTCCCATGCTCTTTTACTGGTAGGTGTTCTTCCTTTCCCTTCTTTCATATTGATGGCCGTGTTTCTGTGTTTCTGAGTGTAGCACATCTTTAAGTATCTTTTGCAGGGCCGGATGAGTGGCCACAAAGTCTTTCAATTTCTGTTTGCTATGAAAGGTCTTTATTTCACCTTCATTCACAAATGAGAGCTTGGCAGGATATAATATTCTGGGCTGGCAATTTTTCTCTCTTAGCACCTGTGCTATGTCTCGCCATTCCCTCCTAGCTTGTAGGGTTTCTGATGAGAAGTCAGCTGTGAGTCTGATTGGAGATCCTCTGAGAGTAATCTGACGTTTCTCTCTTGCACATTTTAGGATCTTTTCTTTATGTTTCACTGTGGTAAGTTTAATTACCACGTGTCGTGGTGAGGATCTCTTTTGGTCATGTTTATTGGGGGTTCTATGAGCTTCCTGTACTAGGATATCTCTGTCCTTCTCCAAACCTGGAAAGTTCTCTGCTAGTATCTCACTAAAAAGGCCTTCCAATCCTTTCTCTCTCTCCATGCCTTCAGGAACTCCTAGAACTCGAATGTTGGTTTTTTTAATAGTATCCTGTAGATTCCCAACAATATTTTTTAGATTTCTAATTTCCTCTTCTTTTCTTTGGTTTGACTGTATGTTTTCCTGTGCTCTATCTTCTAAGTCCGATATTCTCTCTTCTGCTTCACCCATTCTGTTTTTAAGGCTTTCTAATGTGTTTGTCATTTGATCTATTGAGCTCTTCATTTCATTTTGATTTCTCTTCACTATTACACTTTCCTGTTCTACTAGTTTCTGAGTTTCATTTTGACTCTTCCTTAAAATTTCATTTTCACAAGAGAGATTTTCAATCTTGTCCGTTAAGGATTTCTGTAGTTCAAGGATTTGCTTTTGAAAACTTCTAAATGTTCTTATCATAAATTTTTTGAAATCCGTATCTTGCATTTCTTCTATTTCATCATCTTCATACTCTTGGCTTGGGGTGTTTTGCTTATTTGGAGGCATCATAGTGTCATCGTTGATCTTGCTCCCTCTATTTCTGTGTTTGTTACTCTGCATAGTTAATTCTTCTTGCGTCACTGTGCGTTTTTTTTTTTTTTATACTGTGTCCGTGTTAAGTGGACTGCCTGCTGTTGGAGGAGCCTTGGAGGCTTGAGATGGGTGCGGCCTGAGAGCTCTGCCTGGTTCTTCCTGGTTAAGGGTGTGCAAAGGTGACACCCTCAGGTTATGCGTGGTAAATCTCTCTCTTTTTATTTATTTATTTATTTTATTTATTCAGGGGGTAAGTAACACCGCAGGGCAGGGCTGTGCAGAATTGATGGTATTTAGCTTCCAGTCTTTGGCTCCTCTGGACTCCCACTGGGTTGCCTAGGCTACTGAATTGTAGTGACTCAGTTCCTTAGCTCTCCCCCATTGATATGTAAATCCAGAGAGGAGGCCTGCTCTTTGTCTCTTGGGAATTCTTCAAGCCTTGCAGCCTTGTAACCTTTGCAAGGTTAGGGGGAAGAGAAACCCCGAAGCTTTTTTTTTTCCTTCTTTCCGGTAGTGAGTTTGCTGCACTTTCCGGCCCCCCTCTAGATTCTGACCCCCGTTTCCCCACCAATGTCTCGGGTTATTGAGCTCACCTCCCCTTCCAGCGCCGATGTGTGGACTCGGAGCCCTGAGCGTCCCAAGTCTCCCCGCTGTTGTCTGTGTAGCATGCACTCCCCTTGGAGCACTGGCGCGCAGACCCTGGGGCTTCTGCGGCTCGGTCCCGCGACTTGGCTTCCGCGCGGTGGGCGACCTTGTTCTCCCAGTAGGTCCTCCGATTCACGGCTGCTCCATCCAGAAGGGTTTCCCCTGCAATTTTTTTTTGGTTCTATTTTCTGCGGCTACCGTAACTCCCCTTTTATTAAACTAAATTTTCCCGGACTATCGGTGCGCACCCTCACTATTCCGCCATCTTGGCTCCGCCTCAAACAGTATTTTACACTGTGTTTCTGTCTGGGTGCAAACTGTTGAAATCTTTACTTAATATATGCTAAATTGATCTTCTGTACATAAAGATAACTGAAAATGAATCTTGATGTGAATGGAAAGGGAGAGGGAGCAGGAGAGGGGATTGTTGCGGGTGGGAGGGAAGTTTTGGGGGAGAAAAAGCCATTGTAATCCATAAGATGTACTTTGGAAATTTATATTCATTAAATAAAAGTTAAAAATCAAGTTAGATCATCCCCCTCTTTGAGCCAGTTGAGACTAACTATATAAAACTAAGTGTTGTACACCAATAGTATTTCATCAACAGTGGGTTTTATGTCATCTTTTTATTTTCCTTTTACCATTTTGGATCTTGACTTGATCCCAGAGCACCATAGGCAACCAGAACAACATCTATGGACTTGCAAAAATCTAGCAGTTTTCTCTGATTGAGATACGGATGGCATTCCAACTGTGGATAGACAAGTTTGAAAAGTATCAGAGTATATGGGGAAACTTAAAAAGTAAAAGTAGCTGAATTTAGAAATGAAACTTTAAACTCAAAATATCATCAAGTGAGGTTTTTAAGTTTACTTTGAAGACTTTATTTTATTTGAAAAGCAGAGAGAAACTGAAAGAGAGAGACCAATAGAGAAAGAGAGGGAGAGAAAATAGATTCTTTTATTTATTTATTTATTTATTTATTTTGACAGGCAGAGTGGACAGTGAGAGAGAGAGACAGAGAGAAAGGTCTTCCTTTGCCGTTGGTTCACCCTCCAATGGCCGCCGTGGCTGGCGCACTGCGGCCGGCGCACCGCGCTGATCTGATGGCAGGAGCCAGGTACTTCTCCTGGTCTCCCATGCGGGTGCAGGGCCCAAGCACTTGGGCCATCCTCCACTGCACTCCCAGGCCACAGCAGAGAGCTGGCCTAGAAGAGGGGCAACCGGGACAGAATCCGGCGCCCCGACCGGGACTAGAACCCGGAGTGCCGGTGCCGCAAGGCGGAGGATTAGCCTAGTGAGCCATGGCGCTGGCCAGAAAATAGATTCTTAATTGTGCAAATGTCAAGTAAGAAAATAAATAGCATAGTTAAAATGCAAATAACTTTACAAACCCCAAAGTAATAACCAGTTAAGACAAATATCATCCATGAATGCATATCTATTATATAAAATTTGTTCAGGTATATTACATCTGCTATTGAATATTATTACCAAAAATGACCAATTACCAATTATGACCAAAAGATGCATCACTAAATGTGGGAAAAGTATCTTTCTATGCTGTCTCTTGGAATACAATTTGATGAACACAGAATTCTAAGGACGTCTTCATGACAAAAACATTTAACCTTAATATATAATAAACCATCCAAACCTAACTTCTAACTTACAGAAAGTTGAAGTAGAGAAGCAAATGATTATTACAAGACAACAATCTGATGAATCCAGAACAACTGACAAAACGTGCATAGATATCACAGGAAAAAAGATTTCTGAACTTTGAAGGGGAAAAGCATGAGAAACATGACAGAATTCTATTTGTGAATTACTATTTTGTTTCTCTTAAAAGAGAAGATATCTGAGGCTGTTAGTAGAAAATTATAATACTGAATGATACTAAATGACAAGAAATAAAAATTAAGTACTTTAGATCCAATTATGAAAACTAGAACTATGTGACAGTGTTTTCTGTCATAGGAGATGTTTGAGTTCTATAGGGATGAGCAATCACTAACATATTATATCGAGAGGTTCAGCAAAATATTGCATATTTGTATTAACATAAACTTTGGACATATGAAAAATATAACAATATGAGAACAGGAGAGAAAATATTTTATCAGGACTATCAAAATTTCTGGATGTATGAAAGTTCTCAAAATATAAACTAGAATAAGGTTGGCACTGAAAGCCATAATAATTTGTATAATTTTTCTTGAAAATCAGAGTACTACATTATTACAGAGCAAAGTGATAGATTTTATAAGCTGTATTTTCATGTCAAATATATTTACTTAGTGACTGTATGATGTTAGATACTAAGAACATGGAAAAGCTAAAAATCGATGTTGATGCACAGTTTGATTTGAAGGCAGAAAGCAGAGATTAGATGCAAATGAAAATGAATTCAAAATGAGATCAGCTTAAGTTTTGCTAAAATTTCCTGAGTGTGATGTGGCTAACAATAGAAAACCATGAAAGGTAAATTCGCCCTCTTCCCCAGATTATTTTCCTAGTGTCTGATAATCTTTTCCTGATCAAGACACTGAAAAAATAGATACCAAGAACAAAGTTTCAGATGTATAGATGCAAAACAAGCCCTTGCCACCTCTCTTCTCCTACATTCACTTTATCTTTATTTACTGCCCAGTAGATGTTTTCATGGCCTTCGCTGCTACATTGAGTGACTTCCACATCACATTCAATTGGATCGATAAATTCAACTTCTTACTAGTTGAAACTTGACTGCTGCTTTCTAGATCACCTTTACCTCCACAGATTCTTACAAATATTTGAACACTAGAGTCTCCTCACCTTTTCAATAAGGCATCATCACATACAGAGACAAGAGAGGGCCCTACTTGCCCCTCCACAGAGACAGGGGTTCTGTGTTGAGAATCTTCTCCTCCAAAGCATACTTTGAATGAGAATGGAAGACGAGTGGACTCTTGTCAGTGGTACAGGGAGAAGGGACTGAAAAGCAGAAGGAGAGGAGGCTGAGAGTCCTCACCTGGTTGCAGACAGGCTTGTACTTGAGCCCTGGCTTGTTCAGAATCATCTCCGACTGCCTGCGGTTGAAGTTGGACACCCCGATGGACTTGGCCAGTCCTGCATCCTTGCACTTTTCCATGGCCTGGGAGAAAAGATTATGAAGAAAGTTTTTCCACAAATGGCTAGAATAATATAACGGATGATAGCACCATTAGAAAGAGATGATAATGAAGCTAATGGTCATTGACTGAAAGAGAAAAAAAAAAAAAAGAATATAGAACAGAGAAAGAGATGGTGACATTAAGAAATCACAGTGTCCTCCATAGGAATCCAGAGAAATATGTGAATGAAAACAATGAGCCTGCTCTTTTTGCCCCTAATTATTGTCCATTTCTTTCTGTGACCCCACTCCAGCACAGTACCCTTAACGATGGCATGAATTTCCACAATTAAGAATCCATAACCCTCTCTTTTAAGTTTAATTGTGATCTGATGCCTCCTCTTCCTGCTTTCTTTGTACTCACTCCTCCAAATAAATACCTCCCAAGTGGCACAGAGATCCACTATGTCATGTGTTATTTTTCCTTGTTCATCTTTTGGGTATATCTCCTTCCCAGGCCAGAATAAAAAGAGTAATTTTACACTATATTACCAGATTGAGAAACGCACGCCCTAGCAACAAACCCAGATGTACTTAGGTTGGGAAAACAAACTTCAGTGAAAAATGTGGAGCAATACTCCACAGTCATATAACTGCAACGTGTATTGTATATGAAGTGGTAAAGAATATCATTATGCTACAGACGTCTCTTCTCACATCTATTACATGCCTATTAATGAATACTATTTTCTAGGTCCTAGTGGTGTCCATGGATTTATATTACTTTGTGTGCTCTGTTCTTTCATTTATAGAAATATCTCTGTTTCACTGTGAAAATCAGTGGCTACATGACCTTGATCTCTGCCAATAACAGATTTTAGACTTTACCCAGGCGACGCAATCAGTGTTCCTCAACCCTTGAGAACATGTGTTTCAAACAGAATGCACTTGTACCACAGAACATGGATCAAGGTTCTGTTATAAAAAATTGTAACTAGAATGTGGATCAGCTCTCAAATAATGGCCATGAGTTTAGAATTCTTCAGAGCCATATATGCCACCAGGAAAAGGATCAGACAAAAACTCATTAATCCAGTGGCAGTGTTGTCGAAAACCAACTTTGGAAAAGTTTTCCAAAGATTACTTAAAATCTCTGCCTTACTCATGAGTTGGGATCCCTGTTTACAGACTCCAGTAGACAATATGCTTAAGCCATTTAGACCAGTTTCTCCAACTTACCTACAACAAGTGTCTGAAAATTTATCAGTACCATTTACTCATCCATGAAGATGATGGTCACACTGACAGCTAACGTGTAACAAATTCGATGTTGTTAACTGCCTACCTTCATAGCTACTGGGAAATGCATAAGGTACAGATCAACATAGTCCAGTTGAAGTTTTTTCATTGATTGCTCCAAACCGGTTCGAACCAACTCTGGTCGAAAGAAAGTGCACCAAAGCTGCAAGCCGGCGCCGCGGCTCACTAGGCTAATCCTCCGCCTTAACAACAGACTAGAAAAGCAGAATAAAGAATATATGATATTAATGAGCGGTCTTTTGAAGTATCACAGGCAAAAATATAAAAAAAAGAAAATTTTAATGAAAAAAAGTCAAGTATCCCTTGAATACCATTATATGAGTCTTTGCTAAGAAAACCTAGTCAAGGGCCGGCGCCGCGGCTCACTAGGCTAATCCTCCCCCTTGCGGCGCCGGCACACCCAGTTCTAGTCCCGGTTGGGGTGCCGGATTCTGTCCCGGTTGCCCCTCTTCCAGGCCAGCTCTCTGCTGTGGCCAGGGAGTGCAGTGGAGGATGGCCCAGGTGCTTGGGCCCTGCACCCCATGGGAGACCAGGAAAAGCACCTGGCTCCTGGCTCCTGCCATCGGATCAGAGCGGTGCGCCGGCCGCAGCGCGCTGGCCGCGGCGGCCATTGGAGGGTGAACCAACGGCAAAGGAAGACCTTTCTCTCTGTCTCTCTCTCTCACTGTCCACTCTGCCTGTCAAAAAAAAAAAAAAAAAAAAAAATTAAAAAAAAAAAAAAAAGAAAACCTAGTCAATAAAATCCCAGCAGAACCCCACCCTCCCATTTGTAGGAAGTTATGAACATCCAAATACATGAAACTCATAGAATTTCACTCAGGCATGATGAGAGAACATCCTCACCGAGACACGTTTTACTTAAACTTTGAGAAGGGAAACATAAAGAGAGTGTCCCAAGATTTTCAAGAGAAAAACACAAGGTCATGCTTAAAGGTCATCCCATGAGATTCATAGATTTCTCAGCAAAAGTATTAAAGGCCAGGATACAATGAGGAGATAGAGTTTAAATTCTGAAAAAATGAAAAACTGCCAATCCACAATATTTTACCTAGAGAAGCTTTCATTTGTTAGTGAAGATAAAATAAAGACCTTCTTAATAACAAAAAAATTCATCACTACCCAGTTAACATTAGAAAAGATTTCTTTCTTTCTTTTTACATTAGAAAAGATTTCTTTCTTTTTTTTTTTTTTGACAGGCAGAGTGGACAGTGAGAGAGAGACAGAGACAGAGACAGAGAGAAAGGTCTTCCTTTTGCCGTTGGTTCACCCTCCAATGGCTGCCACGCTGCGGCTGGCGCACAGCGCTGATCCAATGGCAGGAGCCAGGTGCTTCTCCTGGTCTCCCATGGGGTGCAGGGTTTAAGCACTTGGGCCATCCTCCACTGCACTCCCTGGCCACAGCAGAGAGCTGGCCTGGTGGCCTGGAAGAGGGACAACCGGGACAGAATCCGGCGCCCCGACCGGGACTAGAACCCGGTGTGCCGGCGCCGCAAGGCGGAGGATTAGCCTAGTGAGCCGTGGCGCCGGCCTAGAAAAGATTTATTAAGTATGTGTTAAGTACACACTGAAATAAGTCTTTAAGTATTGCCCTCTCAATCTGTCATTCTACATTTGAAACTAATTTTTTAAATTCTCTAAAAAAATTATTTTGAAAACACAAAAGACCCTGGCCAGAGGTATCACAAGTCCAGATTTTAAAACATATTACAAGGCTTTTATAACCAAAACAAAGGTAGACAAGTAGACCACTGGAACAGAATAGAATCCTCAGTTCCAAAACCGCAAATCTATAATCAAATCAACTTGAACAAGCATCATAAAAAGTATTCTGTGAAGAAAGAACAGTCTATTCAACAAATGGTGTTGAGAAAATTAGATTTCCACAGGTAGATATTTGAAGCAAGACATTTACCTTACTTATAGACAAAAGAAAAATAATCTAGGGGCCAGTACTGTGGCATAGCAGGTAAAGCCACCTCCTGCAGTGCCAGCATCCCATATGGGAACCAGTTCAAGTCCTGGCTGCTCCACTTCTGATTCTGCTCACTGCTAATGTCCCTGGGAAAGCAGCAGGAAGACTTTACCCATGTGGGAGACTTGGAAGAAGCTCCAGGTTCCTGGCTTCAGACTGAATCAGCTCTGGCCATTGTGGGCATTTGGGGAGTGACCAAGCAGATGGAAGACCTCTCTCTCTTTCTTTCACTACCTCTGCCTTTGCCTCTCTGTAACTCTGTCTTTCCAATAAATAAAAATGAATTTTTCTAAAAAAGAAAAATAATCTCAAAATGTGTAATATCTAAATTTAAGATCTGAAATGATCAAACTAGTAAAGGAAAACAGAGAAAACACTGCAAGAAATTGTCCCAGGCGAAGATCATTTAGTAAGAATCCCACAGCACAGGGAATAAAAGCAAAAATAGAGAAATGAGATTTTATCAAGCTAAGAAGCTTCTGCATAGCCAAGAAGCAAGTGAAGAGCAAATCAAAAGAATGGGAGAAAATATTTCCAAATTATCTATCTGATACAAATTTAATATCCAAACTGTATAAGGAAAACAATAAACTCAACAACACTAAGACGAACAGTTCTGTTACGAAATATGCAAAGGACATGAATAGATATTTTGCAAAGCAGAAAAAGAAATGGCCAACAGACAAATGAAAAAGTATTCACCATCACTAGCCATCAAGGAAATGGAAATAAAAAACTGCAACTAGGTAGCATCCCACTACAATTAGAATGACTATTATCAAATTAAAAATAATAATAAATGATAGAAAAATTGTGCTAAAAGGGATGTCCTCATACATAGAAATGAAATTAATACAACTATTACGGAAAATGGCCTGGATATTCTGCAAAAAACTAAAATGGATCCACCATGTGAGTCAGATATCACTCTTCTGGGAATATATCTCAGGGAAGTGAAATCAACATATGAAAAATATATCTGCTTCATGTGTTTGTAACAGTCCAATTCACAAGAGCCAAAAAAAGGAAGAGCAACACAAATGTCCCTCAACTACTCAAGGGTGGATAAACAAAATGTGTTTTATATAAATGATAAACATTACTTAGCCACAAAAATGATTTAAATCCTGTTATTTGCAAAAAAATTGATGAAATTGAGTCTCATTACATGTAGAAAAATAAACCCAACACAGAAAGACATCTGTGGGTGGTTAATGTATAGATGGAGATATGAAACGTGTATGCATGTCATATTTCATGGCATCACTGAATTTTACCATCTATATGACAATATACCCTGATCTCTTCAATATATGATCATTGATATGAATCACACATTTTGTGATATTTATCTTCATGTTTTCAAAAAAACAGTCAATATGCATATATCTGTATATGTGGGAATATGCCAAAACATTAAAAATTAATAAACTTAAGAGAAAATAAATAGAAATATAATTAAAAAAGAAAATGTGTGGTTTAAGTATGGAAATAAGAACAGCTTGTAGATCCCTAGAGACTGAATCATATAATTGTAGTTGGCACTGTGACATAGTGGGTAAAGCCACTGCCTGCAGTGCTGGCATCCTAAATGGGAGCCATTTTGAAACTTGGCTGCTCCACTTCTGATCCAGCTCTCTGCTGTGGCCTGGGAAAACAGTAGAAGGTGGCCCAAGTCCTTGGGCCCCTGCACTTGTGTGGGAGACCAGAAAAAGCTCCTGACTCCTGGTTTTGGATCGGCCCAGTTCTGGCTGTTGTGGCCATTTGGGGAGTGAACCAGTGAAGTAGAAAACTTCTCTCTCTGCCTCTGCCTCTCTGTAACTCTGCCTTCAAATAAATAAATAAGTATTTAAATACTATAATTATCATTGGCACAGATCACATTTCATTAATTAATACATTGACACATCCAATATCCAATACCTTTGAAGTGTAGAATACATCTTCTCTCTTCACAGTGCCATCTGCAATCTTGCTTCGGATGGCAAGGCTTACTTCCTCTTCATTTGGTATGCATGAGAAGAATCAATATGGTGGTAACCAACATCTATGGCTATTTTGGTGGCCTCTCCAGCCTCACTCTTAGGAACCTAGAAAATAGCCAGAAGTATTATTTGAAGATCCATGTGATTAGAATTAATTCAGGCATCATCAGTGACTTTCACAGGAATCCTTTTTTATTTTCATGTATGAGAATAAGTCTGAGTTTTTGGGAAATAAATGAATCTCAATTTTCCTGGATCTTCACTAATTATTAGCAAGAGGCAGCTCAGAAACCTCCCAACACTGTGCCACCTTCTTAATCACTGGCAACAACGTTCCCAGAAACTATGCCAGTTTTACTGATTTGATGGAAGGATCCAAGGATGCGACAAAAAAGTTAATACCATGGTTGTTATTTATGTAGTGAATATACAAAGTAGAGTTACCACAGGGGAAAATTAAGTGGAATAAAATATGGAAAAATACAGTGCAAGCTTCTATACATTCCCTCCAGTGAAAAAAACAAACACATTCAATCCTGGGAAAATTGAATTTGACAGCCTTTAAAAATTATCTGTAGATAAAGCTATTTATTTAGTCTCCATTTATAAGGTTTTTCATTGAGGTTGGGTTGCATAAATCCCCTCTTGTGGCCCACACACTTACTCCACTTCCTTAGCAAAAAGCAGGGGCACATACACACCATTGTCTACACAGGCATCTACAGAGGCAGTGTAGCTACAGCCACCATCCAAATTAGAGAATGGGGAGTATGCAATTTCACAGATGCAAATCAGGGGAAAGATTGAAAATAGGCAGTCAGTTGAATGGACAGCAGGATGTTATGTTAATTCTTCTCTATAGAGCATTCTGTCTATCCCCCCCACCCGACCCCCAAAATAACAAAATAAATACTAAGAGTAAAAATGTATACCAAAGGCCTACTTTGTGGTATAGTAGGTAAAGTCTGCAATGCTAGCATCCCATACAAGCATTGGTTTGAGTTTCAGCTGCTGCACTTCTGATCCAGGTCCTTTCTAATCTGTCTGGGAAACGAGTAGAAAGTGGCCCAGGTGCTGGGGTTTCAAAACCAACATGGGAAACTCAGATAAAGATACTGGTGCCAGGTTTTGACTTGACCCAGCCCAGGCTGTTGCAGCCATTTGAAAAGTTTGCCAAGGGATAAATGATCTTTCTCTTTCTGCCTGTGCTTGTCTTCCTTTAACTCTGCCTTTCAGATAAATCAATTTTAAAAAAGTATACTCATGGGGTATATATATATATGTATATATATATACACACACATATATATATACACACATATATATTTTTCACATTAGAAAATGACTGTCATATAAGAGGTTTTTAAATTTTATTGTAATCCCTTACAAACAGGCTATTTCTTCAACGGAACATGTAAGTAGAGCAAAATTTAAAATTATTAGCTTTCCAAAATTGGACAAAGATTTGAAAGTATTTGTTATAGGACAAACAGGTAAATGAAATGAACTCTTTTCCATTTATTTGAAGAAACTGAGAGACTGCATGACTCAAGTAATAACAATGAAGCAGATACTAGATCCTGCTGCCCTGCACTGATACCAACCCTCTACTGACCCTATGTTTGAGGGAACTGAGAAATTTACAAGGGCTAAAACTTTACCTAGTATCCTTGATTGTTCCCTCTCCTTCATGCTACCTCATGCTGAAAAAATAACTAAGTCTTGGCATGTGTCTTCAAAATATTTTTTATTAATTTCCCTAGATCTCATGCAGTATAAGATAAAAATGTAAATTTGGGGTAAACAATCCCATATCATACGATTGCATAATCAGAGGATGATAACAGTGTGAGAAATTCTCTCAATGGTGCTCATTTTTTGAATAGCACCATATACCATATCAGATTCCTGTGTTTTTTAGCATAAATGAATAATTTAGTCTTGTTCTTAATAGAGTCTCCTTTTTGCCTAACATATTTTTTTTTACATTCAGGCACATTTCTCAGAAGTGAGAGTAGTATAAGGGAAAGTCTACCCAAATCTCGTAATTAATCTACAGTGCTTAGGATTAACCCTTGAGCAGAAAATCTCTGCTCCCTTTTTATATTCTATGCATTTTCTCTAGAGTGACAAAATTTTCCTGCACCATTCCTTGTAGGAAGGAGGAAATAATTCTTCAATTAAGAAAACAACAGAGAATCAGTGGCAACTGCAAACACCAGGCAAGAAGTATTGCTGAGGATGGACATTTTTCTCTTTACCCAAGTAAATAGATTGAAGCAGAAAGCAAAACAACTACCCAGCATCCTCAGCAGGGGACCCCAGGATCTGTCAGGAAGAGTGAAGTGTGTGACTAAGTGCAGTATTCTGCATGAAACAGCTGTAGCCTGGGGAACTGGAGAACCAACGAAACTTGCAGTCACACAGAAATTGGCTGCCTTCCCACCACCCTAAGTCTATTTTCTTTTGTCCCCTCAAGCACAAAGCAACTGAGATTACCGATCGGGTGCATAGGTGCCAAGTCCCAGTACAGGAATGGAGTGACCATCGTTTAAGGCCGCTCGCTGATGTTTAGGATCCATTGCTGCCACTCTGCTCCTTAAGCACACTCTGCTTATTTCTGCTGCCTTTGAAGGAATAACAGGAAGTCAGCACTCCAACTGCCTGGATAAAGATCTATGACTTGTGGGAGGAGTGAATTTAAAGCAGTATAACAAATTTAAGCAGAGAGTTCAGAAACAGTTCACAATTTATTTGAAAGAAAGTTTTTAATTCTGATAAATAAAGAAACCATTAGACCTATAATTTGTTTTCCTTTTCAGTCTCTCACAGTTGTACAAAACCTACAAGACTGCTCAAGCAACTATTGACTCGATTAGATAGTAAATCATGTGATACCTATTCTCTGGCAGCTTTGTTTATTTTTGTCATGAGGAAATCCTTTCTAATCACACATTGTTTGAAACAATTAGCTGTCTTACTCTACACACATAAACACTCATACAGAGAATTAAGAAATGATTTTTGAGAAATTTTTCAGCATTCATCCTCCATGAATGAACAGAAGTTAAAACTAAAGAGGTACAAACAAGGTGATAGCTGAGTAGAAAGCTCCAGTGACTGTCCCCCATAGACACCAATTTCAACAGATAGTCACACAATAACCCACTTTCCCACGAGCTAAGGAAGCCAGTGACATAGTGAAGAAACAGCACAGAAACTCCATAATTCAGCAGAGGAAGAGTGCAGATTCACTGCCAACGTGTTGTCACAAGCGGGTGCAGCCTCTACCTTGGCTGCTTCAGGCTGGTGAGGCCATTTTGATGGGAAAATTTAAAAAGTAAGAAGGCACTTCTATCCCAAGCAGCAAACAGAACAGTGGACCCTGGTTGCAAAGAATTCTGCGGTCATAACTTACTATAATAAATCCAATTGAGAAAGTCATTCCTGCAGTCTACCAGGGCCAAGTAAGCCTCGTGGGTACAACTGGGCCCAACATGGCAATGGTTACCACAGAGCCATTGCAATACCAACCTCTGCACTTCAGCGAGCAGTGGGTGCAGGGCATCTTGGGTAGTCAGCCTTTAGCAATCTGAATATTAGAAGAAGTGCTCCATCATAATTGGGGACCATATTCTTGCCAATAGCTTTCCCTCCCCCAGCAAAATGAAAAATTGCAAGTTGTGCTGGGTACACATGCACCTGCCCAGTCTGAATAGACACTTGGAGCTCCCTGCACACAGGGGACTGATCTTACAGTGAGGACAGAGGGTGCAATACGCAGTGATTCAGTGCTCTGGCTAGTGTTCACATCTGGATGGGACAAGGGACTCAACAAACCAGTAAGCTCCAACATCCCCTCCCTCAACTGACAATGGCCAGAGGTGCTCCACCACTTCCTTATTCAGGTAGACCTCTGGACTATGGAATGTTCCACCCATGGCGTTAGTTAGATTTGCCTGGCTGCACCCACTCACACTTCCCAGAGTCTCTCAATGGGGCTTTTTGTGCTGAGCTTAAACAGCACAGACAGTAGCCCACAATACCAGCAAGGCCTGGTCCTAATGCTTGAGTATCAACCCTTCCCTCAAGCGAAGGATAGAGACCTGCATAACAGGAATCTGAGTAATGACAATGAATCGCTTCTCAGGCTTTTGGCTAAGATCAAGTGAAGTATCTGTTCTTATCAGTAAGGACAATGAGCCACATGAAGATCCCAGATTCCAACTACAGCTACCATCTATGTAGCCTGTATGTGTTACATTGAATGTTTCTAGGCAAAAATAAATAAATAACTATTAACAAAATTTGATGATGGCAGAAAAGTAGACAATTGTAACAGAATAGATTACCCAAAAAATCAATTCACCCATCAACAACCATTTTTGAAAATGAGCTCAAATATTTCCTAGGGAAAGGACAGTCTCTTCAATGAATGGTGTTGGAAAAAATGGATTTCCACGTTTAAAAGTTTGAAAGAAAACCCCTACCTTACACCCTATACAAAACTCAACTCAGGGATCTAAATTTAAGATCTAAAGCCATCAAATTACTTGAGAAAAACTTAGGGGGAAACCCTGTAACACTGGCCTAGACTGGCCGGCCCCGTGGCTCACTAGGCTAATCCGCCTTGGGGTGCCAGCACACCGGGTTCTAGTCCCGGTTGGGGTGCCGGATTCTGTCCCGGTTGCCCCTCTTCCAGGCCAGCTCTCTGCTGTGGCCCGGGAAGGCAGTGGAGGATGGCCCAAGTGCTTGGGCCCTGCACTCCATGGGAGACCAGGGTAAGTACCTGGCTCCTGCCATTGGATCAGCGCGGTGCGCCGGCCGCAGCGCGCCATCTGCGGCGGCCATTGGAGGGTGAACCAATGGCAAAGGAAGACCTTTCTCTCTGTCTCTCTCTCTCACTGTCCACTCTGCCTGTCAAAAAAAAAAAAAAAAAAAAAAAAAAGACTAAAACTTCTAGCATAAGATCCCAGAAGCACAGCTTCACTAAATCATGCCATGCAAATGACAGTACACTCTTGTTCCCTCACATTTTGATTTTTGCCATGAATTCCTAATAGTACAATGTGGATATCTGTTTCAAAGAAAAAATATTGATATATGTATGCAAAAATAAATATTTTTTGAAAAAATGAAAGGAAAATTAGCATTTTAAGTTAACCGTTGGCAAAATATTTTCTGTAGCTTCATTCTTTCCTTTTTAACAAGAATATCCTATCATGATGACTTAAAATTCTAGGAACAATCATGAAAAGCTTCACTGAAAACTGCACTGTAATATTATACTGCTTAGTCATGGGTAAAAAATTAACAGATGTTATATGTCACTCTAAAATATTCAACAAGAGGCTTAGAATTCATGGTATCTTTCACATATTATAGAATTTTAGAAAACTATCATTAAGTATATCAAAGTACAAATAAATCTTTTGTGTAATTTATTACCTTGTTCAAAATTATTCCTTATAAAAAGTTGACAATATTAAATTATTATGAGTTTTTGCAATAATTGGATAAAATGCATTATTAAAATGGTTGAATCTGAAACAAGTAAAAATAAAATATATCAATTTTGTGTTTTTTTTTTTTTTTTTTTTTTTGGACAGGCAGAGTGAACAGTGAGAGAGAGAGACAGAGAGAAAGGTCTTCCTTTGCCGTTGGTTCACCCTCCAATGGCCGCCGCGGCCAGCGCGCTGCGGCCGGCGCACCGCGCTGATCTGATGGCAGGAGCCAGGAGCCAGGTGCTTTTCCTGGTCTCCCATGGGGTGCAGGGCCCAAGCACCTGGGCCATCCTCCACTGCACTCCCTGGCCACAGCAGAGAGCTGGCCTGGAAGAGGGGCAACCGGGACAGAATCCGGCGCCCTGACCGGGACTAGAACTGGGTGTGCCGGCGCCGCTAGGCGGAGGATTAGCCTAGTGAGCCGCGGCGCCGGCCTCAATTTTGTATTAAACATACTGTTTTACTATCAGACTGAGGGTTTCTGCATGTTAGGTGTAAAGAGAATAGAATGTACAATCAGTAATGCTACGCTGTCATACACTACGCACTGAAAAGAGGGTTGTATGGCACGTTGCACAGAGCACTATTTCTGAAGATGGGACTAGGCATGGTTTTTAAATCTTCTATGCATTCTTTCCAAATCTTCTAGATTTAATGTTTATCAACTTTCTCCTCTGACAAATATGTTTTCTTTAAAAGAGAGCAGATGTGCCACTGACAATTTGAATACAGTGGAATTTCCAGGCAGATTCACAGCACTCCAAACTCTGATAAACAGCCCTGTCCAACGTCACAGAGTCACTATTTGTCTCTCATTTCATTTTTAATCATAACTGAACTTTTACTGAAGTACACAAATGGAATGCTGTTTTGAGTTCTAATATCTCCCAATTTGACCATACTTTATTTCCTGGACATTACCATAGCCTCTCCTCACTCTTACATTCAGAATATTTGGCCATTCTTTGGATTTAAGCCTTGCACTGATCCTGATCTCCTGGTCTACTTGCACATGGGATTTGTCTAAGTCTCCGCTTGAATGGCTTGAGCATAGATGCTATCATGTGTAACAAATCACACTAAGCAATTTACTTTGTGATCTCTATAACCTCTGATAATAAACTGTGCTTATCTTCCAGTTCTCTTTCAACTCAAATTTTCTATCGGTACCACAAAAAAAGAGATTTTCTTTCTTTTTTTTTTTTAAAGATTTATTTTTTCAGGGCCAGCTCTGTGGTGCAGCGGGTTCAAGCCCTGGCCTGAAGTGCCAGCATCGCATATGGGCTGCAGTTCCAGTCCCAGCTATCCCTCTTCCGATCCAGCTCTCTGCTATGGCCTGGGAAAGCAGTGGAAGATGGCTCAAGTGCTGGGGCCCCTGCACCAGCATGGGAGACCCAAAAGAAGCTCCTGGCTCCTGGCTTCAGATCAGCTCAGCTCCGGCTGTTGCGGCCATCTGGGGAGTGAGCCAGTGGATGGAAGATCTCTCTCTCCATCTCTACCTCTCTCTGTAACTCTGTCTTTAAAATAAATAAAATAAATCTTTAAAAACAATTTTTATTTCCCAAAGAAACCTTTTATTTAAGGAATAAAAGCTTCATGAATTTCATACATACAACTTTGGGAATATAGCAATTCTTCCCACTGTACCTGCCTTCCCACCCACACTCCCACCCCTTCTCCTACTCCCTCTCCCATTCCCAGTCCCATTCTACACTAAGATCCATTTCCAATTAACTTCATACAGAGATGACCAACTTTATATTAAGTAAAGAGTTGAGCAATTTGTATGGAAAAATAAAACAAAACAAACAAAAAACCTGTTCCTTAACAGTGGAGACAAGGTCTGTTCAAAGTCATTGCAACTCAAAGCTTATTTCACTTATTTTTTTTCTTTTTTTAGAAACTTAATTAACTTTAAATAAGCTCCCAAGTATGATACATCTTTTTTTGAGAACTCAGGCATAATTATAACTTATGGGACATAAGAATATCCTCTCCTAAGAAACAAGCAATGGAGTTGGACAGTTAGGTGTAACTGTTACTTATGCGACATAAGAATATCCTCCACTTAATACTCTAAAATGAAATAAATCTTTGAGAAAAAAAATTTATTGTTAACTCTCATAATACAATTCTTTGAGGACAGAGATTTTTCAAACAGGATGACACGCAGTTCTGTGTAAAGTGTTAAAGATCCACTTTCTGCATCTGGTACCTCCATTGTATGTCTCAGAGATTCTTGCCTCCTTCACCTCCTGTGCTGAGTGTTTACAAAGAAATAAAGACTTGGAGCGGAATAAACCCTTCTATTGTCATGGCTGTAGTTTCATTGGAAGGTCAAAACAATCACAGAGTAAATATGCATCGGATTACAACAGCAATAAAATGGTATATCGACCATAAACTCTGTATTATATAAAGAGTTCATAACAAAATATAAGGAAAACTCTCAGATTCTCAAAAATTAATTCCATTTTTTCTACTTAGAAAGTAGTGGCGTTCATGAGCCTATGCTGTGTGGAGACCAACTTTACGATGTTAAGGAAGGAAGGAAAGAAGGAGGGAGAGAGGGAAGGAAGGAAGGAAGAAACAAAGAAAGAAAGAAAGAGAGAGAAATATAAAAGCAGAGCAATAAAATAAAGATAGGGGGAGGGAAGCATAAAGAAGGGAAGAGAAAGGAAAAGAAAAGGAGAGAAAATGCAGGGAGAGAGGGAGTGAAGGAGGGAGGGAGGAGGGCAATATCACTATTCTGGTTAGACTTATCTATGATCTACAATTAATCTGTTATTTTTATTAAAATAGCATTTATCTTAAAAAACAGGCCTTACCCCCAATACATTGAATTAGGGATTAATTTACAGCACATGCATTTTGTAGGATATTAAATAGCAGCACCAACGTTTTATTTAATTTTAATAATTTAAACTAGCACTAACTACATCTTCTCTAAAAGAGACCTTGATACTCAGTGTTGACACCTACTTCACTAACCCCCTCCAGAATGTAGTCATTATGCATCAATTCATATTCTTAAAACATGTATCTTTACTCCTAGCTTTCAGTTCTCTCATACAGTCAGAAAACCTATTCCAAAAAAAAGTTAACTTAAGAGACTGCTATCCAGTAGTGTCTCATTTCAAACTGACACCTGGCTGGCATTTCATAACTTGAATTTCTCACAATTTGCTGAGTCATTGTGATTGTGACTTTACATTAACTGCTTGAACAAACAGAAGGCTTTATGTATTCCTTCTTTCCTTGAGAGACTGGAATTCTGTGAGCTAGCAGAGGTTGTCTACAGATTCTGCCTCTGCTGAAATGCATAGGAATTGAGTCTTTAAACCAGTTTTGCCTGTACATAACAGTTTCTATTTGTTCATCAGACTTGACACTGGAGCAGGGGGTGGGAGGGCGGGCAGCGCTGTGGCATAGTGAGTAAAGTCGCCACCTGCAGTGCCAGCATCGGTTCAAGTCCTGGCTGCTCCACTTCTGATCTAGCTCTCTGCTATGGCCTGGGAAAGCAGTAGAGGATGGCTTAAGTCCTTGGGTCACTGCACCCGTCTGGCAGACTTGGAGGAAGCTCCTGGCTCCTGGCTCCTGGCTTCCAATCAGCCCAGCTCTGGCTGTTCCGGCCAATTGGAGAGTGAACCAACAGATGGAAGACCTCTCTCTCTCTCTTTCTCTCTCTCTCTCTCTGCCTCTCCTCTCTCTGTGTAACTCTGACTTTCAAGTAAATAAATGAATCTTTAAAAAAAAATTCTGATACGGGAGAATTTAGCATGTTTTATGGGAATTTACTGGGAGAGGACTTGTTGAATTTCACACAGATTTCTTCTAGGTTTGTTTCTATGTTGATTTTCCTTGATTTATATTTACTGTGTAAATACATGAATTATATTCATGGCTTTATCCACATGCTTCATCCTGTGAATCTGTCCACCAAATCACTCAACCTGGAGGTACTTCTGAAAACTTTCAATACCAGAGATCAACCAGTGATTGCTAAGAACTGAAGTTCCAGAGACTGATTGAAACTGAGAAGGGAAAGTCACCACATATGCACAACTAATCCAAGACATGTAGAAGTGGTGATTGTCATGACATCACACATGTGCTGGCACTATATGTCAATCAAACAAGTCTACAATCCTAATTTTTATCATTTTCTAGGTTCACAGAGTGAAGTTATGGAGTCACTATATTAATAATTGAACAGGGTTCTGTCATATCAATTCTGCTTATTTATGACATAATGAAGGGTTTAGATAGGCCACCTGAAGAATGAAAATGGCATTGTGACATCTTAAAAGTGTGGTATATACACTACGCCTATGTGCATACTCATTTAATGTGATTTTATCTGGCACCCAGTTGGGGTGCCAGATTCTGTCCCGGTTGCCCCTCTTCCAGGCCAGCTCTCTGCTGTGGCCCGCAAGTGCAGTGGAGGATGGCCCAAGTGCTTGGGCCCTGCACCCGCATGGGAGACCAGGAGAAGCACCTGGCTCCTGCCTTCGGATCAGCACAGTGTGCTGGCTGTAGTGGCCATTTGGGGAGTGAACCAACAGAAAAGGAAGACCTCTCTCTCTCTCTCTCTCACTGTCTAACTCTGCCTGTCAAAAAAAAAAAAAAAAAAAAAAAAAAAGGCAGAGTGGAGCACGGACCATGGGCCTGGAGACTGCGGCATTCCCACTTCCCTCCGGCAGCCAGGGCATAACCCTGCCTGTGCCTGTGTTGGCTTCAGAGAGATGGTGAGCAATCCGCCTGTGTCCTTTTGATAAAGACCAAATTGATTTTGAATCACCAATGAGATTCTTCACAAGCTAAGAACTTTCTCACAGCCCCTGAGAATACTTTTTTTTTTTTTTTTAATTTATTTGTTTGAAAGATTTACAGAGAGAGATCTTCCATTTGCTGGTTCACTTCCCAGATGGTGGTCATGGCCAGCACCGGGCCAGGTCAAAGCCAAGAGCCAGGAGCTTCTTCCAGGTCTTCCGCACTGCCCCCTGCAGGGGCCCAAGAACTTGAGCCATCCTCTGCTGCTTCCAGCACTCCTATGGGATGCCAACGTTGCAGGCGATGGCTTTACCCGGGAGGCACCAGCCCCTAAAAATACTTTCTGTTCCCCAAGTACCTACTGTGTGCCAGGTACTGCCCCGAGTAATTTAATACAAACGGTTTCCTAGGTAGCATCGTTCCCATTTTACTGATGAATCAACTGAGATGCACAGAGTCGAAGAGCTTTTCCCTAAGAGTCAGAGGCTGGAATTGGTGCAGGTCCACCCGACTCCAGTGGCGGGCTTCTGTTGCCTCCAGCATGTTGAAGGAAGCGGCCCTCACTGTGGTCGCTAAAGCCCGCAAGAGTGTGGGCTCCGAAACCCCGACGTCCTCGGTGCCGCCTGGATGGCTGCGCCGAGGGTCCTCCCGTCTGCTGTGGTTTGCACGTGGTCCCCGGAGCTTCATTCCCCGACTCTGACGTTGATGGGACTCGGAGGTGGGGCCTCCAGGATTGGATGAGGTCATGAGGGCGTAGCACTTGCTCCGTGGCGCCCCCGGACGCCCTCTGCCTTGTTAACGGTGCAGCAGGAGGGTCCTCGCCAGACACGGAGCAGATGCCAGCGCCGGGCTCTTGGACTTCGCCACCTCCAGACCCAGGAGCTAAATACACCCCTGCTCTTTCTCGGTGCCCGAGCCTGTGATAGTCAGTTACAACGGAAAGCCGGCTAGGACCTTGTCCACAAAGCAGCATTCTGGGGTGAGCACCTGCGCGGGGCTGCCCTGAACTCTCCTAGATCCTGAGCTATGGCAGTGACCCAGACAGACAAAACCCCCTGCACCGGGTGGCACTTTAGAGGGCAGGCAGACCAGCAGGTGAGAAAGCACAACATATGGGATATTAGACCGAGAGAATGCTAAGGAGAAAAAAGAGCCGGGAAGGTGGCTAAGAAACAGCAGGGCTGGCGGCCTATGTGCAGCACAGCAGGTTAAGCCGCAGCTCGCAATGCGGGCATCCCATGTTGGAGTGCCTGTTCCGGAACTGGCTGCTCTGCCGCCAGCACAGCCCCCTGCGAATGCTGCTAGGAAGACAGAGGAAGATGGCGTAAGTGCCTGGGCTCCTTCTAACCGTATAGGAGACAAGGACGGAGCTCCTGGCTCCAGCCCAGCTCAGACCTGGCCGTTATAGCCATGTGGGGGAGTGAACCAGCAGATCGAAGGTGGGTCTCTCTCTCTCTTATCCTTTCTTTCTGTGACTTCTCTTTCTGTCACCTGCCTTTCAAATAAATAAATAGATACGTAACAAAGAAATGCTGGGGACAGATGAAATGTTCAGGAGTGGGCTAGCTGGGAAGAGCGTCCGGGGCAGATGGAGCAGAAGGCACCAGCCCTAAAGCAGATGCCTGGCAAGTTGTCGAGGCAGTCGCTGCGGCTGGGGGACTAGAGAGGGGTCAGGGCTGAGAAGCAGGGACAGGTCAGGAGGAGACCGCAGGCCCAGGCCAAGGTCAATGGCTTCTCTGTAAGCGAAATGGAAAGGCACTGGAGGGTTTTGGGCTGCAGAGCGATGGGCTTTAACCAGATAATTTTTTTTAAAAAAGTTTATTTTATTTATTTGAAAGGCAGAGTTACAGAGAGAAGGAGAGAGAGAGAGAGAGAGAGAAGAGAAGAGAAGAGAAGAGAAGAGAAGAGAAGAGAAGAGAAGAGAAGAGAAGAGAAATCTTTTATCCACTGGTTCACTCACCAAATGATCACAACAGCCAGGGCTGGGCCAGGCTGAAGCCAGGATCTGGGAGCTCCATCTGGGTCTCCCACATAGAAGAGTCTTCCACTGCTTTCCCAGGAGCATGAACAAGGAGCTGGACTGGAAGCAGAGTGGCTGGGACTTGAACTGGTGCTCCCATAGGGGATGCCAGTGTCACAAGCGGTGACTTCACCTGCTGTGCCACGATGCTTGCCTCTTAACCAGAATTCCGAAAGCTGTGTGGAGAGTCTGTTGTTGGGGGTGGGGTGGCGGTGCTGCATGACCATCGGCATCCATACGTTGAGAGGCTGGGCGACAACCTGGGCAAGGGGACAGGTGTCAGCGCTGGGGGAGATGAGAAGCAGTAACTGGATTTTGGATCTGATTTGTAGCCATAGCCGAGGAGGTCTGCTAATGACCCAGATGTGTGGGGTGAGAAGGCAGTCAAGATGGCGGCCACGTCTTCAGTCTGAGCAACTGGAGGAATAAAATGGCTTAGAACTGCAGTGGGAGCCAGTGCCGCGGCTCACTAGGCTAATCCTCCGCCTTGTGGCGTTGGCACCCCGGGTTCTAGTCCCAGTCGGGTCGCTGGATTCTGTCCCAGTTGCCCCTCTTCCAGGCCAGCTCTCTGCTGGGGCCAGGGAATGCAGTGGAGGATGGCCCAAGTGCTTGGGCCCTGCACCCACATGAGAGACCAGGAGAAGCACCTGGCTCCTTCCATCGGATCAGCGTGGTGCGCCGGCCGCAGCGCGCCAGCCGCAGCGGCCATTGGAGGGTGAACCAACGGCAAAGGAAGACCTTTCTCTCTGTCTCTCTCTCTCTCTCTCTCTCACTGTCCACTCTGCCTGTCAAAAAAAAAAAAAAGATAAATATTTGAGAATTACCCTATGTGTCATACAGATACACCTGCTATGACATAGGATTGTTTCATTTTCAATTTTTATTTATTTGAGAGGCAGAGAGAAAGAGCAAAAGAGAGACAGACAGCGCTCCCACCTGCTGGTGCATTGCCCAAATACCTACAATGTCTGGGGATGTGTGGGGGCTGAAGCTGGGAGCTGGGGACTCTGCAGGTTTCCCATGTGGGTGGCAGGGACCCAACTGCGTGAGCCATCATCTGCTGCCTCCCGGGGTCTGCAGTGGCGGGAGGGTGGCATCAGAAAGCAGAGCTGGGAATTGAACCCGGGTACTCCGATATGGAATGTGGGCTGTTGCTTCTTCTTTGCTAAAGATTTGTTTGAAAAGTAGACTGACAGAGAAGAACACACACACACAGGGAGAGAGAGAGAGAGAGAGAGAGAGAGAGAGAGAGAGAGAGACTATCCATGGGTTTATTCCCCCAATGGCCGCGAATGCTGGGGTTGGGCTAGGCCAAAGCCAGGAGGCCAGAACCCGATTTGGGTCTCCCCTATGGGTGGCAGAGGCCCGAGTGCCTGGTCCATCTTCCACTGCTTTCCCAGGTGCTATGACAAATTCAGTAGAGAGAGAAAATGAGAAGGTGTAGCTAAAGAGCAGTGCCGAAGCTGTGTCCCCAGGGAAGGCAGAGTGGAGGGAGCCAGCCCACCCAGTGGCTGGCCTGTGCCAGCAGGGGCAGCCCCCCACCCCCACCCTACAGTGACAGGGAGCAGGCTGGGCTCGGGCTCACAGACGTTGACATGGGGGAGGTGGGCAGAGGTGGTGGGAGCATGAGGGAGTTCTTTTCCACTTGCTGTGATGATCTTGGTGACGTGGAAAACAAGACTGAGGAGAGGGAAGGTGGTGAGAGACGAGATGTTGCAACACCATCGCCTGAGAGCGTGGGAGAGAGGAAAAGACGAGAGGCCTGGAACACATCAGGGCCGCGTCATTCAGGGCTCACTGGACTCTCCCCCAAGATTAAAGTGTGGCTAGGGAGAGTGATGGGGGCAGTTTTCCTCCAACCACTGCTAGATGCACCACAGAGCAGGTGCAGAGTTAGGTTTAACC